>NC_082734.1:18254458-18554458 GCF_030144855.1 Hypanus sabinus
ATGGATTTGCCCACTCACCTAACCTATCCAAGTCACCCTGCATCCTCTTGGCATCCTCCTCACAGCTAACACCGCCGCTCAGCTTTGTGTCATCCGCAAACTTGGAGATGCTGCATTTAATTCCCTCGTCTAAATCATTAATATATATTGTAAACAACTGGGGTCCCAGCACTGAGCCTTGCGGTACCCCACTAGTCACTGCCTGCCATTCTGAAAAGGTCCCGTTTACTCCCACTCTATGCTTCCTGTCTGCCAACCAATTCTCTATCCACATCAATACCATACCCCCAATACCATGTGCTTTAAGTTTGCACACTTATCTCCTGTGTGGGACCTTGTCAAAAGCCTTTTGAAAAGCTAAATATACCACATCCACTGGCTCTCCCCTATCCACTCTACTAGTTACATCTTCAAAAAATTCTATAAGATTCGTCAGACATGATTTTCCTTTCACAAATCCATGCTGACTTTGTCCGATGATTTCACCTCTTTCCAAATGTGCTGTTATCACATCTTTGATAATCAACTCTAGCATTTTCCCCACCATCGATGTCAGACTAACCGGTCTATAATTCCCCGGTTTTTCTCTCCCTCCTTTTTTAAAAAGTGGGGTTACATTAGCCACCCTTCAGTCCTCAGGAACTAATCCAGAATCTAAGGAGTTTTGAAAAATTATCACTAAGGCATCCACTATTTCTTGGGCTACTTCCTTAAGCACTCTGGGATGCAGACCATCTAGCCCTGGGGATTTATCTGTCTTTAATCCCTTCAATTTACCTAACACCACTTCCCTACTAACATGTATTTCCTTCAGTTCCTCCATCTCACTAGACCCTCGGTCCCTTACTATTTCCGGAAGATTATTTACGTCCTCCTTAGGGAAGACAGAACCAAAGTAGTTATTCAATTGGTCTGCCATGTCCTTGTTCCCTTTGATCAATTCACCTGTTTCTGACTGTAAAGGACCTGCATTTGTCTTGACCAATCTTTTTCTTTTCACGTATCTATAAAAGCTTTTACAGTCAGTTTTTATGTTCCAGCTTTCTCTCGTAATCTTTTTTCCCTTTCCTAATTAAGCCCTTTGTCCTTCTCTGCTGGTCTCTGAATTTCTCCCAGTCCTCAGGTGTGCCGCTTTTTTTTTTGCTAATTTATATGTTTCTTCTTTGGACTTGATACTATCCCTAATTTCCCTTGTCAGCCACGGGTGCACTACCTTCCCTGGTTTATTTTTTTGCCAAACTGGGACGAACAATTGTTGTAGTTCATCTATGTGATCTTTAAATGCTTGCTATTGCATATCCGCTGTCTATCTTAGCTAATTCACGTCTCATACCTTCAAAGTTACCCTTCTTTAAGTTAAGAACCTTTGTTTCTGAATTAACTATGTCACTCTCCATCTTAATGAAGAATTCCACCATATTGTGGTCACTCTTACCCAAGGGGCCTCGCACAACAAGATTGCTAACTAACCCTTCCTCATTGCTCAATACCCAATCTAGAATGGCCTGCTCTCTAGTTGGTTCCTCGACGTGTTGGTTCAGAAAACCATCCTGCATACATTCCAAGAAATCCTCTTCCTCAGCACCCTTACTAATTTGGTTCACCCAATCTATATGTAGATTGAAGTCACCCATTATAATTACTGTTACTTTTTTGCACGCATTTCTAAATTCCTGTTTAATGCCATCCCCAACCTCACTACTACTGTTAGGTGGCCTGTGCACAACTCCCACCAGCGTTTTCTGCCCCTTAGTGTTATGCATTTCAACCCATATCAATTCCACATCCTCCAGGCTAATATCCTTCCTTTCTATTGCGTTTATCTCCTCTCTAACCAGCAATGCTACCCCACCTCCTTTTCTTTCCTGTCTATCCCTCCTGAATATTGAATATCCCTGGATGTTGAGCTCCCATCCTTGGTCACCCTGGAGCCATGTCTCTATGATCCCAACTAAGGATGTGCCTGCAGATGAATCTACTGCCTGGGGTCTCCAAAATTCTTCACTGTATAGATGTCAATTAGTTCTGTCCGCTCAGTATGGAGGATGCACAATTACCTAGCCACAGAATTCATGCCGCTGGTCTCCCAGATCACATCACTTCTCACTATCAAATCTCGCTACCTTCTCCCAAAGAGTCCGCCAGGCTCTTGGGTTGAGTGTGTAAGTCATTAAATCCCAAGGAACCTCTTCATCTACATCCCAGAGTTTTGGAAACGGTTGGCTACAGGAGGGTTGGGTGCACCGGCTATTTCATTTCAAATCTGTATGAATTCTGGAATGGCCCTGCAGGTTGGAGCGGAACTAACGTGATCCCACTGCATAAGAAAGGAGAGAGAGAATGGGGAATCGCCAACCTGTGAGTTTAGCAAGTGAGAAATACTGGAATTTACAACAAAGAATGGAATAGCAGGGCACCTCGAAAAGAATAATAGGAATGAACAATCATTGTGGATGTACTAATTTACAAGGGTTCACTGAGGATGTGACCAGTGCTATAGATAAGGGGGAATAGTAGATGTGATATATTTAGATTTTTTTTTCAGAGGGCTTTTATTAAAGTGTCACTCTAGGGGTAAATATATTGGCAAAGTTTGAGAATTACACCACCAATATCAGCATATTCAGCCCCAATAATACCTGCTGCCTACTGAGGGATAGACATTTGGATTTCGGTTAACTAGCGAAAGCGAAGAGTTGAAATAAAATATTTTTCCCCAGACTGGCAGTCTGTAACTGCTGGGGTCAGTGCTGAGGACCCAGGTTATTCACAGCCTGTGTCAATGAGAGAACCAAATGTCATATTTCCAGGTTCGTTGATGATGCAAAGCGAGGCGGATTGCTTGATGGAAGGAGGATGTACTACTGTTTCAGTGGCTTTACTTACAAGCTGAACAAAGGGTCAGAACTTGTCAGACGGAGTGGAATGTGGGCAGTGATCCAAGAAGTAGAGGATTGTTTACGTTGTGAGTGGCTGGGTAATGCAGATGTTGAAAGGGCATGCCTGTTCTTGTACAAAGTCACTGAGGTCCAAAGAATGATGTCACAAAATATGTGGATAGGGTGGTGAAGAAAGCTTTTGGTATGCTGGCCTTTATAAATCAGAGCACAGAGTATAGGAGTTGGGATGTCATGTTAAAATTGTACAAGGCATTGTTGAGACCAAATTTGGAGTATTGTGTACAGTTCAGGTCTCTGAATTATAGGAAAGATGTCAACAAATTAGAGAAAGTACAGTGGAGATTTACTAAAATGTTACTTGGGTTTCAGCACCTAAGAGAAAGGTTGAACAAGTTAGGTCTTTATTCTTTGGAGCATAGAAGGTTGAGGGAGGACCTGATAGAGGTGTTTAAAAATATGAGGGGGATAGATAGGGTTGACGTGGATAGGCTTTTTCCATTGAGAGTAGGGGAGATTCAAACAAGAGGACATGAGTTGAGAGTTAGGGGGCAAAAGTTTAGGGGTAACACGAGGGGGAACTTCTTTTCTCAGAGAGTGGTAGCTGTGTGGAACGAGCTTCCAGTAGAAGTGGTAGAGGCAGGTTCGATTTTGTCATTTAAAAAAAATTGGATAGGTATATGGACAGGAAAGGAATGGAGGGTTATGGGTTGAGTGCGGGTCGGTGGGACCAGGTGGGAGTAAGCATTCAGCACGGACTAGAAGGGCCGAGATGGCCTGTTTCTGTGCTGTAATTGTTATATGTTATATGGTTATAAAAACCTTTAGGAGGGCAAATTGCAGGAAGATTTGATTCAGGTCTCACTCCAATAGGGATGTATGTTGAAGCTGTATAAGATGTTGGGGAAGCCTAATTTAGAGTATTGTGTGCAGTTTTGGTCACCTACTGACAGGAAAGATGTCAATAAGATTGAAAGAGTGCAAAGAAAATTTAGAAGGATGTTGCTGGAACTTAAGGGAGAGGTTGAATAGGTTAGGACTTTATTCCCTGGAGTGTAGGAGAATGAGTGGAGGTTGATAGAGATATAACGAGGGGTGTAGGTAGGGTAAATGCAAGCAGCCTTTTTCTACTGAGGTTGGGTTCAGGGTGACAGGCAAAATGTTCAAGGGGAACATGAGGAGAACTTCTTCACTCAGAGGGTGGTGAGAGTGGGGAACGAGCTACCAGTGCAAGTGGTAAATGCAAGTTTGATTTCAACATTTAAGAGAAATTTGGATAAGTACCAAAAAGTAGGAGGGATGTGGAGGCTATGGTCCAGGTGTAGCTCAATTAGACTAGGAGAGAACATAGTTAGGGTGGAGTAGATGGGCCAATGTTTCTGTGCTGTAATGTCTTATGACTCTACAGCTCTGCAGTTATATATGGGAGTGTTAAGTCTGCACTTGATGTAATGTGTACAGATTTTGCCTTTTATATGAACAAAATCTTTAATATAGTATATATATACTTAAAACTTTGGCACAAACCGTAGATCAGCCAAATTCTTGACGTGTGTAGAGCAGGCTTGGGGTCTGGAAGGGCAGCAGCCACTCCCATCCTTGTCTATGTTTCATTCGCAGGCTTTTCGTCAATTAATGAGCCTTCTTCCTTACAGACAGACCCGGGACGAGGAAACATCCCCAGATCTTTTCTACTTCTCCGATTTTGAGAGGCACAATGCAGAGATCGCTGCCTTTCATTTGGACCGGTGAGTAAGGAGGAGGTATGTCACGAGCTGGGAAATAAACCACTTCAGAAAATTCCAAGGCGTCATGTCCACTGAACTTCCACTATCGATCAGAATCATGTTTAATATCACTGGCACATGTCGTGAAATTTGTTACTACGTGGCAGCTGTACCTTGCAATACATAGTAATAAAATCTATAAATTAAGAGGTAAATATATTATAAAAAAGTTAAATAAGGAGTGCAAAACAGTAAAAAAAATGTAGTGATTAGTGTTCATGAGTTCAATGTCCATTCAGAAATTGGATGGCAGAGGGGAAGAAGCTGTTCCTGAATTGTTGAGTGAGTGCCTTCAGGCTCCTGTACCTCCTTCCTGATGGCAGCAATGAGAAGAGGGCATGTCCTGGGTGATGGGGGTCCTTAATGATGGACATTAATCAAGTTTGACCTGCCGGTTGTAAGTCAATACGGTAATGCATTCTCTTCTGATGCTTTGTCTTTTCAGCCTAGATTACAGACGGCAGTAGTTTAATGTCCCAATATTAAACTGGCACATCCCCACCTCTGTTTGGAAGAGCTGTGCCATTTAGCATGTCGATTGCAGAGTGCTTGTTTCTTCTCCCCAATGACAAGACTCTCGTGTCAGGTCTAAGAGGTTTATCGAGCACAGGCTTAGAATGAGGTTGGTAATAGAGTCTCCTGCATCTAACTCCAGTGGGTCCTTCATCACTGCTACGTTCAGTCTTTAAGCTTCTAACCATCTCCGTTTTCGGAAACGACTGCGATAGAAGGAGTCACTTCATTTCATTTATCGTTGCTGTGCCTCTACCTCACGTCACCAATTACGGTGCATTCTACTCTGGACAGTCTCGGATGAAGGGTCTCGGCCCGAAACGTCGACTGTTTACTCTTTTCCATAGATGCTGCCTGGCCTGCTGTCTTCCTCATTACTTTTCTAAAGTTCAGTGATTCTGTTTATTATAGGTGATCATGAAGTGATCAGACTCCTTGAACCAGCTTGGATAATTTCACTCACCTCGACGCTGAGCTGATCTCATAATGTACAGGCTCACTTTCAAGGACTCTGCAGCTCCCGTTTTCAGTACTATTTATTTTCTGTACTTTCACAGTTTGTCTTCCTTTGCAATGGGATGTTTGTCAGCCGTTCTGTGTAGTTTTTCATCGATTCTGTTGTTTTTCTTTGTTCTGTGGGGAATGCCTGCAAGAAAAAGAATCTCTGTGTAGTATATGGTGACACACAGCATATGTACTTTGATAATAGACTTACTTTGAAATTTGATTTTGTGATTTTTTTTCCAGGCTAATTTGCATACAGTGCCTATAATCTCTCACCATAATTCTACCCCGTTCAGGTATGTCTGATAGTTTATCCCTTCCTTCCTCTGGCACCAACTACATTGTGGTCACAATTTTCTGGAAGTTCTGCTGATTAGAGGCTACTTTCAAAGCGACACATTGAAGCAACACTCGAGTGCAGTAATCGAGGCAGGTCATAACAGACTTCATGGCTGAAGTCAGATAGGTTAAAAAAAAGTAAGAGAGCTGAGATTTAGCAGAAACGGGAAGTGATGCACCATGACTGGGCCAGTAAAGAAAGAAAATACGAACTCTTTTCTGTAACTTCTCGAACTTATTGTGGCACCTTCAAAGATTTGCTTACATTGACTGCCAGGACGAGTGAATAAGCCTGCCATTGAAGATAACAGGATAAATTAGCTGAGCTGTTGTAAAATCATCCTTTGCTTTATTTAAATTAACAGAATTACAAAATGAGGAAGTCACTAAACCTTCAGAAGATGCTGAGCTGGTTCTCATAAGAGTGTTCCCTCCACTGGGCTTCTCGCCTCAGGCAGGATAAGGTCCTGGGGATTGATCATTTGAGTCTGAATAGTTCTCCAGTCTTTTTTACTTGTACTGATTTCTGTCTCTTCCTTATTCACTCCGATCTCTGTCAAAGTAAGTATATTAATTGATAAATTTATTACCAAAGTACATTAATTTACTTCAAGCTCTATCAAAATATCAAAGTAATTTCTTTTAATCGAAGTATATAGCATATACAGTACTGTGCAAAAGTCTTAGGCACATACATATTGCTAGGGTGCCTAAGACTTTTGCACAGTACTGTATTTGTCAACGTGGAGCGGAGAGCGGGGTTGTAAATCTGGCGGTAGCAAAGGATGCTGGGAATGGCGAGGGTGGAGCGCCATGGGGGGGGGGGGGGACAGGTGGCAGAGAAGGAGTGCCAGGGTGGGGTGGGAGATGGTGGGGGTGAAGACACACCCAGCCCTGAGATACCAGGCGAGGTCATTTGATTCCAAGCAATCAGTTCATTGATCGTTACAGAATGTCTCTCTGGTGCTTCCCTCTCCCTTCCCCTTTTCCCAACCACAATTCCCCTCTCCCTGCCCCCTTCCCACTTTCAGTCTACAATAGAGACACATATCAGAATCATCATTCACATATGTCATGAAATCTTGTTTTTTTTTGTGGCAGCAGTACAGGGCGATGCATAAAATTACTACAGTACTGTGAAAAAGTCTTAGGCTCCCTAGCTATATATATATATATGTGCTCAAGACTCCTTGCACAGTACTACCTTGAACTTAATTTTCTTGCAGGCATTTACAGGAAAAATAAAACATGCAATAGGATTTTCTGAAAAATGTATAGATAAAGTCTGACAAGTAGCCGATGTACAAAAGAAGACAAACCATGCAACTGAAACGTAATGCTGAGAACGTGGATCCAAAGAGACCTTGGAAGTGAGTCTGTAGGTTGTAGAGTCCGTGTGAAGTTGTGATGGGTGACGTTATCCATGCTAGTCCAGGAGCCTGTTTTTTCTATGCTAGTAAGTCTTCCTGATCCTGGTGGTGTGGGACCAAGGCTTCTATCCCTCCTTCCCGATGGTATTAACAAGAAGAGAGTACGGCCTGCACCAGTGGGAGTCTTTGATGATGGATGCTGCTGACTTGCCATAGCTCTCCATGTAAAGATACTCAGAGGTGAGGAGAGCTTTCCTGTGATAGACTGGACTTTATCCATCATTTTCTTCAGCCTTTTCTGTTCCTGTTTCCATAGTAGGAAATCAGGATTATTTCCAGACCTGATGAAGGGACTTGGTCGAAAACGTTGATTATTTATTCCTCTCCATGGATGCTGTCTGACCTGCTGAGTTTCTCCAGCATTTTGTGTGAGTAAATCTGGACTTCCAGCATCTACAGAATCCCTCATGTGCGTTGGTGTTTCCACACCAGGCTGTGATGCAACCCGTTAGGATACTCTGCGCCTATTGAATTTTTTCAACATTTTTGGTAACATGCTGAATCGATGAAAATTTTCTATTAAAGCACCTTTTGTGCCTTCATTGTGATGTCACTATGTGCTTGTCCCAGGATGTATCCTATTGTATGTTAATGTAAAATTGCTTACCGTCTCTACTTCTGATTCCCTAATGAGGACTTGCTCATGGACTTCCAATTTCTTCTTCCTGAAGTTTACAATCAGCTTCTTGGTCTTGCTGACATTGAGTGAGGGGATGATGTTGTGGCACCACTCAGCCAGACTTTCAATCCCATATGCCGATTTGTCACCATCTTTGGTTCAGTCTAGGACAGTGGTGTCGTCAGCAAACCTGAATATGACTTTGGAGCTGTGCTTAGCCACACAGTCATAAATATAAAGCAAGTAGAGCAGGGGCTAAGCATGCAGCCCTGTGTGGTGCACCTGTGCTGATGGAGGAGATGTTGTTGCCAACCTGAACTGGGGTCTGCAAGTGAGGAAATCGAGGAACTAGTTGCACGAGGAGGCATTGAGGACTAGTTGTTTAGTGGCATGGTGCTGTGCAAGACATAAAAGTTACCACAAGCCACAAAATAAGTAAATAATTAATGTGAAATAGGAATAGCGAGGTAGAGTTTATAGGTTCTTGGAACGTGCAGACAACTGATGGCAAAGAGAAAGAAGCTGTTCTTAAAATGTTGAAAGTAGGTCTCCAAGCTTCTGTACTTCCACCTGAATGGTAGTAGTGGAAAGAGGGCATGTGCTGAGTGGTGAGTGTCCTTCAAGTTGGATGCCACCTCATTGAGGCACAGTTCTTTGTAGATGTCCTCGATGATGGGGAGGGTTGTGCCTGAGATAGGTCTGGCTCATTCTGCCATCTCCATTCCAGCCAGAGTCCTCTGTGCCATACATTTGCCTGAGTCTTTGGCAACCTACCGAATCTCCTCAGGCTCTTGCCGAATAGAACAGGGACGAACAGGCAAGCAATATTGTGTAGATGCAACACGGGGGCAGATGGGCCCCAATGCAGTTGACAGTGATCACATCGGAGGCACGTGTTGGCTGCCCGAGGAACTTTGGTTCTGAATTAATGAGCTGGTGTCCAAGCTTCAGACACTGAAATGCATCAGAAAGGGGGTCAATGTTCCAGGAGACTGGACACTACATTCCTCTCAGTTTCCATTAGGTTTCTGATGTTTGAGAGTAGGTGGATTTAGAGGACAATGGATTATCCAGGAGGGATTTGTGCCGCTTTTTTTTCAGGACCGGGATGTAACTAGACTACATTTCACATTGTCAAGGTGTAGCTGGACTGGAACGTCTGGTAAAGGTGTAGCTAGTTCTGGTGTGCAATATTCGGTACCACAGCAGGATGTTGTCTTGCACTGTAGTCCTTGCTGCAGCCAGGGCTTTGAGTTCTTTCATGATATCCAGCAGAGACAGACAGACATACTTTATTGATCCCGAGGGAAATTGGGTTTCATTACAGCCGCACCAACCAAGAATTGTGAAGAAATGTAGCAATATAAAACCATAAATGATTAAATAATAATAAGTTAATCATGCCAAGTGGAAATAAGTTCAGGACCAGCCTATTGGCTCAGGGTGTCTGACACTCCGAGGGAGGAGTTGTAAAGTTTGATGGCCACAAGCAGGAATGACTTCCTATGACGCTCAGTGTTACATCTCGGTGGAATGAGTCTCTGGCTGAATGTACTCCTGTGCCTAACCAGTACATTATGGAGTGGATGGGAGTCATTGTCCAAGATGGCATGCAACTTGGACAGCATCCTCTTTTCAGACACCACCGTCAGAGAGTCCAGTTCCACCCCCACACATCACTGGCCTTACGAATGAGTTTGTTGATTCTGTTGGTGTCTGCTACCCTCAGCCTGCTGCCCCAGCACACATGATGCACTGGCCACCACAGACTCGTAGAACATCCTCAGCATCATCCAGCAGATGTTAAAGGACCTCAGCCTCCTCAGGAAATATAGTGAGTGGAATCGACTGAGTGAGCAGCTTCTGTGATGGTCTGGTTCTGAGGAAGAAACCAAATAATCTCCCACCTGTGACTGAAAAAGGTTGCAAGTGTTTCAGCCTCGTAGTTTAACGGTAGCACCACACATCGCAGCGCCAGCTGTAAGATTTGGGTTCAACTCCAGCCGCTGTCCGTAAGGAGCTCGTAAGTTCTCTGCCTGGCTTTCCTCCGGATGTTCCGGTTTCCTCCCACATTCCAAAGATATGTAGGTTATTGGAAAGTTCTGTGCGTGCCATGTTGGTGCGGGAAGCATGGGGACACTCATGGGCTAGCCCCAGCACATCCTTGAAGCAAGACAAAGCATTTCTCTGAATGTTTCGATGTACATGTGACAAATAAAACTCATCTCTTATCTCTTAATCAGGCTGGGCATAAAGAGGATGAGTTCTCGGACCATTAGCTGTTTAATTTGACAACTGAATGAGGCAGGTCTGGCTTGACAAATATGGTGCTGTGAGCTAAGCTTTTGTTAGTCTGGGGTGGGCTGGGAATTTACGACCTCCCGGTGCTACGCTTGCACGCCGATCTGTACTTCTCACTGAACCGGGTCTCGTGGGTCGAGCCACAAGGGAAAAGCTATGACCCAGATCTTAAAGGGTGAGTATTGTTACTGCTGTCGCTGCCGGCCCACAGCACCTCGTGGATGCCCAATTCCGAGCTGCCAGATCTCCTCCGAGACCATCCCGCTCGCCAACTGTGTGGCGTCACACCATCAGGAGGGTGTTCTTGCTGGCAGTGGGTGGACTAACCTTGTTGTCTCTCTCCGGAAGAATTTTAGGTTTCCGCCGCATTCCACCCGTCTCGGGTCGTCACGTCAACGTGGTGGAGGATATCAAAGAGCTGACGACTGATGATCGCCTGGAGCGGACTTTCTTTATCTCGCCAGGTAACCCCGCGGGTGGAAGGTGTGATGGTGGAAGGGTGGGGTCAGTCCGGGTGCTGGACGGAGAGAGATCACTAGGTGAGGGAGGACCCTGTCCTCGGTAATAGAATGAGAGTAGGGCTTGGACAGCGTGAGGCTGGCGTGGGGGAGATCTGTCTCGGCAGTGGGAGAGATGTTAGTTGGGCTCTAGCGAAATGCTTTCGGGCAGGGGTGGCGTACCTTTGGCACGCGTGCCCAAAACGACAGTGGAAAACATTAGTTGGCACATGGCATGCACTGCGGGCCTTTGATTATTTTTACTGCTAAATGAAACAGTGATATTTTTTCCAGCTTAAGAGCTGTTTTTGGGAAATGGAAATGTCTCATGTTAGCTTGGTGCCAGCTAAACGATTGCCAGAACGCGTGCCATTGAATGATATGTTTGGAATTCTCACAGACCTGGTGTGCACATCGTTATTTAGAGAGTGAGCAGTTGCAATAACAAAGCAATTTAAAAATTATGTTATTTTTCAATTGTCTTCTACAGGATTTAAATCTTTTCCTGGAAAAAAGTCTGTAATTGTTGTTACTAATTCATTAATCTCTGCTCAAAATTATAATGAGAGAAATTTGTAGAAGAATATCGCCAATCTGGGCACACACTCACAAAAAGGTTTGCCGCCCCTGCTTTAGGGGAACTGGGCACAGGCAGTGACTGTCAGGCGTGCTAAACCAGCTGAGTTGAGTCTGGGACAACGTACCGGGAGATGAAACCAGTGAATGAGAATGAGCTGGGCCAACGTAGGGGCAGAAATGTGATCAGAGTAGCGTTTGGATGGTTCTCTTCGAGGACTGTGTGTTCTCTTTGAGGGCTGGATGAGAAGGCAGCTTTCAATAGGGGAGATGTCCAGCTGGTGATGGTGAGAGAGATGGAACCGGGATGGGGAAGTAGCGGAGAACCATTTCACTTACTGCACAACCCACAGCAACTTCCTCTCTTGTGAGGCACTGACTGGGCTAAGATGTGATCGACTGACTGTGGACTGAATCATTGTATCATACAGTACAGGAACAGGCCCTTTGGCCCATCTTGTCCATGCTGAATGTGATGCCTATCCATTTCAATAGACAATAGGTGCAGGAGTAGGCCATTTGGCCCTTCAAGACAGCACCGTCATTCAATGTGATCATGGCTGATCATCCACAATCAGTACCCCGTTCCTGCCTTCTCCCCATATCCCTTGACTTCGCTATCTTTAAGAGTATCTAACTCTTTCTTGAAAGCATCCAGAGAATTGGCCTCCACTGCCTTCTGAGGCAGAGCATTCCATAGATCCACAACTCTCTGGGTGAAAAAGTTTATCCTCAACTCTATTCTAAATGGTCTACCCCTTATTCTTAAACTGCGACCTCTAGTTCTGGACTCCCCCAACATCGGGAACATGCTTCCTAACCTCTAGCATGTCCAATCCCTTAATAATTTTATATGTTGCAGTCAGATCCCCTCTCATCCTTTTAAATTCCAGTGTATACAAGCCTAGTCGCTCCAATCTTTCAACATTTGACAGTCCTGCCATCTCAGGAATCAACCTCATGAACCTACGCTGCACTCCCTCAATAGCAAGAGTGTCCTTCCTCAAATTGAGACCAAAACTGCACACAGTACTCCAGGTGTGGTCTCACCAGGGCCCTGTACAACTGCAGAAGGACCTCTTTGCTCCTCTACTCAACTCCCCTTGTTATGAGGGCCAACATGCCATTAGCTTTCTTCACTGCCTGCTGTACTTGCATGCTTACTTTCAGTGACTAATGAACAAGAACACCTAGATCTCATTGTACTTCCCCTTTTCTATTGACACCAATTGCCTGTATCCCTCTGCACCAGGGGTTCCCAACCATTTTTTGTGCCATTAAGCAAGGGGTCCATGGACCCAGGTTGGGAACCCCTGCTCTAAACCTCTCTAAGTACCTGTTGTTATGTTTTATAACTTCAAAACATTAAACTAATTCAAAGAAAAACATGGGGAGTCCGAAAATAGGGGTCTGACTTCTCCTTTAAGCGAGGCACACACTATCACGGGGTAGAATAATGACACATACAGTTAACATATTTTTACATGGGATTAATTATTTAAACAAACAAGAATATATTCAAGATTACTCAAATGTTACTTCAATATTAAATACACAAAACTTGTCTAAACATCTTTTAAATGTTGTAATTTCACTTGTTGCTCAGCCAACAGTGAGTTCTTCTTTTGTGGGTCTTTGTTAGTCTGAGGCATTGAATGGGCTGAGATGTAATTGAATGAATGTGGACTGAATCATTATATTGTACAGCAAAGATGGAGACTGACCGGTTAAGGGGAGATTTCTTTTTTTTTGTAATTTCTTTTTTATTGGTTCCTCATCAAACAAACATTTCCATAAGATGTATTTCAGATATTGTGCATATATATCATATAGTCATATATATCTCAAATCTCCACATAATATTTACATGAGGTATACACTTATAGAAAAGAGGAAAGAAAGAACAAGCAAAAGGAGAAAACCATGTACAAGTAGGGGGTGATCTTTTTTTTAACAACAGGTTCATTGATTTGTGAGAATAAAATCTGGCCTATGAGGCATTATGTAGTTAAACCATTTTCCCCAGTATGAATCAAATTGTTCCAACTTGTGATTAACAGATGCTGTTATCTTCTCCATTTTGTAAATGTCCATTGTAATTTCCATCCATGTATTTAAAGTTGGGCTCTCCCGTGATAACCATTTCCTAGTAAGAGTCTTTTTACCAGCCACCAACAGTATATTCATTAAATATTTATCTCTTTTCAACCATTCTTGAGGTATATTCCCAAAATATATGCTCTTACTTTCTAAGGGTATTTCACATTTAAAGATGTCTTGTAGGGCATTGTGTATCCCACTCCAATAGTCTTTGATAATGGGGCATTCCCAGAAAATTCAGGAAGCATTTCTTTACACGGTGAGCTGTGGACACATGGAACAGACTACCTAGTTGTGTAGTTGAGAGTAATATCTTTCCAATCAAAACTCAATAGTTATTTCAACACACTATGTGAATAGGAATTTGGCAAGCTTTGTGGGTTGTCCGGCCTGTCCTTGTCAAAAACTTCCTAATGTATCTGCTGTCTCTCCATCCTCTGGTAGCTTGTTCCAGATACTCACTACACTCTGGGTGGGAAAAACTTAAACCTCAGATCTTCCTTAACTTACTCCCTTCTCAACTCATATTTAGGTTCTCCTGTCCCCTTGAGAAGAGCTTCTGACTATATACCCTATTGGTGCCCTTTATTCTTGTGTAAACCTCTACAAAGTCACACCCCAGCCTCCAACGTCTCAGAAAGAATACAAGCAGCTACCCTATCTCTCCTTACAGCTACATCCCTCCATTCCAGGCAACATCCTCGGAAGTCTCCTCTGCACTCCCTCCGTGTGAACAGGTCTTTGCCACGGTGTGGTAACCCGAGCTGTACGTAATATCTCTCAACCGCAATTGCAGCTGTGCTCATGCCAGAGCAACTGAGAGATGGCAGAGTTGGGGATCAGAGAGTGGGGGTAGAGGAGAAAGACGGGACCCCAAAAGAATAGCCGGGAGACCTAGTGGATGGGAAAAATAAAACTAGGAAGCTCACTGCATGCTTTATGATCGGCAAGTGCTTCGGTGGACAGAGAGCCCAAGAGAATTATGGATGTGTGGACAAGGCATGACGGGGAAAAGTAATCTTTTATGTTCATAGAGCAATTAGAAGATTGAGGGGGGATCTTATTGAAACGTATAAAATTCTAAAGGGATTGGACAGGCTAGATGCAGGAAGATTGTTTCCGATGTTGGGGAAGTCCAGAATGAGGGGTCACAGTTTAAGGATAATGGGGAAGCCTTTTAGGACCGAGATGAGGAAAAACTTCTTCACACAGAGAGTGATGAATCTATGGAATTCTCTGCCACAGTAAACAGTTGAGGCCGGTTCATTGGCTATATTTGGCTATATTATGGCTAAAAGGATCAGGGGGTATGGAGAGAAAGTAGGTACAGGGTTCTGAGTTGGATGATCAGCCATGATCATACTGAACGGCAGTGCAGGCTCGAAGGGCAGAATGGCCTACTCCTGCACCTATTTTCTATGTTTCTATGTCGTGAGTAAGGAAATTCATGACAATTAATTGCAAAATTTAATAGGGATTCATTTAATTCACTTTGTGACTGCAGTTTCAGATGACGATAGAGGCCAGTATTCATTGGTGGGGTGAGAAACAGAGAGAGGATGGGCAAAAAGGCAGAGAAGGTTTTGTGAGAGAGGCAGCGAGCGAGGAAGCGAAACGGGTGAGAGAGGAGGGAGGGAGAGTAAGTGTGAAGAAAGAGTGAGCTTGTGAGAGAGGTGCGGAGAATGAAAGACAGGAAAAGAGAGTGAGGTACAGAGCGAGTGAGTGGGAGGAGATTGTAAGAGAGGGGGAAGGAGGGGAGAGATGAAGAGCAATGGAGGTGTGCAAGAAGGTAATTGGTGATGGCAAGTGGAAAGTGTTGCTGAATCAATCCTTTGCACCTTTTCACAATGAAGAGTTTATGGTCAAGCAGGAAGAGTATCAGATATGAGACGTGTAGCAAGAGAGGGAGGAGGGCCGGGGTGGCCTGAGTGACAGAGGAAAGCCAGGGGTTTCAGGTAAGGTGATGTGGAGATGAAGGCAGCTTGTGGATTTGGACAGTGACTGTTGTCTTTTCCTCTTCAGACAACAATGTGTGTTTCTACGGTAGCTGCTCTTATTACTGCAACATGGAACACCCACTGTGCGGAAAGCCAAAGCTGATGGAGGGCTCCATGGCCGCCTATCTGCCTGACGTTACACTGGCCAAGCGTCTGTCCTGGAGGAACCCTTGGAAACGTTCGTACCACAAGTCCAAGAGGGCCAAGTGAGTGCGCCCACCCACGCCCAACGCGGTGGACAGCACCACCCTGAAGTATTTCGCTATATCCCAGTTCAAGGTGCCACTGGCCCCAGCCCAGTCATCAGAGCTGCCTGACCTGCTCAGCTCCCCCAGCACTTTGAGTGTGTTGCTCCAGATTTCCTGCATCTGCAGAATCTCTAGTGACTCCGGGACGTACAAACACGCTGGAGGAACTCAGCAGGTCGGGCAGCGTCCGTGGAAACGAGCAGTCAACACTTTGGGCCGAGACCCTACGTCGGGACTGAAGGAGGAGGGGGCAGGGGCCCTATAAAGAAGGTGGGGGGAGGGGGGAAAACCAATCAGAGGAAAGATCAAGGGGTGGGGGAGGGGAAGCAGGGAGGGGATAGGCAGGAAAGGTGAAGAAGGAATGTAAGGGGAAAGCATTATGGGTAGTAGAAGAAGGGAGAGTCATGAGAGAGGTGGTAGGCAGCTGGAAAAGGAGGCAGAGTGAAAGTGGGATGGGGGAAGGGAGAGGGAGGGAAGTACCGGAAGTTGGAGAATTCGATGTTCATACCAAGGGGCTGGAGACTACCCAGATGGTAGATGAGGTGTTGTTCCTCCACCGAAGTTTGGCCTCATCATGGCAGTAGAGGAGGCCGTGTATGGACATATCTGAATGGGAATGAGAAGGAGAGTTGAAGTGAGTGGCAACTGGGAGATCCTGTCTGTTGTGGCGGACGGAGTGGAGGTACTCGACGAAGCGGTCCCCCAATCAGCGTCGGGTCTTGCCGATGTAGAGGAAGCCGCACTGGCAGCACCAGATGCAATAGATTACCCTGACAGACTCACAAGTGAAGTGTTGCCTCACCTGGAAGGACTGTTTGGGGCCCTGAATGGTGGTAAGAGAGGAGTTGTAGGGACAGGTGTAGCACTTACGCTTGCAGGGATAAGTGCCAGGTGGGGGATCTATGGGGAGGGACGTGTGGACCAGGCAGTCGTGGAGGAAATGATCCCTGCGAAAAGCGGAGAGGGGTAGAGAGGGAAAGATGTCCTTAGTGGTGGGGTCCTGTTGAAGGTGGCGGAAGTTGCAGAGGATAATATGCTGGATCTGGAGGCTGGTGGGGTAATAGATGAGGACAAGGGGGACGTGGTCCCTTTTGTAGTGACGGGAGGATGGGGTGAGGGCCGAGGTGCAGGAAATGAAGGAGTTGCGGGTGAGGGCATCATTGATGACGGCAGAAGGGAAACCACGATTCTTAAAGAAAGAGGACATTTGGGATGTCCTGGAACGGAAAGACATAAGATTGTAACGCATTGGAGCAGAATTAGGCCATTCAGCTATTTAAGTCTTGTCTGCCATTCCATCACAGCTGATTTATCATCCCTCTCAACCCCATTCCCCTGGTAACCTTTTTCACCCTGACTAATCAAGAACCAAGCAACCTCAGCTTCAAGTATACACAGTGACAGCCTCCACAGCCATCTGTGGCAATGAATTCTATAGATCGACTACTTTCTGGCTGAAGAAATTCCCCCTCATCTCTGTTCTAAATGGATGTCCCTCTATTCTGAGGTTGTGCACTCTAATTCCCCCCCACTATCGGAAACATCCTCTCCATATCCACTCTATCTCTGCCTTTCAATATTCGATAGGTTTCAGTGAGAACCCCCCTCATTCTTCTAAACTCCAGTGAATACAGGCCCAGAGCCACCAAACGCTCTTCATACAGTAACCGTTTCCTTCTTGGGATTGTTCCTGTGACCCTCCTCTGGATCCTCTCCAACATCAGCACTTCCTTTCTTAACTATGGGCCCCAAAACTGTTCACAATACTCCAAGTGCAGTGTCCTCTCGAAATGAGTGCTAGCATTGCGTTTGCTGACCCAACCTGCAAATTAACCTTTATGGAATCCTGAATGAGGACTCCCAAGGCCCTTTGCACCTCAGAGTTCGGAATTTTCTCTCCATATAGAAAATACTCCACACTTTCATTTCTTCTACCAAAGTGCATGACCGTGCACTTCCCGACACTGTATTCCATCTGCCATTTCTTTTCCTGTTCTCCTAATCTATTTAGGTCTTTCTACAGACTCCTCAACACTACCTGCCCCTCCACCTATCTTCATATTGTTCACAGACTTGGCCATGGAGCCATCAACTCTGTCATCCAAATCACTGAGATATAACGTGAAAAGTAGCAATCCCAATACCGACTCCTGTGGAACACACCAGTCACTGGGGGTTAGGGGTGGCAGTTATGATGTGGCAAGACAGGAGATTGGCGCGGGGGGGGAGCGTGAAGCGGGACTGGAGGGGTGCTGAATGCACTAAATGGACAAGGATGTTGGTGAGGCCTAATTTGGAGTACTGTGTGCAGTTTTGGTCAGCTATCTATAGGAAAAATGTAGATAAGGTTAAAAGAGTACTGAGAAAATTTACAAGGACTGGAGGACCGGAGTTGTAAGGAAAGATTGAATAGGTTAAGACTTTATTCCTTGGAACGTAGAAAATAGAGGGAAGATTTGATAGAGGTATAGAAAATTATGAGGGGTACAGATAGGGTAAATGCAAGCAGGCTTTTTCCACTGAGGTTGGGTGGGACGACAACCAGAGGTTATAGGTTAAGGGTGAAAAGTTTAAGGGAAACTTCTCTCAGAGTAGTGAGAGTGTGGAATGAACTGTCAGTGCAAGTGGCAGATGTGAGCTCGATTTAAATGTTTAAGAGAAACTTGGATGGTAGAGGTACGGAGCATTATGGTCTGGGTGCAGATCAATGGGAGTTGGCAACTTAACTGGTTTGGCATGGACTAAATGGGCTGAATGGCCTGTTTCTGTGCTGTATTTTTCTATGACTCCAAGGAACAGGTGGGTGCCGGTTTAATGAGAGGCTGGGTTGGCGGGGGGTGGGGGAGATAACCATTTGGAAGAAGCAGTGGAAGGTGTTGGAGGTGGAAATTTGCTGTGAGCTTTCCATTTGCGGTCGGTGCTATTTGGCCTTCAGCTGTGTGACTGTATAAACACCAAGGCAGAGAAACCGCAGTGTGGCTTCTTATACCGGTTCTTGCAACGCAGCAGGGTCAGAATGTGGGCTGTGGTGAATGAGGAGACTTTGCGGACGAGCTCTTGTGGCTTTGGTGGGTCAGTGGGTCCGCACACCAGTCAGTAGATGACTGTGTATTTTCACTATTCTGTTATTCAAATAAACTGTAGAAGAAATTGGATAACTTCTATGGCCCCTTTTAAATGTAATTTACAGTCAGTGTGGTGTATGGTTTCATACAGGTGGGAACTTTAACATGCTTAAAGGCAATTACAGAGGCATGAGGGCGGAGCTGGCCAAAGTTGATTGGAAGGGGGCACTAGCAGGGGTGATGGCAGAGCAGCAATGGGAGCAATTCAAAGGCGGCAGGATAAATACATCCCAAAGAATTAGGGAGGACGATGTAAATAGAGTTAAAAACAGCATAAAAACTAAAGAGAGGGCATAAAATATATCAAAAATTAGTGGGAAAATAAAGGATTGAGAAGAGTTTTAAAAACTAAAAAGCCATAAGGCGAGAAAGAATGACATTTGAAGGTAAACTATTCAGTAATATAAAAGAGGATACAAGAGGATTTTTCCAGATGTATAAAGAATAAAAGAGGCAACAGTGGGTATCAGAGCACTGGAAACTTTAATAAGTGTTTTGTATCAGTTTTCACTGTGGGGGGGCACCAGCAGGATGCCAGAAGTCTGAGTTTTCTGCCATTCCTTGTCCTTTCAGTGGAGCCAGCCCCTCTCCAGTCCCCATCCTGCCCCTCCAGTACCCGATCTGACCCCCAGTACCCACTCCTCCACTCCAGCCCTGTTCTGCCCCTCCCTCCCCTGCCTTGCCACCTTCAGCCAACCTGCTGATCTTCCCAGGACTCCTTCTCTTGCTGTTACAGGTGGGAAATGAACGCCAGATACTGTGATAAGATTAAAAAAACCCCGCCCTACAACGCCGGAACCCGGCTGATCGATCTTATGGACATGGTCATCCTGGACTTCCTGATGGGTAAGCGCACATCATTGTCTGCCCTGGCAGACGTGTCCATTGCAAGGGGTGTGATTGCAGAGCGCTGGACAGTATAGACGTGAGCTCATAGAGTCATAGATCACCAAGGCACAGAAGTAGGCCTTTCAGCCCATCTAGTCCATGCTAGCCTGCTCTTCTGCCTAGTCCAATCTACCTGCACCCAGACCACTGTCCCCAACATCCCTCTTTTCCATAGACCTATCGAGACTTCTCTTAATATAGATCTTGCATCTACCACTTCCACTGGCAGAGCATTTCATACTTTCAACACCTAGAGTGCAGAGCTTTCCCCGCAGATTTCCCTTAAGTATTTCACCCACGGCCTCGCGTTCTGGCCTCACCCAGCCTGAAGGGATAAAGCTTGCATGCATTCACCCTGGCCATACCTCAATAAAATCTCCTCTCACTTCTCCTGCTTCCCAGGGAATGAAGTCTTAAGCTATTCAACCTCTCTGTATAATTCACATCTTCAAGCACTGGCAACGTCCTTGTAAACTTTCTCTGCAAAAATTGGCAGCACAGGGCAGAGGCTGGGAATGGAGTGGGGATTAGAGATGTTTGGGGCAGGGACTTGTGTCGTCGGAGGGCTGCTTGTATGAGAAGCCGAAGAGTTGGGAGATTGCGATGTAAGTAGGGGAGGAGATTGGTACAGTGCTTAGAGAAGTGTAGGGTGGCTGCCGGCAGTCACAGAGAAAGAGGGTATGGGAGACGGCCATGCCTTTGTTGGACTGTAGGACAGGCATGCATGCGTGTGGGGATCGGGGACTGAACGCCTGGGGGGGGTTTGCTTTGCGCCAGGGAGGTTGTGTTTACCAGGGGGTGCCAGGTTGAGAGCATGGACATTGGTTGGGAGGGGGCAAACGTGAGATGGATGGGACGGATTGGTCTATTTCTAGATCTCTTCCGCTTCCCAGAGGTAGGGCAGGTTCTGGGACTGTTCAGATTGAATCCACACCTCGCAAAGTCTCGTGGCAGTGTGCAAAATACCCTGTCGCAACTTGCCAAGGAGCTTCTGGACCTCCAGGACCACTGTCAGTGCACATTTCAGAGACAGATCCTGCTCCACCATCGCAAGAGCAAATTCAATACTCACCTTGCCTGAAATGTCCTCGCTACATGAACACAGAACACAGAAATCTACAGCACATTACAGGCCCTTTGGCCCACAATGTTGTGCCAGCCATGTAACCTAATCTAGAAACTGCCTAGAATTTCCCTGATGTATAGCCCTCTACTTTTCCAAGCTCCATGTACCTATCTTAAAAGACCTTATAATATCTGCCTCTACTACTGTCACCGGCAATGCATTCCGCACACCCACCACTCTCTGTGTAAAAAACTTACCTCTGACATCCCCTCGTACTTACTTCCAGGCACCTTAGAACTATTCCCCCTTGTTTTAGCCATTTCAGCCCTGGGAAAAAGCCTCTGGCTATCCACACGATCAATGCCTCTCATCATCTTGTACACCTCGATCAGGTCACCTCTCATCCTCCGTCGCTCCAAGGAGAAAAGGTCAAATTCACTCAACCTATTCTCATTAGGCATAAACTCCAATCTAGACAACATCCTTGTAAATCTCCTCTGCAGATTCTCTGTAGTGTCCACATCCTTCCTGTACTGAGGTGACCAGAATGAGCCGAAAACAGAACCTCCATTGTAAGTGTGAAAAATGTATGGGTGAGAACTGCAAGGACTCTGAAGTTGTCCTGTACTAATAATTCCAAGAGAGACATCTGACCTACTGCACAATATGGCCCTCTGCCTCCAGTTGGGAATAACAGGCTGACTGGTCTCCATTGTAAAAGTGGGAGTGTTAGAAACGATCAACTGGTGAGGCAACATTTGGGAAAAGAAAAACTGGGTTAATTTTTCAAGTCAAAGGTATTTACTCAAAATTGGGATAAATCAGAAGTTCCCAACTTTATTTATGTCATGGAGTCTTACCATTAACCGAGGGGTCTGTGGACCCCAGGTTGGAACTTCTGGGATAAATACATCTGTTATGATAGACTGACAGTGCAGTTTTGATGGGGCATATGGCCTAATTCTGTTCCTATGACTTATGGGATGAGAAAAGCAATTTTGTATAACGTTGTGGGGAGGGAATAGATGGGAAAAAGGTGATGTCTATGACAGGGTGAGGCCTAGGTTACCATGGAGATAAGTTGTAGAGTTGGAGGGGGAAGGTACAATCAAGAAACACAAAAATATTGCCCGATCCTGATATTGAGCTGCAGGGCAAACCCATCAGAACAGGCTGTGGTCAATGGGGAGAGGAAGCCTAAGCCAATAAGGTTTGAATTCACACCAGTCTCTGTGTTCGTCCTACAGGTAACATGGATCGACACCACTATGAAACATTCCAGAAGTTTGGTAATGACAGCTTCCTCCTTCACTTAGACAATGGCCGAGGGTGAGTGATCATAAACGGGCTCGAGTTTTCAGACCAGAGTCAGCCCTTCGCGTCGGTGACAATCGTTACCTACCCATCTATACTGATCCTGTGTACGAGCACTCGATCTGCCACCTTGTATTTCACAGCAAGTGGGGGAGACTAATCAGCTGTCCTGAGAGACAAGGAGCAGTACAGCACAATACAGGCCCTTCAGCCCCACAATGTTGTGCTGACCTGAATAAACCTAGTCTACGATCAATTGACCCCTTCCCTCCTACACAGCCCATTACCCTCTATTAAATCCCTGTGCCTATGTCATTTAAATATCCCTGTTGTATTAGCCCCAGCCACCACAGCAGCAGGGTATTCCAGACATCCACTACTCTCTGTTTGTAAAACCGACCTCTGATGTTCCCCCCAAACATTCCTCCATTCTCTTAAATTATTGATATTTACTGCTGCCACCCTAGGAAAAAGGTGCTGCTGTCCACTCCATCTATGCTTTTTATAATCATACACATTTCTTTCAAGTCACATCTCAGCCTCCTTTGCTCCAGAGAGAAAAGCCCAAGCTCACTCAACCTTTCCTCATAAGACATGCTCTTGAATTCAGGCAGTAGCCCGTCTAATCTTCTCTGCACCCTCTCTGAAGCTTGCTCGCCCTCTTCCTATCATGAGGTGACCAGAGTGAACACAATATTCTAACCAGAGCCTGGTAGAGTGGCAACACGCGGCTCTTGAACTCAATCCCAGCAGGTTTGCTTGCCACAGCGTCTGACTGGCAACTAAAAGTCGACTTTGGCAAGCAACTAAACTTCCCTGACTTCATTGCATCATCATCCCTGAGGCCTGACGTGGTCATTCTGTCTGAAACCTCGGAGCAGGTGGTCACGGTAAAACTGACCACCTTGGGAAGACCGGATAGAGAAGGCACTTAAGGGTAAGAAAGCCAGGTACCAAGAGCTGGTAGAGCGGTGCCAGAGACATGGGTGGAGGGCACGATGTGAGCCTATGGAGGTGGGATGTAAAGGTTTTGCTGGCTGCTCGCTGTGCTGAACCCACTCTCTCCTTGGCATTATGGATCTGCAAAGAAAAGAGCCACCAGGACCATCACAGAGGCTGTTGAGCGAGTCTCCAGATGGCTGTGGGTCAAGAGGTGTGACCCTGTGGACCAATGCTTCTGGGATACAAGCCGGGGCCTGATCAACCCTGGCTGGGTCGTCTGGACGAGAGTGTCTGATGTTGAAAGACCCGAAAGATTAGGTTACATCACTGTTGATGTGTCCCAGCGTATCCTAGGATGTATCTCAGCATTGCTGATTAATGAAGGCCAACCTGCCACAGGACTTCTTAACCACCATACCAACTGACAGGGCAACTTTGAGGGAACGATGGACTTGAACCCCAAGATCCCCCTGTTTCTCCACACTGTTAAGAATCCTGCCATGAACCATGTATTCTGCCTTCAAGTCAAATGCTAATTTCTCTTGAGCCCCCTAGTGTTGTGTCCTGAGCCCCTCCTCTACTCCCTACACACCCACGGCTGTGCCACACACAGCTCCAACCTGCTGATCAAATTTGCAGATCAACATTGATCGGCCTTATTTCCAACAAATGATGAGACAGCCTTCAGAGGAGAAGTCAATGCCCTGACACAGTTGTGCCAAGAAAACAATCTCTCCCTCAATGTCGAGAAAGCAAAGGAGTTGATTGTGGATTACAGGAGGAATGGAGACAGGCTAGCCCCTATTGACATCAATGGGTCAGTAGTTGAGAGGGTGAGTTGTTTCAAGTTCCTCGGTGTACACATCACCTACTGGCTGTGTGGGGGAGAAAAACACAGCAGCACTCTTAGCTCAGATGGCTGAAAAAGTTTGGCATGAGTCCCCAGATCCTCAGGACTTTCTACAGGGGCACCACCGCGAGCATCCTGACTGGCCGTGTCACCACCTGGTACGGGAACTGTAGTACCCTCAATCACAGGGCACTGCAGAGAGTGGTGCGGACTACCCAGCGCATCCGTGGATGTGAACTTTCCTCTATTCAGGACATTTACAGCAGCAGGTGCGTAAAAAGGGCCTGAAATTATCGTCAGGGACTCCAAGCCAGAACTGTTTCAGCTGCTTTCGTCTGACAAATGGTACCACAGCGTTAATGCCTGGACCAGCAGGCTCCAGGACAGCTTCTATCCCCAGGCCAACGGATTTATCAATACACATTGATCTGATTGTGTGTCCGACTGTACATTGTATCTGACTA
The DNA here is from genome assembly GCF_030144855.1 of Hypanus sabinus. NCBI lineage: Eukaryota > Metazoa > Chordata > Chondrichthyes > Myliobatiformes > Dasyatidae > Hypanus > Hypanus sabinus. The sequence continues at coordinate 18,278,916 of NC_082734.1, forward strand.
CATACCAGTACATAAAACAACTTGTATACAATCTTAGTGTTTGGGCAATATCTTCCCACTTCTCCCTTCCTTACTGCTTGTACACAGCGACAGAAACGCAACATAAAGATTTTTACTCCCTCATGTTGTGAGATGGATGTAAGAAGGAAAATTCTAATTCTAATTCTGTCTTGACCCAGTGTCCTCCTTTATTTCTGGGAGGAGTTTTACTTTTATTGCAGACACCAAATATTTGCCCGGTTTCTCTGCCATTTCGTTATCCGCAAGTGTAATTTCTCGGTCTACGTCTGTAAGGAGTCTGCATTGATTTACTCCTTTGAGTATCTAGAGGTTTTAACAATCTGCTTTTTATCATTCCCATTGCAATAATTCCATATTTCCTGTTTCTTATCAACTTATTGTTTTGCTGAATTCTGAAATGTTCCCAATCTCCAGGTCCACTGTGCTTTCTGGCAATCTTTTCTTCTTACCATTTCTGTCTTTAACTTTTCTTGCTTTTCTGGACTGCTTTTCCAGATGGGGTTTTGTGCCTTGATATGTGATATCTATTATAAACATATTGTTCTTTAAATATCAGGCATTGCTGGTTCATTGTCTTACAGTTAATATATTTTCTCAAAATCTGTCATCAACTTCTCGTTATTTTGTTTAGAATTTAGACTCTGAGAATGAACTAAATCACCTTCAACCATATTATGATCAATCTTCCACGAGGTGGTCAGTATCAATGCCCCACGGGGTAGAATTAGTCAGTTAGGTGTCTGGGTCCATCGCTGAAGATTTAGTGCTGCTTAAAAACGGGTTTTGTAATAAACAGATATGACTCAGTCAGAAGGATATATTACACAGCTGTAAAAGTGCACAACTCAGTCATCAAGATAAGATTAGGTCATTATAGGGACAGTGATTCCTCAACAAACAATGCCCTCCATAATGACAAACACAGGATTTGATAATAAAAAGATATGTTACATCTATTCGCATGGCAAAAAGCAATTTATAAACCGTTCAAGGACTCTAAGCCTTCTTAAAGAGCAATGTTATCTCAAAGATAACTCTGGCAAATCTGTATTAGCACTTGAATGTAATTCTCTGGTCTATTGTTTGATCTGAGCTGGTGTACTTACAGATAAAGGAGGGTTTGATTTGAATTTGAATTTATTTAAATCATACATCCATCCCACAACATGAGGGAGTAAAAATCTTTGCGTTACGACTCTATTGCAATGTACAGACATGTGAATTTAGAAGTCTAACAGCTTGTAGAAAGAAGCTGTCGATCCTGGTGTTAATGCTGCAGTACCGTTTGCCAGACAGAAGCAGTTGGAACAGTTTATGGTTGTGTTGACCGGTGTCCCCGATGATCATGTTGACTTCAGGAGGGCACGGAGTGACTACTCCCCACTGAACATCGACGGCTTCTCAGTAGAGATCGTTAAGAGCACCAAATTTATTGGTGTTCACCTGGCGGAGAATCTCACCTTGTCCCTCAACACCAGCTCCGTAGCAAAGAAAGCCCAGCAGCGTCTTTACTTTGGTTGTAGTCCCACCCAACCTCAATGGAAAACCCCTGCTTGCACTTACTCTATCTGTACCGCACATTATTTTGTATACCTCTATCAAATCTCCTATCAATCTTCAATTTTCTGAGAAATAAAGTCCAAGCCAATCTTTCATCACAACACAGATCCTCGAGACCCGCCAACATCCTTGTAAATTTTCTCTGTACTCTTTCAATCTTATTTACAACTCTCCTGTAGGTAGGGGACCAAAATTTCACACAACACTCCAAATTAGACCTCACCAACATCTTATACAATTTCAACATAATATCCCACCTCCTGTACTCAGTACTTTGATCTGTGAAGGCCAAGGTGCCAAAAAGCTTTCTTTACGATCCTGCCTACCTGTGATGTCTGCTTCAATGAACTATAGACCTGTATTCCCAGATCCCTTTGTCTCTACTGCACTCATCAGTGCCCTACCGTTCACTGTGTAAGACCTACCCTGGTTGGTTCTACTGAAGCATAACACCTTACACTTGCCTGCATTAAACTGCATCTGCCATTTTTCAGCCCATTTTTCTTCATTCTTCACACACTCATCCAGGTGCTCAGTGCTTAAGATTTCTGCCCTCACCCCCCCATCACTCCTTCAGTCAGTAAGTTAAAGACCCCTACTAGTCTTTGGCTAGACAAAGTTTCCCTCGATTCTCCTCCACTTCTCCTGCCAATTAAATCAAGCCTACATTCTGTGGGCTCTGTCCTGTATGGTGTTAGGTTTATTCATCTGTGCTCACCCAGATGTGAGGAGTGAGGAGTCTTCCATCACACTCCTGACTTGAGCCCTGTAGATGATGGACAGGTTTTGGGAGTTAGGAGGAGAGTGACTCACCACAGGATTCCCTGTCTCTGACCTGCTCTTGTAACCACGTTGTTGGCTACTCCATCAATGGTAACTCCCCAACGTGCATAGCATAGTGGTTAGCACAGTGCTTTACAGTACAGGCAACAGGAGCTCAATTCCTGCCACTGCCTGTAAGGAGTTTGTATGTTCTCCCCTTGGCCATGTGTGTTTCCTCCGGGTGCTCTGGTTCCCTCCCACGGTCCAAATATGTACCAGCTTCGGTCAACGTTATAAGTTTCCCTGTTATTAGGCTGGGATTAAATCGGGGGTTGCTGGGCTTGAAGGGCCAAATGTATCCAATTCCCCCGCCCCACCCCGTATCCCAATGAATACCTAATAAATAAATAGATAGATAGACAGAAAGACAGATGGATAGATAGGCAGACAGATAGGTAGACATATAGATAGACAGACAGATGAATAAATAGATAGAAAAACATAGATAGACAGACCAACAGATGGATAGATAGAAAAACAGACAGATAGACACAGATAGATAGACAGACAGATAAATAGATAGACAGATGGATAGATAGAAAGACAGATGGATAGATAGATAAAATACATACATATATATATATTTCATAACACATTTACTTTGAACTTTGATTCATGGCTGATGCGTATTTGGCTTTAGGAGGTGAAAGTTCAAGAACAGCTGCTTCCCTTCAACCATTTGGTTCTTGAATCAACTCCCTAATCACTGGAGTTCAGCAACACTATGGCCATCTCGATCACTTGATTTTTTCAAATCCTAATGGTTCATCTTGTTTAAACAAGTGTGTAATTTATGTTTTCTTGCAAGAGCTGTTTATCTGTGATGCTGCTGCAGGTTAAGTTTTTTGTTGCACCTGTGCGTATGCAGAATGCAGGTGGCAGGATGGGGGTGCGTCTCCACCCCCAGATGAAGGAGGTGGAAGGTGCTCCTTCCCTCCACTAGCTTGCAGGTCACCCTTGGGCAAGGTGTAGCACCTGGCTAGCCTCCGATCAGGGTCACATGAAGCCATGGGGGCAGGTGGTGGACGGTCGTATGAGCAGCTGGTGCATATCGCAAGTCCTGGTTATGCGACCACTGACGCCAGGCAGACAATCTCTGAAGAGTATTGATAATAGCTGGGTCATCAGTCATGTAAAGACACTGCCCAGAAGAAGACAACGGCAAACCACTCCCGTAGAAAAATTTGCCAAGAACAGTCATGGGACCGTGTTTGCCCAGGTCATATGATGGGGCACATAATGATGATGTCATACAACATGGCACATAATGATGATGATGATATATAATATGTATTTGTGCACATGACAATAAACTCCAGTTTGAGTCTGGATGGAAGCCAATGCATCTGTTCACTTGTTTTCTTTCCTAGGTTCGGAAGGCACTCTTACGATGAGCTGTCAATCCTGGCCCCCCTTCAGCAATGCTGCCGGTAAGTCCCACTCTAAGGCACAGCCCCTGTGACTGAACCCCATTGCTATTCCCTCTGAGGACCCCCATGACCTCTAACCCTCGCCCTGACCTTGCCTTGCTCCTCACCCCCGGCTCCCTCTCCCACCTTTGCCTCTGACCTCTGTCTTGCAACTCAGGCTGCAGAGCCACAGCTGGATCAGAGGTAATTTTACACTGCGCTGAGCCGCTGTCCGATGGGTCTTTAAGAATTGTCATTGCGTGCAGGATACGGAGAAGCACGTTCCTCCGCCTCCAGCTTCTGGCCACGGAGCCCTACAGGCTGAGCGACGTCGTGAGGGAGTCGCTGTGGAGTGACCAGCTCGCCCCCATCCTCATCGAGCCTCACCTCTCCGCCCTCGACCGCCGGCTGCTCACCGTCCTGGAAACCACCCGACACTGCATCAAGCAACAGGGCCAGCTCAGCGTGGTGGTGAACGACATGGGAGTCTGGTCAGCGTCTCAGCAGTGAGGGGAGGGTGTGTGGGTGGGGGGGAAGTGAAAGCCTGCGAGGGGCTGGCAGGTTGATGCGCACACTGGAACTTTGTCGATAATCTGAGGCAGGGCTCCGGCCTTGACGGTTTAATAAAGCATTTTTCTTTCCATTACCCCTTCTGCTGTTAGATTTGTGCAAAGGTGTAACCTCAGCTCCTGTACATGACCATACAGTAAAAGAAGAAAGCCCTTAACCCCAAGTGGAGTCATCGGGATGCCGTCATGATGGCGTTTTTTTAGCAGGCTTTCTTATTTTTTACAAGGCCGAGTTGCTAGCTCAACACTCAACCCAGCACGAATGGAAAGCGTGCAAGGGGGCCGGCTGGATTCGAACTCGGGAGCCTTCGCTCCGAAGTCCGGCCACTACGCCACCAGCTGGCCTATGACCATACACTACCAGTATTTAATTACCGTATAACTAATTAACTAATCTACTGCACTCCATCACATCCCACCATTGTGAGACCATCAATTTCTCAAACTTCTGGTAATGCCCCCCTCCTTCATCATTCCCCATTCCCATTCCCCTGTCTCACCATATATCTCCTTACCTGCCCATCACCTCCCTCTGGTGCTCCTCACCTTTCCCTTTCTTTCATAACCTTCTATCCTCTCCTATCAGATTCCCCCTTCTCCAGACCTTTATCTCTTTCACCCATCGGCTTCCCAGCTCTTTACTTCACCCCCTTCCCCTCTCTGGTTCCACCTATCACCTACCACTTTGTACTTCTTCCTCTCCTCCCTCCACCTTCTAATCTCTTACTCCAGTCCTACTGAAGGGTCTCGGCCTGAAACGCTGACTGTACTCTTCTCCATAGCTGCTGAGTTCCTGCAGCATTTTGTGTCCATTTTTGTGAAACCCTGTCAATTTTGCTTCCATTCATCTCCATTAATATTGCTGTTAACCATATAACCATATAACAATCACAGCACGGAAACAGGCCATCTCGGCCCTCCTAGTCCGTGCCGAACTCTTAATCTCACCTAGTCCCACCTACCCGCACTCAGCCCATAACCCTCCACTCCTTTCCTGTCCATATACCTATCCAATTTTACCTTAAATGACACAACTGAACTGGCCTCTACTACTTCTACAGGAAGCACATTCCACACAGCTATCACTCTCTGAGTAAAGAAATACCCCCTCGTGTTTCCTTACCTGTTGTAAGGCAGTATTATCAGAATCACAATTCAGAGGGAGCTGTGCCTTAGCGGCCTTTAATAAAAGTGACTCTACTGTCAGAATTGCAACGAAGTGTTGGTTGCATGGTCAAAATCACAATACCGTATTTCACAAATCTCAATACTGAGACACTTCATGTGTGAAATGGAAGGTTGGTAGCTCAGTTTGGCAATTGTTTGTAGGGTTGTACGCTGAGTCTGGAGATTAGGTTGCAAACGTCTCGTCACCAGTCGAGGTGACATCATCAGTGTGTAATTGAGTCAATTGAGTGTTGTTTCTGCCCAGTGCTCATGTTTCTATTGGTCTGACTCATTGTTCTGATTGGTTGGCTGTCGCCAGTGTTCCCTCTAAGGCGTACGCGTATGTGCGCACACTCGTCTTCTGCTACTAGCACACAGAGGAGTTTAAACCGCGCGCTAAAGGTTGTCACCCTCGACCTCGTTGGCATGTCTAGTACACTTCACGATCATACACAATTACGTTTCCTTTTTTGTTTCCGATGTGGATGGTGCTGACGATGTGGAGTTTGCGATGATTTGTCTGCAGATTTTAGAATGGGCTTACTTATGCTATTTTTATTGAAGTAATTATTCAGTAATTACGTTGTTGTCAATGGGCAAAAAACTGCACAACGCAGGACTTTTGTGCTCACTGGTCATTATAAATTAGAGGGAACATTGGCTGTCATGCTGGCCACTGGTCTCTGCTGGGTCCCGGTGTGAATAGCAACACACAGAGGGAATGAAGCACCTTCGGGATTGTGTCACAGAAGAGGCAACACACAGTTGGAATTGCAACAATGGCCAAATGAGACACATTAACAGAGCTGTAGTTCTGATGGAGTATTGCCTTGTCAGAATTGTAGTACTGGGAACACTCTATTATCCACGAGTGATAACTTTGAGGGGAGGTCAGACAAACTTGGGTTGCTTGCTTGGGACTGCCCTCGGCTGAGTGGAAGTAAACTTGATCAGAGGTCTCGGTAAACTATATCGTCAGAGCCTTTTCCCCAGAGTGGAACTGTCAAATCCTACAGGGCAGAGACAGGGCGGGGTGGGAGGGAGGTTTAAAGGAGATTTATGATGAAAGGATATTTTTTTAAACAGAGCTGTAAGTACATAGAACTAGTGGATGTGGTGGAAGTAGTTACAATGGAAATGTTTAAGAAGTATTTAGACAGTATTTAGATAGGGATAAAACAGAACTTTAATGTCATTGCTCAAGACAACAAGATTCTAGTACAAATCAGACATTTACAGTGCGATGCCATACAACTTAATTTTTAAAAATTCCCATATTTGTATGCAACATGTGATTTTGATGGTCCATAACACTCAAAGGTAGTTGGCAAGCTGGGGTAGTAGCATTATTTAGCTACACAGCAACCCTGGGGAAGAAGCTGTTTTTACCTTCTTGGCTAAGATGTTTCAGATGGTAGGAGATTGAACAGGCAGTGTCCGGGATGGGACAAGTCTTCAATGACGTCACAAACATGCTGTCGGCATCGAGCGTTGTAGATTGTCTCCAAGTCCCAGTGAGGTGCTGAGCCGTCCCAGTCCCCCTTTGGAGCGCCTCGTGAAGGAGTGCTTTCCGATGGAGTGACACAGATTGCGTGCAGGAGGCTGGCCAATGGAAAACTGGCAGCCCAGACGGCCTCTTCATCCGCTCCCTGGTCCTGTGTTTCACATTGAAATACCCAGAATCTGATGAAATGCACCCTAGGACTTGGAAAGAAATGGTTGTGGACATAATGCATCCACTGGTTGCCATCTTTCTAAATTCCAGGGAATTCTGAACAATGTGAAATTGGAAGATGGAATAAGAGATACTTAAGAAAGGAGAAGAGAGAAAAGGGGGAACTGTGCTCCAATTAATCTAACAAATGTTAGAACCTTTAATCAAGGAAATGGTACCAGAACACTTGGAAAATAACAATGTGCAAAAACCTGTTTTCACATTTGTTAGTGTTTTACTTTTGAAGTTGCAGGTATGTAAAATTATGAGGGGTATAAAGAAGGTGCATTCAAGCAGGCTTTTGCTGTTGATATTGGACAAGACTAGGTCAAGGGTGAAAGGTGAATAATTAAGTGGCACCTGAGTGGGAATGGGATGGTGGAACAAGCTGTCAGCAGCAGTGGTGGATGCGAGGTTGATTCCTACACTGGATAGGTGCATGGATGGGGAGGGGAGACTATGGTGGCTCTATTGTCCTTCTGTCAGTCAGTGAGACTGGGCAGTACAATAGTTTGGCATGACTAGGTGACCTGAATGGTCAGTTTCTGTGCTGACATGATCTTTGACTCTTGGATTGTCAGAATCAGAATTATGGAGACAGCAGTGTGTTTGATTCATAGCACAGAGGGTGTGTTGTGCTGTTGGCATTGTGATGTTAAAGGAGTACTGCATTGGTTTCTTGGTATATTGCTTCAAGTTCTGTGCTATTTTTATGCTTATAGAATGTTTCAGGAACAGGTGTGTATAATTAAAAATAGGAGAGAGACGTCAGCAGCAAAAGAAAAGCATCCTGTAATCTCATGACTCAATAAGTCTTGTTTTACGGACTCAGCATGTAGAAAGACATGTGAAGGGGCTGAATATGACTAGGTGCTTGCTGAACACAAGGAAGTCCCCCAGGCTCCTCTTTTTAAAGATTAGCTTGATTTGTCACCTGTGGATCGAAACATCGAAACATACCCGGACCAAATGAACTGCACCCTAGGGTTCTGAAAGGGGTAACGTTAGAGATTGTGGCGGCATGAGAAATGATCTTTCAAAAATCATTGGGCTCTGGCGTGGTGTCAGAGGACTGGAAAATTGCAAATGTTACTCCACTCTTTAAGAAAGGAGGAAGGCCGCAGAAAGGAAATTATAGACCAGTTAGCCTGACCTCAGTGGCTGGGAAGATGATTGAGTCAATTTTTAAGAATGAGGTGATGGAGTACTTGCTGACACAGGACAAGATAGTACAAAGTCAGCATGGCTTCCTTCAAGGAAAATCCTGCCTGATGAACCTGTTGGAATTCTTTGAGGGGATTACAAGTAGGATAGATAAAGGGGATGCAGTGGATTTTGACTTTCACAAGGCCTTTGACAAGGTGCCGCACATAAGGCTGCTTACCAAGTTAAGAGCCCATGGTATTACAGGAAAGTTACTAATGTGGTTAGAGCATTGGCTGATTGGTAGAAGGCAGCGAGTGGGAATAAAAGAATCCTTTTCTGATTGGCTGCCAGTGACCAGTGGTGTTCCACAGTGGTCGGTGTTGGGAATGCTTCTTTTTATGCTGTATATCAGTGATGGAATAGATGGCTTTGTGGCCAGGTTTGCAGATGATATGAAGATTGGTGGAGGGGCAGGTAGTGTTGAGGAAACAGGTAGGATGCAGAAGGACTTAGACAGATGAGGAGAATGGGCAAGGAAGTGGCAAATGAAATACAATGTTGGAAAATGCCTGGTCATGCACTTTGGTAGTAGAAATAAATGTGCAGACTATTTTCTAAACAGGGAGAAAATCCAGGAATCTGAGATGCAGAGTGACTGGGGAGCCCTTGTGCACAACACCCTGAAGGTTATCTTGCAAGTTGAGTTGGTGGTGAGGAAGGCAAATGTAATGTTAGCATTCATTTCAAGACGTCTAGAATACAAGAGCAGGGATGTGATGCTGAGGCTTTATAAGGCACTGGTGAGGCCTCACCTTGAGTATTGTGAACAGTTTTGGGCCCCTCATCTTAGAAAAGACATGCTGATATTGGAGAAGGTCCAGGAATGAAAGGGTTATCATACAAGGAACGTTTGATGGCTCTGGGTCTGTACTCGCTGGAATTCAGAAGGATGGGGGGGGGGGGAATCTCATTGAAACCTTTCGAATGTTGAAAGGCCTAGACAGAGAGAATGTGGGAAGGATGTTTCCCATGGTGGGAGGGTCTAGGACAAGAGGACACCGCCTCAGGATAGAGAGGTGCACTTTCAAAACAGAAATGCAGAGAAATTTCTTCAGCCAAAGGGTGGTGGATTTGTGGAATTTGATGCCACATGCAGCTGTGAGGGCCAGAACATTGGGTGTATTTAAGGCAGAGATTGATAGGTTCTTGAATGGACATGGCATCAAAAGTTACAGGGTGAAGGCCAGGAACTGGGGTTGAGGAGGAGATAGAAAAAAGGATCAGCCATGATTGAATGGTGGAGCAGGCTTGATGGCCTAATTCTGCTCCTGTGTCTTATGGTCTTATACAGTGAAACACATCATTTGTGCCAGCAACCAACACAGGAGGATATGCTGGGGCAGCCCCAAAATGTGGCCATGGTTACAGTATAGCGTGCTCACAACTTACTAACCCATAGGTCTTTAGATAGTTTGGCAGATAAATGCGTGGCCGAGAAGCTGGTGCAGGGGGCAGGGTTTCAGGTTCTTGGATCATTGGGATCTCTTCTGGGGGAGGTGTTATATCTCAATGCACGGAGTATAAGAAATAAGGTGAATGATCCTGTTGCACTTTTACAGATTATCAGGTACGATGTTGTGGCCATCACTGAATCGTGGCTGAAGGATGGTTGTAGTTGGGAGCTGAAAGTCCAAAGTCACACGTTATATCGGAGGGATAGGAAGGTAGGCAGAGGGGGTGGTGTGGCTCTGCTGGTAAAGAATGGCATCAAATCATTAGAAAGATGTGACGTACGATCAAAAGATATTGAATTCTTGTGGGTTGAGTTAAGAAACTGCAAGGGTAGAAGGACCCAGATGGCTCCAAACAGTGGCTGGGTTGTGGAGTATGGATTGTAACAGGAAATAGAAAAGGTGTGTCAAAAGGGTAAAGCTATGTTAGTACCCAGACAGAATATAAGGTGTTGTTCCTCCAACCTGAGTGTGGCTTCATCACGACAGTGGATCAGGCCTTGGACTGACACATTGAGATGGGAATGGGAAGTGGAATTAAAATATGTGGCCGCTGGGAGATCCCCCTTCTTCTGGCAGATGGAGCGTAGGTGCTCGATGAAACAGTCTACTATGTCCAGTGCTCCTGGCAAGGCCTCCTGTATATCAGTGAGACCCAACATAGATTGGGAGATTGTTTTGCTGAGCACCTGCCAGAAGAAGTGGGATCTCCCAGTGGCCACCAAACACCTATTGATATGAGATCTACGTCAGGCCCATTTCTAATTTCCCCCCACATTCTCATCAACTCCCAGAGATTCTAACCCTCACCAGGGGCAATTTAATACTCAGCAGCCACTTCAGCCCTCACCAGGGGCAATTTAAACTCAGCAGCCACTTCAAGCCTCACCAGGGGTAACTTAACACTGAGCGCCCACTTCAAGCCTCACCAGGGGTAATTTAACACTCAGTGCCCTCTTCAACCCTCACCAGGGGTAATTTAACAGCACTCACTTCAACCCTCACCAGGGGCAATTTAAACTCAGCAGCCATTTCAAGCCTCACCAGGGGTAACTTAACACTGAGCGCCCACTTCAAGCCTCACCAGGGGTAATTTAACACTCAGTGCCCACTTCAACCCTCACCAGGGGTAGTTTAACACTCAGCACCCACTTCAACCCTCACCAGGGGCAATTTAAACTCAGTGGCTACTTCAACCCTCACCAGGGGTAATTTAACACTCAGCACCCACTTCAACCCTCACCAGGGGCAATTTAAACTCAGCGCCCACTTCAACCCTCACCTGGGTAATTTAACACTCAGCGCCCACTTCAACACACACAAAGTGCTGTCGGAACTCAGCAGGTCAGGCAGCGTCTATGGAAATGAATAAACAGACAACATTTTGGGCTGAGACCACTTTAAAAGTGGCCACTTCATTACGTACCTCCTGTGCCTGATAGAGGCTGGGGTATTCATAGAATCAGAGCTTAAGAATTACATCTAATCGTTTGGAAAATCAGACAGTTCAGTAACAAAATTCCAAATATTTCCCCAAGTTCTTCCCAAACTATATCACCTCGGGCTTGGCCATGTTGAATTCCATCTACCATTAATCAACCAATTAATATCCCATTGAGGAATGTGAATATCGTTATGATAATGTGTTCTCACTCCACTTTTCTGGTGTTATCAGCAAACTGGGATAGCTTACTGATCAGCTGGTAAGCTGGGAAACACAATGGCAAATGGAATTTATTCCTGATTAGTGGGAGGTGGGAGTCTGTCCACCATCAGCGGTCGGTCGGGCCCAGGAGGACTTTGGTTTACACGTGTAAAGATCCAGCAGCGGGCAGCGCAGTTGGAGTGGTGAAAGAAAGCACACGGAATGCTTGTCTTCATCGGCAGGAACGTAAGATACAGGAGGTCTTGACGCAACGTATTAAGATAATGGATAGGTCACAGCTGGAATACCACTAGCACTTGCGATCAGCACAGTGTAGGAAGGACATGATAACACTGCATTGGGGACAGGCAGAGACAATTGCCTGAGATATAATGCTTCAGTTATAAGGAGACATCCCACACACAAAATACAGTAGATAGTAAGAAATCTTTCTCCATGGCTGACACCAGAAGGCATAATGTTAAGGCGAGGAGCAAGAGGCTCAGAGGGGACGAGGAAGAATCTTTTTCACCCAGAGAGTGGCTGCAGTCTGCACGAGATGATGGTGAAGGCTGGTATCGTCACGTTTAGGAAACATCTAGGCACTCACGTGAATAGAGGGCTGAGTGCTGGTCAATTGGATGGAAACAAATGGATATTTGAAGGTCGGCGTAGACATGATGAGCGGGGTGGGTGGTTTTCTATGCTTCATGACATTACGATTCACTGTTAACATAAACTGTAAATAGCTGAGGGCTAAAATCTGATCCTGGATGACTCCAGTCTGATAAAGAACTGTTCTGAGTCATTGTAACTATATGACCCTAATCCATTGTAACACCCTTCTCCCAACACCTTCTACGTCAGCCTTTGGTGTAGCATTTTATCAAATGTTTTCTGAAAATCCAAATGTGTCACATCTACAAGTTCCCCTTTAATCAACTCTGCTTATTACACGATCAAAGATTTATCAACAGTTTTCATTAAACCAGCTTGGTTTTGGTTGATTACATTAGAATTCTCTAAATGACTAGCCATTTCTCCCTTGAGCATAGACTCCAGCATCTTGCCACAAAAGTGTTAAACCAGCAAGTCTCCAGCTACAACCATTGCTGCTGCCCTCACCCGTATCTCCTCCATTTCCTGAACGTCTGTAGTCTCCCCCATCTTCCCACCTCCTCAGTAGTGTCAGAGTTCCTCCTGTCCTTACCCACCACCTCACGAGCCTCCACATCCAACACATTATTCTCCGCAATTTCCCCAGTCTCCAAAGGGAACGTATCTTTCCCTCGCCCACTCTCCGCTTTCCATGAGAATCACTCCCTCCGGGATTCCCTCACCCACTCATCCCTCTCCACGAATCCCTGTAAGCGATACACCTGATTCACCTGCACTCAGGGCCCCAAACATGAGGCCACACTTCACCTGAGGACCTGCTGGGGTCGTCTATTGTGTCTGGCGCTTCCCGACGCAGCCTCCCCTACGTTGGTGAGATCCGTCGTAAATTGGTGGGGGGGGGGGCACCTCCGCTCCATCCGCCAAAGGCCTCCATGGTGGCCCGGCATGTTAATTTTCAGTCCACGTCGGTCCTCTTGCCAAGGTGAGGCCACCTCCAGAGTGGAGGAGCAACGTCTTATATTCCACCTGCGTTGCGAGGAGTTTCTAGATTCTCACCGTGAGTGCATGGCTATCCCCCGGGTGCTCTGATTTTCACCCACAGTTCAAAGACATACTGCTTAGTAGGTAAATTGATCATTGTAAATTACCCTGTGATTAGGCTAGGGTTAAATAAGTGGGTTGCTGGACGCTTGGCTTTTCCACGCTGTATCTCTAAATAAATATTGAAGATGGGGGTCATATCTGCTGTTTTTACAGTCCACTGGTGTCTCCACAACTCTATGAGTTTTGAATAACTTCGGCCAATAGGTCCCCTGTCTGCTGTTGCTTCCTATGAAAACTCCATGTCCAGGTTATTGTGCCCTGGCAATTTGTAAGCCTTCCAGTGACTATATTGTCTGCAGCACACAACAGGCGGAGGGGGCTAATCAATGTCACAATCAACAGCTTGGATGAAAGTTCTTCAGTCCTGCCACACCAGCTCATGAATGGTCATGGAGAATTAAGCCGATTATTGGGGGGGGGGGGGGATGGAACCACCAGGAATATCCCAAGCAATGCACCCACCAAATGCTGGAGGAATTCAGCAGGACAGGCAGCATCTATGGAAACAAATGAACGGTTGACATCTTGGGCCGAGACCCTTCTTCAGGAACGGAGCGGAAAGGGGGAAGACGGCAGAATAAAAAGGTGGGCAAGAGAGGATGGAGGATGGAAGAAGGGATCTGATGGGAGAGGAGAGAGGACCACAGGAGGAAGGGAAAGAGGCTGAGGTGAAGCATTTGCAATCACATTCAACCGGAATCTATGTCGGCTTTCTCCTTGGGACGACCATGAAGTGCAGCCTTCAGTCAACTCCACTCACACGTGGTATTAAGAAACGTCCCAGCCCTGGACATGGCAAGGGTGCCAGCACTGAGGACTTCAGCTTCACAAGCGACCACTCTCCAGTACAGTCCCACCATCACCACCCTGAAATTGCCCAGCTATGTTCTATTCACAATACATAAGACAAGTGGCGTCCAGGTAGTCAAAACACTGCTGTCTACCTGATGTTATGGAAAGTCGCCAGTCTGTTTGGCCAGAGTAGGACAACTGCTTTCCATCTAGTTAATGCCCAACCCTCAATCATCTGGAACACAGTGGAAGGTGTTGATAATGGTACAATCAAAAGGCACTTACTCACCAGTAACCTGCCCACCCAGGCATAGTTTGGTACCATTTGACGAAGACATCGCAGCCCAAGACCACGGACCGAAAAGCTGAATGGGTTTACAGATGATACAACCTGGATGATGGGAGGGGGAGGTAATGGTGGATGGGTCTTTGACTGGAAATTAAGTAATGCACTAAAGGGGTCGGTGCTGGGGCCTTTGTTGTACGGATTTAACCAGAATGTAGTAAGTTTATAGATGTCACGAAAATCGGTAGAGCCGTTGATGACAAAGGAGATTGTCTGGGTCCAGTGGGATAGAAAGCAGTTAAAATTGTTCAGAATTGGGAGTTATAAGATGGCGGCGCAGTGAAAGGTCTGCTTTGCTGAGCTCAGCACCACAACCTGATAATTTCAATAGACAATAGGTGCAGGACCTTCGAGACAGTACCGTCATTCAATGTGATCATGGCTGATCATCCACAACCAGTACCCCATTCCTGCCTTCTCCCCCATATCCCTTGACTCCGCTATCTTTAAGAGCTCTATCTAACTCTTTCTTGAAAGCATCCAGAGAATTGGCCTCCACTGCCTTCTGAGGCAGACCATTCCATAGATCCACAACTCTCTGGGTGAAAAAGTTTTTCAACTCCGTTCTAAATGGCCTACCCCTTATTCTTAAACTGTGGCCACTGGTTCTGGACTCCCCCAACATCAAGAACATGTTTCCTGCCTCTAGCATGTTCAATCCCTTAATAATCTTATATGTTTCAATCAGATCCCCTCTCATCCTTCTAAATCCCAGAGTATACAAGCCCAGTTGCTCCAATCTTTCAACATACAACAGTCCCGGGAATTAACCTCGTGAACCTACGCTGCACTCCCTCAATAGCAAGAATGTCCTTTCTCAAATTTGGAGACCAAAACCAAAATTTCGCTTTCCTATCCGTTTCAACTTTTTAAAAATGGATTTAACAACATGATCATAGATGAGTATTTTTTGAGTTGCTTCAACACCGTGTCATCGGAAGGTACTAAAAAGATGACCAAGTTGGGCTGCACAGAGGGCTTGCCCAGGGCTGAGGAGCTCGCTGCTGCTGGACCCTGATTTTCATCAACTAATTCAGGAAGTTATGGAGAACATATCCAAAATGACGGACAAGAAGCTGGGTCCACTCTCTCCAGCACTCCAAAACCACACATTGCAGCTTAAAAATCTTGATACAAGAATGACCGAGGCCGAGAGCTGAGTCTCCGCGGTAGAGACTGTAGCTGATCTGGTCCAAAGCTGCATCCAGGCGCTAGAAAAGCAAGTTCAAAGCCTGTCTGACCATATCGATGCTCTTGAGAATAGAGGTAGGAGGAAGAACGTAGGGATCATCGGTCTACCTGAGGATATAGAAGGCAGCCAATCAGCGAAGATTTTTGAGGGCTGGCTGCCTAATTTCCTTGATTTGGAAACCAAGGCTGAATGCACTAAAGTGGAAAGAGCTCACCGCATGCTGGCTCCAAAACTGGGCCCAGGCCAACGCCCTCAACCTGCCCTCGTGCGGTTCCATAATTTCAGTGATAAAGAGTGATGGAGGCTTCGAGATGCCGCAACAGCCGTTAATTGGGAAGAGCAAGGAATTTGACCAGGTGAAGTAACGGCTGGGAGAATCCAGAATCCAGTACTTTACGCTGAAAATCACCTACAACAGGACCACCAAGATATTTGATTCTCCTGACAAAGCTAAAACTTTTGTGGACACGTTGGGCTAAAGAACGTATACAGTATATTGTGTAGCCCTGGTTATGGATGATAACATGCTCGATGGTCGCTTTATTTTACCTTCTCATTACTCAACAGCAAGATATCTTACCGGATGGGTAACGTGCTGGTATTGATTAATACAGTTTCGTTATTTGTTTAAATTAGCGGTACTGCTCCAACCTGAAGGAGTTTAAACATGATGGTAGCAAATCGATGGATTGATAAATTATGCCCTCTTTTCATTTCTGACTATGTTAAATGCCATATTGGCAGTGGGGCAGAATATGGGGTGCTAGAAGGTTTGGATATCCCCTTTAAGAGTGGGGTAAGTCCCCTCGTTCAGCGTTGTTGGCGCTTTTTTATTGTGTGTGGTTTTAAAAAAATTACTTATTGCTGCTCAGCTGATTTTAAGTTGGGTTTCTTCTCCTCTGGAGTCACATGATTGTTATAAACGGTTATGACCAGTAATATATTAAAATTGTGCACTTGGAACATTAAGGGGAGTCATTCACCAATCAAGAGAAAGAAAATCCCACCAAACCGGAGAAAGGAAAGGGTGGATATAGCCTTATTGCAAGAGACACATTTAAATGATAAAGAAAATCTAAAACTGCAACAGAGTGGATTTGAGCAAGTCTATTTTTCATTTTTTAAAACCAGGAGTAGGGGGTGGCCATTTTAATTAGGAAGAACGTACCTTTTATGGGCCCATTGATGGACAGAGTACCTAGTGGTCCCCCATTGCTCTCCTCACAGTCCAAACAACTCATGGGCTTATGTGGAGAACTAGGACTTGTGGATGTCTGGAGGTTGTTACATCCCTCAGACAAAGACTTCACATTTTTTTCTAATCCACACAAGTGTTACACCAGAATAGACTTTTTTCTAACCCCCAAAACACTCCTAGATTTATTTGTATCCTGCACAATTGGAAATATCACTATTTTGGACCATACGGCAGTATATTTAAATATTAAGCCCAAAAATAATTCAGCACGATTTAGACATTGGAGGTTGAATCCTTTTATTCTAAAAAATAATACATTTATAGAATACTTTACTTTCGAATTCAAAACTATCCTATCTATTAATTCCAAATCAGCTGGTGGTCCATCGATGCTCTGGGAAACCGCTAAGGCCTATGCAAGAGGATACATTATCTCCTACTCTGCGAGTAAGAAGCAACAAGCTGTGGAACAGCAGTGCCTAGTGGAAGCAAGGCTAGTGGCAGCTGAAAAGGATTATATTAATAAGCCTTCTGCAGCCAAGTTACAGAACATCACAGCCCTACACTGTACACTAAGCTGTTTACTTACACAAGCAGCCAAAAGAAAATTGACATTTGCTAAACAACGATTGTTTGAACATGGTGAAAAGCCAGGTAGCTATTTGGCTTATTTTGCTAGAAAGAAAAATGCCTCTCAGATTATTGCTTCAATTAGGGAGGGGACAGGAGCCCTCACTAGTAATTCTAAAATGATTAATGTTGTGTTTAAGAATTTTTATTCTAAACTGTATCAATCTGAGCAATGTAATGATGGACAATCTAGGATGGAGTCCTTCTACAGGAATTTAGATCTCCTAGGCATCTCTTCTGAACAGGAGTCCCTCCTCAATGCTCCGTTATCTATACATGAGATACAGGAAGCTGTGAGACAGCTCCAAACTGGGAAGGCCCCTGGTCTTGATGGATTCACTAGTGAATTCTATAAAGAGTTCACAGGGTTATTATCAGACCCGATGCTAAACATGTTCAATCATGCATTTAATTGTGGTCTCCTCCCATCATCATTGACAGAAGCTAATATTTCCCTAATTCTTAAGAAAGGAACGAGCCCTGAAGATTGTGCCTCCTACAGGCCTATTTCATTGTTAAATGTCAACTTTAAAATCTTATCTAAAACCTTAGCATTGTGATTAGAAACTTTTATCATAGCAGAGGATCAATTGGAGGATCATTGTAAAAGGCCGTGGATCATCTAACAATATCAGAAGATTACTTAATGTGATTCAGGCATGTCAGCAACAGGCAGTGGATGGCTTGCTGGTTTCCTTAGATGCAGAAAAGGCCTTTGATCGTGTCAAACGGCCGTATCTTTTTTCACTTTAAAACGATTTGGTTTGGGCAATACTTTTATTAAGTGGGTGAATGTTCTTTATAATGACCCTTTGGCTGTGATTCTCAGTAATGGTATTAGGTCAAATAATTTTAGTATTTTATCACCACTACTTTCCACACTATTGATCGAGCCATTGGTTGAGGCTATTCGGTGAGACCCCAAAATATCTGCTGCAGACATAGGACTAAAGTCACATAAAATTACATTGTCCACAGATGATGTTCTAATTTTCTTATCAAACCCTGCACCTTATCAGTGCATCAATTCATTTAGCGCCTTTTCAGGTTATAAAATCAACTTTACTAAATCAGAGGCTATGCCTCTGGGGAATCACTGACGCTCAGGGTGTTTTCCCCTTTAAATAGTCGCAGACAGGTTTTGTTTACCTAGCCATATTTATCACACCTACGTTTGATCAATTGTTCAAAGCTAACTTTACACAGTTATTTGACAAAATCAAGCAGGATCTTGAGCGATGGAGCACTCTTCCCATTTCTAGGCTTGGCCGAATATCTTTGCTCAAAATGAAAATATTTCCTCATCTGCTCTACCCAATACGAATGATTCCATTCATTTTCACCCAACTTAAAAAATAAATGGCTGGTTTGTTTCTTTCATCTGGAACAAAAAAAAAGACCCTGTATTAAAGTGCCTAAGTTGCAGCTTCCCAGTAGTCCAGGAGTCTGGATTTTCCAGACATCAAAAAATATCAGTTAAGTTCCTTTTTATCTTATGTGGTTGACTGGGTTTGCAAAGGACCCCTCCTCAATTTGGCTGGACATTGAAGCCTCACAAGCAAAATGCCCTCTTATTAATATCCTTTTCCTCAATAAGATGAAACTAGTTAAGGAATATTGTCGCAATCCAATAACAATGAATACAGTCAGGGCTTGGAGGGCAGTGCGACAAATCGAGGGCAACACAGTGAAAATATCACCCTTCACTCCAATAACCGGCAACCCAGATTTTCAGCCTGGCGTTATGGATTCTGGATTTAAACTTTGGATTTCTAAGGATATTTTCCATCTAGGAGATTTGTTTAATGAAGGAACGATGATGCCTTTTAGTCAAGTAGTACAGAAATTTAACATACCCAGCAAGGATCTTTTTCGTTTCTTTCAGATAAGAGATTATATACAGAAAAAAAGCATCATTGTTAACTGATTTCTATAGTTCTGACATAGAAAAGAGGGTGTTTTGTTCTGAGGGTGAAGTCTACATTAGTTCTTTTTACAGCATCCTGAGGGAATGTTCTCGTGGAGGGGCTGAGCAACTGGGAAGGGTCTGGGAGGGAGAGCTGGGAGTGGAAATTACAACTGAAACAAGGGAAGACATCTGTGATAATGCGAAGAAGATTTCAGTTTGTAATAGAACTGAAGCATTGCAACTCAAAATTCTGCCTAGAGCCCATCTGACTCCAGATCGTCTCTCGAAATTTAAGACGGGGGTTTCTCTAATGTGTTCTAAATGTAAAGTAAATACTGGAATTTTCACCCACGGTTTTTGGACTTGTCCCAAACTTCAGGCATACTGGAGTGATATTTTGGGTGAAATGGAAAAGATTCTGAAGATGGAGCTTGAACTGGACCCAGTGTCTTTTCTCTGAGGCTTACCCAGCAGTCATATTATTAATGCACATCAGAAAAAACTTTTTAACATCCTGACTATTTGCACGAGGAAGAACATGTTACTTTGTTGGATAGGCGATAAGGCCCCTGGACTTTTTGGTTGGTGTAAATTAATCATGGAATACATTCCTTTGGACTTCTTGACATGTATGGTACACTCAACAACAAACAGTTTTCATAAAACATGGCAACCTTTTCTGCAGTATGTGGATGTAAACCTGTCTGATATACTAAAGGCTTTTGTATAGGATGAGGTGGTGATGTCTATATTTTGATGGAAGTGTTACGATCGCTGATAACTGTGAGAGGAAGAAATGTAAATGGATCTGGAAATTGGAAGTTTTGTCATGCTGAGCAAAAAAAATAAATAAAATATAATTATAAAAAATTGTCCAGAATTGGTGGCAGATGGAATTTACACCACACAGAAATGTGAGGTGATGCACTTTGGGATTCAAATTCTGACTTGAATACATGGCCCCAGTGGCCTAATGGATAAGGCACTGGCCTCCTAAGCCAGGGATTGTGGGTTCGAGTCCCATCTGGGCACTGCAGTACACAGACAGCTCGGGGCATTTTGGAGTTCAGAGTTCAATGCTTGCGCCACCCTGCTCCCCTCGGTAAGGTACATGCATGGGGTTTCTCCATGTGCCCAAGTCTCCTCCCACAGCCCAGAGACACCCCGGGTAGGTTAACTGGTCTTTGTAAATTGTCCTGTGGTTAGGTTAGGGTTAACTGAGGTTGTCCGGGGTGGGGGGGGGGGGCGCATCTCAAAGGGCCAGAAGGGATCACTAAATAAAATGAGACTAAGTGACAGGGGCTTTAGGAGACTTTAAAGAGACCTGAGGGATAAACAGGATTAACATTGATAAGCACAAGAGGTTCTGGAAATCCAGAGCAACACACACAAACGCTGGAGGAACTCGGCAGGTCAGGCAGCAGCTATGGAAATGAATAAGCAGTCGCTGTTTTGGGTCAAGGCCCTTCATTGAGACTGAAAAGGAAGGGGGAGGAGTCTGGAAAGAAAGATGGAGGACACCTAGAAGGTGATAGGTGAAGCCAGGTGGGTGATGTTAGAAGCTGTGACCTGATAGGTGGAAAACAGAAAGGGCCGGAGAAGAAGGAATCTGATAGGAGAGGAGAGTAAGGGAAGGAGGAGAGGCACCTGAGTGGGATGATAGGCAGGTGAGGTAAAGAGGTAGGAGGCCAGAGTGGGGGACTGAAGAAGAGGGAAGGGATTGGGGATAGATAAAGTTACTAGAAGTTGGAGAAATCATTGCTCATGCTATCAGGTTGGAGTCCACCTGGACGGGATCTGAGTGTTGTTTCTCCAACCTGAGGGCGGCGGTGGGCAAAGTGACCGGGTGCTTTCAGTCCACTAGGTTCATGCTCTACTGGTACCGTGACATCGCCACCCAGTGCCATGGAGCCAAATGGCAGTGTGGTGAACTACATATACCCGTATGGATACACCCCCACCCCCCCGCTGACTGCTCCTGTGGCTCCTCCCACAGACCCCGGTATAAAGGCGATTGGAGGCACTGCTCCTCCCTCAGTCTCCAGGATGTTGTGTGGCGGTCGCTTGCTGCTGACGGTGCTTTCTTCCAGCCAATAAAAGCCTACCTTAACTCACATCTCCGAGAGTTATTGATGGTGCATCAGGCATCCTGTGGAAGGACTGCATTGCCCCTTAAGCGGGCCAATCCCTTGCCAGCACAGGGGGAGAGCGGCTTTCGATGAACAGGTCAGACTGACACTTACCACAACAAAGGGAAGCTGGTAAAAGTGATCAGAGGGGGCTGAGCAGGCGAAGGAAAAGAGAATTGATATTGGGAGGGGTTATCTTGACCTCAGGACATCGTTGCAGGATCTCCTCAGGACACACCTAACCACAAGCTACTGCATCATTAAGGACAGGAATTTGGATATTCACTGAAGACTGCCAGGGCCACTTGGAGGGTTAGTCAGTGCAGGACCCAGACCCTGTTCACTGGTCTTCACCCTGTCAGTAAGATATTTCATTGGAAATGGAAAAGAAAGCACATAATTTTTCATGCAATAAGATTTTTTAAGAGACTCTTAGATAGGTACATGGAGCTTAGAAAACTAGAGGGCTATGTGATGGGGAAATTCTAGGCAGCTTCTAGAGTAGGTTACATGGTCAGCACAACATTGTGGGCCGAAGGGCCAATAATATGCTGTAGATGTTCTATGTTTCTATCTCTCAAGGGGTCCTGCGGCAGTCTGCAAGGAGGGAGACAGCTAGTGTCCCTTCAGTGAAACTGGAGAAATGTGAAAACGTGTGTTTTTGTTTGCAGAGGAGGGGCAGAGATGGTGAGAAGGGCAGAGGATATGCCTCTGATAGGCTGTCCAAGTGAAATGACGTGTAGTTAGTAAATGGACCGGGGCAATAGAGGGAGGGAGAAAATACAACAATTATAAAATTGAAACAAAATAGGACACTGGGATTACTCAGCAGATGGGGCAGCATCTCAGCATCTGTGCAGAGGGTTAAGGTAGTTAACTTTGCATTAGGGCTGGCCAACTCTGATGCAAACAGGAAAGGCTGGTTATCTGAAATTGCAGAACCCAATATTGGGCAACGTTCCGGGATGGAAGTTGCGATGCTGGATACTGGAGCTTATTCTGCACCCAGTTTCCATCAGTGCAAGGGTTGCAGTGAGAGTGGATATTGGAGGTTATTGTAAGCGACAGGAGGCGGGAAGTTCAGCTCCACTCCTCACAGATTAAAATGAAATAAAAGCAGAAGATGGAGCAATATCCTTCTGGCTAAAATTAAACTGACGAATATTGTCATCCCACTGGGGCTATCAAATTGATACAGAGAGAGTGAATGTGCTGAAGGAAGGGAAAGAGATGGCAGTCGTTCAGACCCTAGTTCAATGACATCAGCACCACTTCCCGCACTAATTCCCATATTCCCAAGGAAACTTCAGAATAGCTTACAGTGATGAGTGACATAGAGGCTTATTGTTAAAGGGGAGAAAAGAAAGGGATGAACACGATGTGGCCAGTCCTTTCTCTTTCATTGTTCTCCTCTGCCTCCACCTGCTGGTTTTCAAAAGACCTGACAACTTGGGTCCGCACCCTGTCGGAGACATTTCCTCTCTCCTCTCCGCCACTCTCCGCAGCTGAAAATAGGCTGGTTTTCTCACTTTCCGGATCCGAGGAAGCATCTTTGACCCTAAGAAATGACTTTGTCCCTTTACCCCAGATTCACCTGATACCCCCACAAGGGCTCTACGACGTCTACAGGTCTAAAGTGTGACCGGCACTGACTTCACCTCCAGCACAGTGTGGCTGGAGAACGCGGTGGAGTTGCTCGCTCTGCAGCATGAGCAAGTTCAAGCCCATGAGAACACAACTGGTGCACATCCAAATCGTACTCCAGCCTGGCTTGGAAGTGCATTGTTTTGTCCTCATCCTCACTGGATCGAAATCCTAAAATTCCCTTCCTGGCATCCTCGGCAAATGGAAAAGGAAACGCCAAGGCTGAATGTGTACCAGAAGTCCAAGCAAGACTGAAGTATTTCAGGGAAAGCCCCCGAGCACGCAAGCTAGAGTTGTACTTCATGCACTCCCGGAGGAGCTGCTTTTTTTTTGGTAACACCAAGAGCCCCCGAATGGAAAAGGTAGTCGATCCGGCCCAGTCCATCACGGGTAAAGCCCTCCCCACCATTGAGCACTTCGACATGGCGTGCTGTCGTGGGAAAGCAGCAGCCATCATCGCCCCCACCATCCAGGCCTTGCCCTCTTCTCACTGCTGCCATTAGGGAGGAGGTACAGGAGCCTCAGGACCTGCACTAACAGGTTCAGGGGCAATTATCACCCCTCAACCATCAGGCTTTTGAACCAAAGGTGTTAATTTCACTTGCCCCATCACTGAACAATCTATAGACTCACTTCCAGGGAATCTTCATTTCATGTTCTCAATATTTATTGTTTGTTTATTTATGATTATTTTGTTTGTTTTTTCTTTTTGTATTTGCAGTTTATTGCATTTTGCACACTGGTTGTCTTGTTGGGTGCGGTTTTTTAATTGATTCTATTGGCTTCTTTGCATTTACTTTGAATGCCCTCAAGACAATGAACCTCAGGGTTGTCCATGGTGACGGTAATGTACTTTGACAATAAATTCACTTTGAACTGTGAATTTTGTTCTAAATTACTCCAAGTTGGGAGACTTGCTTTCAGTTGCCAGGTCCAAAGCTGTGGAATTTTCCCTCTAAACATTTTGCCCCTTTACTTCACTTCTGCTTTCTATAAGATATCCCTTTAAACTCAGCTGTTCCAACAAATTTTCATAGCAATTTCCTAGGTAGCAAATGATGTTTGATGGTGCTCCTATGAAGCATCTTGGGGAATTTTATTACAGTAAGATTGCTTCCTAAGTAAGGTTATCAATAAATCATCTGCCATAAAACCATAGGATTATAAGATATAGGAACAGAATGAGGGCATTCAGCCCATTGAGTCTGCTCTGCCATTTGATCATGGCTGACTTATTGTCCCAGTCAACTCCATTCTCCCGCCTTTTCACCATACCTTTTGGCGCATAGCTAATTAAGTGCCTGTCAGCCTCTGCTTTGAATATGCCCAGTGATGTCACCTCCACAACCATCTGTGGTAAGGAATTCCACACATTTGCCACCCTCTGGCTGAAGAACTTCCTCCTTTTCTCATTGGGAGTCACTAACTGAGCAAAAGCCTGTCCGGGGTTTTGTAAAACATCACCTATAGTCGGGGGGGGGGGGCACAGTGGCGTAGTGGTTAGCACAACGCTTTACAGTACCGGCGACCCGGGTTCAATTCCCACCGCTGCCTGTGAGGGGTTTGTACGTTGTCCCCTCGACCACACGGGTTTCCTCCGGGTGCTCTGGTTTCCTCCCACAAAGATGTAGGTTGATTGGTCCTGTGACTAAGCTAGGATTAAAGCAGGGGATTACTGGGTGGTGCGGCTCGAGGGACCGGAAGGGCCTATTTTGCACTCAATAGAAAGATAGATAAATAAATAAGAAAGAAAAGAGAAAAAATGTCTGCCGCTGACCACAAGGCAGATGTCAGGACGATGACTTCATGCTCTCCACTTTCCTGGACTCCGTCTCCAAGACCATCCAGAGCAAAGAAGCCCTTATGATTGACAACCTGAACGTTCACTAAAGAATGCATCATCTACAGAGACTGGAGCAACTCTCCAAGAGTTAGACGGTTGTCCATGCCTGTGACCACCACTGAGAAAGGCATGAGCAGCAGGCACAGGAGGACATTAGCATCCCCCAGCTCCCCTCCATGACACACTCACAATGACAGAAGTGCTGGCATCACTCTGCAGGTCCAGCAGCCTTTGTGGAAAGAGTTAAAGTTTCAGGTTTGAGGACCTTCATCCGAACTGGAAAAGAGAAAAAAAATACTTTACGGATGTTTTACTAATAGGTGAGGCATTTTCTATTTTTATTTCAGAGCTTTGGAAAATATATTCCCCCTCCCATTCTCTCATCACTCTGGGAAAACTCCTCATTTTCACTGTGGCTGCTCCCTAACTACAGTGGACTGCAAGAGTACACAAGGAAACTCGCTGTCACGCACACCACAGCAAATCACCTGCGGTCCAATGGCCTATGCGAGCAGCTTCACCGCTCCTTAAAGGCTGCCTTGAGGGGTATGATCGTCTCCTGTGGGTCCTGCTGGGGCTCAAAACAGTTCCAAAAGAAGACCTGTACTCTCCCGTGGCTGAGTTGGTGTACGGACAGATGTTATGAGTGCCAGGTGACCTCATTCCTGATGCTACAACCACCCAGTTGGCCTTTCAACAGTGTGCAGTGAATTCAACTCCTTTGCCCAATTCCTGTATCCCATCACGGCGTACTCTTGGGTTTCTGTTAATCTACATCCCACCTTATTTGTTTTTGCCCTGCCTAATGCACAACAACTTCCCATTAGGCCTCCTTACGATGGCCTGTTCTGTGTTTTGGAATGGAGAGGAAAGACTTTTATCATAGATAAGAGGGGTAAATCTGAACGTATTTCGATAGATCGTCTTAAACTGGCCCACCAAGAATTGGAGGATTCCGCTACCATGGCCCTGCCATCATGACTTGACCATGAATGTGTCAACACACCTGTGGACGAGCCAGAGGCACCTGCTGTCCTCCACCCTGGAACACGGGACCCGAGCTGGGTGGACCATTCGAGCTACAAACGGGCTGATGGTGCCGGTTTCAGTGAATTCTGGTGGGGGGCCTGTGTCGGATAACGTAATTGGTGGAAAGTACATAATTCACAACCAGCGACGTTGAGTTGGGGATTCATTTTAAGAGGTTGGTCTGACGTGATGATGTAATTACATGGAGAGTTTTTATCATGCTTTGAGTTCAGTTTTTTGGTGCTCAATGAATGAGTTACTATGGCTTTTCTGAAACATAAAACGTCTGGCAGAGTCTGGCCCTGTGGCTCAGATGGGTAGGGAAAGGAAGAGGATGGCAGCAGTGATAGGGGACTCTATGGTCAGGGGTTCAGACAGGTGATTTTGTGGACGCAGGAAAGAAACTCGGATGGTAGTTTGCCTCCCAGGTGCCAGGGTCTGGGATATTTCTGATCACAATATCCTGAAGTGGGAAAGTGAACAGCCAGAGGTCGTGGTACATATTGGTACCAATGACATAGGTAGGAAAAAGGAGGAGGTCCTGAAAACAGACTACAGGGAGTTAGGAAGGAAGCTGAGAAGGACCTCAAAGGCGGTAGTCTCTGGATTATGGTGAGGAGATTGCTGAGCCTCTAGCAATGATCTTTGCATCATCAATGGGGATGGAAGAGGTTCTGATGGATTGGAGGGTTGCAGATGTTGTTCCCTTATTCAAGAAAGGGAGTAGAGGTAGCCCAGGAAATTATAGACCAGTGAGTCTTACTTCAGTGGTTGGTAAGTTGATGGAGAAGATCCTGAGAGGCAGGATTTATGAACATTTGGAGAGGCATAATATGATTAGGAATAGTCAGCATGGCTTTGTCAAGGGCAGGTCGTGCCTTACGAGCCTGATTGAATTTTTTTTGAGGATGTGACTAAACACATTGATGAAAGTAGAGCAGTAGCTGTAGTGTATATGGATTTCAGCAAGGCATTTGATAAAGTACCCCATGTAAGGCTCATTGAGAAAGTAAGGAGACAAGGAGCCATTGCTACGTGGATCCAGAACTGGCTTGCCCACAGAAGGCAAAGACTGGTTGTAGATGGGTCATATTCTGCATGGAGGTCTGTGACCAGTGGTGTGCCTCAGGGATCTGTTCTGGGACCCTTGCTCTTCATAATTTTTATAAATGACCTGGATGAGGAAGTGGAGGGATGGGTTAGTAAATCTGCTGATAACACAAAGGTTGGGGGTGTTGTGGATAGTGTGGAGGGCTGTCAGAGGTTACAGCAGGACATTGATAGGATGCAAACTGGGCTGAGAAGTGGCAGATGCAGTTCCACCCAGATAAGTGTGAAGTGGTTCATTTTGGTAGGTCAAATATGATGGCAGAATATAGTATTAATGGTAAGACTCTTGGCAGTGTGGAGAATCAGAGGGATCTTGGGGTCTGAGTCCATAGGACACTCAAAGCAGCTGCACAGGTTGACTCTGTGGTTAAGAAGGCATATGGTGTATTGGGCTTCATCAATCGTGGGGTTGAGTTTAAGAGCCAAGAGGTAATGTTGCAGCTACATAGGACCCTGGTCAGGCCCCACTTGGAGTACTGTGCTCAGTTCTGTTCGCCTCACTACAGGAAGGATGTGGAAACCATAGAAAAGGTGCAGAGATTTACAAGCATGTTGCCTGGATTGGGGTGTATGTCTTATGAAGATAGGTTGAGTGAACTCGGCCTTTACTCTTTGGAGTGGCGGAGGATGAGAGGTGACCTGACAGAGGTGTACAAGATGATGAGAGGCATTGATCGTGTGGGTAGTCGAAGGCTTCTTCCCAGGAAATGGCTAACACAAGAGGGCACAGTGTTAAGGTGCTTGGAAGTAGGTACAGAGGAGATGACAGGATTAAGTTTTTCTACGCAGAGAGTGAGTGCGTGGAATGGGCTGCCGGCGACAGTGGTGGAGGCGGATACGATAGGGTCTTTTAAAAGACTCCTGGACAGGAATATGGAGCTCAGAAAAATAGAGGGCTGTGGGGAACCCTAGGTAATTCTTAAGGTAGGGACATGTTCAGCACAGATTTGTGGGCCGAAGGGCCTGTATTGTTCTGTAGGTTTTCTATGTTTCTATCTGCCTGTCCTTCCTCACAAACTCCTTACAAGCTGTCTCTACCTGTGCTCCAACTTGCCACTTCACTTCAGTTCTCGCCTCCCTGCAAAACTAGTTTAAACACCCCCCCCCCCCCCATAGCATTAGCAAACTTCCCTTGGTTTCAAGTGCAACCCATCCTTTTTGTACAGGTCACACCTGCCCCAGGAGAGGTCCCAATGATCCAAAAATCTGAATCCCTACACCCCTGCCCAATCCTCACACCACACATTTATCCTCCACCTCATTCTATTCCTATACTCACCGTCGCGTGGCACAGGCAGCAATCCCGAGATTACTACCTTTGAGGTCCTCCTTCTCAGCTTCGTCCCTAACTCCCTGTAGTCTGTTTTCAGGACCTCCTTCTTTTTCTGCCCAATATGTACCACGGCCTCTGGCTGCTCGCCCTCCCATTTCAGGATATTGAGGATGCACACAGAAACATCTCGGACCCTGGCACCTGGGAGGCAAACTACCATCCTTGTTTCCTTTTCACACCCACAGAATCACCTGTCTGACCCCCTAACTATAGAGTCCCCCATCACTACTGCCACCCTCTTCCTTTCCCTGCCCTTCTGAGCCACAGGGCCAGACTCTGTGCCAGAGGCACGGCCGCTGTTGCTTCCCCCCAAGTAGGTCGCTCCCCCCCAACAGCACTCAAAATGGAGTACTTATTGTTAAAGGGCCCTCCCTTCCCTCTCCTGACAGTCACCCACTTATTTGTCTCCTGTGGCCCCGGGATGACTACTTGCCTGTAGCTCCTATCTATCATCTCCTCACTCTCCCTACCAAGCTGAAGGTCATTGAGCTGCAGTTCGAGTTCCCTAACTCTGTCTCTAAGGAGCTGCAACTCGATGCACCTGGTGCAGATGTGGCTGTCAGGGAGGCTGGGAGTCTCCCGAACATCCCACATCTGACACCAGAACAGAAAACTTGCCCCGCAGTCATACCCACTATTCTAATGCGCCGAGTCCTGCGAGACCCTCCTTTTTTTAAACTCTGCTCGCTGACCTGTGCAAAGCTCTGTCTCTCTCTCTTTGAATTGATTGGTCCACCACTAATTTGCCGAGCCCTGGGAAATGCTCCACTTTAAGCTTTTCTCCATGACCCATGCGAAGCTCCCTTGCTCTATCTTCAAATTGATTGGTCCGCCGTCAATGCCTCTTGCGATAACCTGGGGTACATCCCATCAGGACCTGACCTCATTACTCAAAAGTAAAATACTGCCTGATCTGGTTTAATCCTCTGTCATTCGATCTCCATTTATAGACATTGACTGACAGCAGATGTGAGACTGACAGGTTGAGCATTCCATCACCCTCCTCTCTCCTCGGTTAAGTACAACATTCCATTCCGAGGAAACAGTCTCCATCTTGAAGTTGCGGCTTGCCGTGTTTTGAGTGCTTCTGTGAACATGGTGGGGATGTTGTGTTGCTGCTGGAATGAGTGGCCACGCTTACAGGCTGCCCCCAACCCATGAGGCAATAGACCTCCCAGGGGAGCAGAATCACAGCCCTGTTTAATATCACCGGCACGCATCATGAAATTCAGCAGCAATACAATGAAATGCATGACAAATATAGATAAAACCTGAATCACAGTAAGTTTCTGTATGTATGTTAAATAGTTAAGTTAAAATAAGTAGTGGAAAAATGGAGGTTAAAAAAGTAGTGAGGTAGTCCATTTAGAATGGCAGAGGGGAGGAAGCTGTTCCTGAATCCCAGAGTGTGTCCCTTCAGATCTCTGTACATCCTCCCTGATGGCAGCAATGAGAAGAGGGCATGTCCTTAGGTCATTTGGCCCATTGAATCTGCTTCACCATTCCATCATGGCTGACTCATTATCCCTTTCAACCCCATTCTCCCATCTTCTCTCCATAAACACTGGTGCCCTGACTAATCAACCTCCACTTTAAGAAAGATCTGGCCTCGATGGCCGTCTGCGGCAATGAATTTTTTAGGCTGTGTCAGTTGTTTATGCAAACACGCATTTTCAATGTTCATGTGATTAAAAATAAAGATCTCAAAATAAAACGGATCTTTCTAATTGGCTACGTCACTGTCTGGTATGGGGGGTGCGGGGCTGTGGTGGGGGGCTACTGCACAGGAGCGAAGTAGGCACAGAAAGTTGTAAATTCAGTCAGCTCCATCACGGGCACTAGTCTCTGCAGTATCCAGGACATCTTCAAGGGACGATACCTCAAAAGGACCATCATCACCCAGGACATGCCCTGTTCCCATTGCTACCAGCAGGAAGGAGGTACAGGAGCCTGAAGGCACACACTCAACGATTCAGGAATAGCGTCTTCCCCTCTGCCATCTGATTCCTGAATGAACATTGAACCCATGAACCCTACCTCACTACTTCTTATTTCTATTTTTGCACACTCCTTATTTAGTTTAACTACTTAATATATACAGTACCTACAAAAAGTATTTACCTCCCTTGGAAGCTTTCATGTTTTATTGTTTTACAACATTGAATCACAATGGATTTAATTTGGCTTTTTTGACACTGATTCACAGAAAAAGACTTTTTTCATGTCAAAGTGAAAACAGATCTCTACAAAGTGATCTAAATTAATTTCAAATCTAAAACACAAAATAATTGATTGCACAAGTATTCACCCCCTTCAAGTCAGTATTTAGCAGATGTACCTTTGGCAGTGACTACAGCCTTGAGTCTGTGTGGATAGGTCTCTATCAGCTTTGCACATCTGGACACTGCAAGTTTTCCCCATTCTTCTTAACAAAGCTGTTCAACCTCTGTCAGATTGCATGGGGATCGCGAATGAACAGGCCTTTTCAAGTCCAGCCAGAAATTCTCAGTTGGATTGAGTTCTGGACTCTGACTTGGCCACTCCAGGATATTAACTTTGCTGTTTTTAAGCCAGTCCTGTGTAGCTTTGGCTTTATGCTTGGGATTATTGTCTTGCTGGAAAGCAAATCTTTTCCCAAGTCTCTTGCAGACTACATTGGGTTTTCCTCCAGGATTTCCCTGTATTTTGCTGCATTCACTTTAGCCTCTACCTTCACAAGCCTTCCAGGGCCTGCTGCATCGAAGCATCCCCACAGCATGATGCAGCCACCACCCTGCTTCACGGCAGGGATGGTGTGTTTCTGATTATGTGCGGTGTTTGTCTTATGCCAAACATAGCATTTAGTCTGATGGTGGTTTCATCAGACCATAGAACCTTCTTCCAGCTGACTTCAGAGTCTCCCACATGCCTTCTGGAAAACACTAGCTGAGATTTCCTGTGAGTCTTTTTCAACAGTGGCTTTCTCTTTGCCACTCTCCCATAAAGCACCCGGGCAACAGATGTTGTCTGTGCGGTCTCTCCCATCTCAGCCACTGAAGCTTGTAACTCCTCCAGAATTGTCACAGGTCTCCTTCTTGCACAGTCTCTCAGTTTTCGAGGACGGCCTGCTCCAGGCAGATTTACAGCTGTGCCATATTCTTTCCATTTCTTGACGATCGACTTCTCTGTACTCCAAGGGATACTCAGTGACTTGAAAAGTTTCTTGTATCCATCTCCTGACTTGTGCTTTTCAATAACCTTTTCACGGAGTTGCTTGCAGTGTTCTTTTGTCTTCATGGTGTCGTTTTTGCCGGGATACTGACTCCCCAGCAACTGGACTTTTCAGACACAAGCGTATTTTTTACTACAATCAATTGAAACAACTTCATTGCACACGGTGCTCTCCATTTAACTAATCGTGTGACTTCTAAAGCCAATTGGCTGCACCGGTGATGATTTGGTGTGTCATATTAAAGGGGGGCAAATACTTAATGCAATCAATTATTTTGTGTTTTATATTTGTAATCAATTTAGATCACTTTGTAGATATCTGTTTTCACTTTGAAAGAGCCTTTTTCTGTTGATCAGTGTCAAAAAAGCCAAATTAACTCCGATGCTGTAAAACAATAAAACATGAAAACTTCCAAGGAGAGGGGGAGAATACTTTTTGTAGGTACTGTGTGTGTGTATATATATATACACACACACATATAATTTTTCCTTTATTACTGTTGTATTGTACTGATGCCGCAAAGTTAACAAATTTCACGACACTTGCCAGCGATATTGAACTGGATTCTGAACATGCAGGCTCTGAACTGACACAGACTAAATTATTAGTGCATTGGAGCCCAGTCCGAAGATGTTGATCTTAAATGCTATCCCATGCACGAGGCTGGAGAGTCAGGTTATAAATAGCCCAGTGGGAAGGAATGTAATAGTGATGTTTGGCTGGAACTCAGCCATCTCATTGTTGTTTGTCACTTAACTGTGGCATTTTTGACAGGGTGAATCAGAGTGTCAGGGATCCTGCCAATTTGTGTGTGGCTGTCAAGGTGGCTGTGTTGACTATGTAATTATGAGGCTGCCTGGCAGTATTACTGCCAATGGCAGTGCCTGTGTGTTTTAGTACAAGTGTGAAAGAGAGAGTAAATTTAAAGAGACAATGTGCAACCCATCCATCCGCGTTTCATCCAGGAGCTCACGCAAAGACCAGATTCCATCAATCCTGGCATTTTAATTGAATAATCTCACTCTTAACTTTCTTCCTGTCCAGGGCTGCTGCGTTTCCGATCTCCCAGAGCCTCTAGGAATATATTGGAGATAGGATAATCAGAGATAGGAGATTTACTAGGATGTTACCTGGGTTTCAGCACCCAAGTTACAGAGAAAGGTTGAACAAGTTAGGTCTCTATTCTTTGGAGCGTAGAAGGTTGAGGGGGGACTTGATAGAGGTATTTAAAATTATGAGGGGGATAGATAGAGTTGACGTGGACAGGCTTTTTCCATTGAGAGTAGGGGAGATTCAAACAAGAGGACATGAGTTGAGAGTTAGGGGGCAAAAGTTTAGGGGTAACACAAGGGGGAATTTCTTTACTCTGAGAGTGCTAGCTGTGTGGAATGAGCTTCCAGTAGAAGTGGTAGAGGCAAATTCGATACCGTCATTTTAAAAAAAATTTGATAGGTATATGGACAGGAAAGGAATGGAGGGTTATGGGCTGAGTGCAGGTAGGTGGGATAGATGAGAGTAAGCGTTCAGCATGGACTAGAAGGGTCGAGATGGCCTGTTTCCGTGCTGTAATTGTTATATAGTTATATGGTTATATAATAATCCCATCTTCCTGAGGTAAATGGCCACCTTTAAGATCTGCAAGGCCTCTGCCTGCTATGTTCTCCAAGGTTGCGGGATATCAGAACAAACAGCCGCTCTGGGAATGGAAAGGCGGTCAGCTGCAAATTCAAAGAGAGGGGAGTTTGGAAATGAAGGAGAAAGGGTTTCCTGATGCCAGTTGTGCATTGGATGGGGAATTCTGGGATCCAGACCAACAATTGTCCCTCAGTTTGGCTGGGACCGTGACCAGTGCCGCATGCACTTATTGTCTCGGTCGCATTGTTTGTACAACTGGGCTGTAACTG
Organism: Hypanus sabinus; assembly: GCF_030144855.1. Lineage (NCBI taxonomy): Eukaryota > Metazoa > Chordata > Chondrichthyes > Myliobatiformes > Dasyatidae > Hypanus > Hypanus sabinus. The sequence goes on from NC_082734.1 coordinate 18,312,472, forward strand.
AGATGTAAAGATAGACGCAATTAGCATTTAATTGCTTCTAGATGGGCTGAGGACAAGATACAGAATATTGGCTGGTAGACGAGCTGCTGGGTGGGCTGCGGTCGCCGCGGGATTTCTGAACGGACACTCACACAGGATGCTGGAGTAGCTCAGCAGGTCAGGCAGCGTCTACGGAGAGGAATAGACAGTCGACGTCTCAGCTCGAAGCACGCCGGTTTATCCCTCTCCATAGACGCCTTCGGACCCACTGAGCTCCTCCCTGGCATTCCGGCTGCGTTGCTTTGGATTTCCAGCATCTTGTGCTTTATGGAGAGCTGACTAGAGGAGGCTGCTGGAATGTAGTCAGGCAGATCTGTTAAAGTCTGATGATCTGCAGAGAGTGCGGTTCACATTTTCGTTTCAAACCCAGTTTCATGAGGTGCAGGCAGCAGCCTCTGAGCCGGCTGCGTTCGTTTGTCTTGTCGAACACTGCAGGAGATTAAAGTCACGCCTGCAACAATCAGCACCCTGTGATCCAGAGGGAAAAACAACATCTAAATACAGAACAATAGGATTGTTCAAATCAAAGAAAATGATACAAAGAGGCCATTGGAGCAACACGGATCTGGGAGGCTGGGAGCCGGCTGACAGATTTCACATTTAAACCTCTCCCATCTTAGGAGTGGAATTCCTGGAACCTGGAGGAAGTTTATTGTTACTGTGTCCTGAAGGACTAAGACCATGAGAAGCGTTGCAGGGCTATAAAAACTTGGTTAGAATCCAGTGCTCAGTTCTGTTGAAGGAAAGATGGGGAAGCTTTAGAGAATTTACAGAAGAGATTTGCCAGGATGCTGCCTGAACTGGAGGCCATGTCTTAAGAGGATTGGTCACTTGGATTAGAGAGGCTAGTCACTTGGATTGGTCACTTGTTTTATGAAGAAAGAGCGAGTGAGAAGGCTTTTCTCTTTGGGGCAATTGAGAATGAGAGGTGACTGATAGAGGTGTGCAAGAAATGATAAGAGGTGTAGATCAAGTGGACTTTTCCCAGGGTGGAAACGGCTAACTTTAAGGTGACTGAAGGAAAGTATTGAGTCAGAGGTAAGTTCTTCACACAGAGAGTTGTGGGTGCTTGGAAATGCTCTGCCACGAGTGGTGGTAGAGGCAGTACATTGGGGACTTCTAAGAAACGGTACGTGGATGATAGGAAAATGGAGGGCGATGTAGGAGGAAAGGGTCGGATTGACCTTAGAATAGGTTAAGAGGCCAGCAAAACATCATAGTCTTCTACATTCCACGATGTAAATGGGAGCCATCTTGGCCTTCAAGCGTGTTCTGTCATTCAACACGTTCCCCTGCTCAATGCCGTATTCCCACATCTACCATAACCTACCTCATGTTGATCTTGCACCTCATTGTTTACCTGCACAGGATTTTCTTTGTAGCTGTTACATTTTATTCTGCATTATAATTGTTTCACCTCGTTCTCCCTCAATGCATTGTGTATTGACTTGATCTGTATGATCAAGTTTTTCACTGTAACTGGGTACTTGGGACAATAATAAACCAGTGCCAATTCCCAAAAAAAACCCTCTCCCCATACACTTTCTGTGCTTGGTCATCTTGATCTTTTTAAAATATAATCCATGAGACCATAAGACAGGGTTGCAGTTTAGGCCATTCGGTCCATCAAGTCTGCTCCACCATTCCATCATGTCTGATTTATTATCCCTCTCATCCTGCATCTCCTTGAAGAAGTTTGGTATGGGGCCCCCAAACCCTAAGAACTTTCGACAGGGACACAATCGAGAGCATCCTGCCAGGCTGCGTCACTGCCTGGTATGGGAACTGTACCTCCCTCAATCGCAGGACTCTGCAGAGAGTGGAGCGGACAGCCCAGCGCATCGGTAGATGTGAACTTCCCACTATTCAGGACACTTACAAAGACAGGTGTGTAACAAGGGCCTGAAGGATCACTGGGGACCCGAGTCACCCCAAGCAGAAACTGTTCCAGCTGCTACCATCCAGGAAATGGCACTGCAGTATAAAAGCCAGGACAACAGGCTCCAGGACTCACAGCAGATGCTGTGGTCAAATCGAGATGTACAAAAAAGCTGGATGGACTCTTCTTCCACCGGGGCATCAGACTGATTAATTCATGCTGACACAACTGTATTCCTATGTTATATTGACTGTCCTGTTGTACGTACTATTTATTATAAACGACTATGATTGCACGTTGCAGATTCAGATAGAAACGTAACGTAAAGATTTTTACTCCTCATGTATGTGAAGGATGTTAGAAATAAAGTCAATTAAATTCAATTCATTTCCTCTCTTCTCCCCTTAACCTTTGATACCCTTATGAATCAAGAACCTATCAACCTCTGTTTTAAATACACTCAATGGCCTGGCTTCCACAACTGTCTGAGGCAATGAATTCCATACATATCGACTTCTGACTAAAGAAATTTTACCTCATTTCTGTTCCAAAGGTTTGTCCCTCTATTCTGAGGCTGTGCCCTCTGGTCCTAGGCTCCCCCCCCCCCTACAGGAAACTACCTTTTCAAGTCCATTCAATCTAAGCTTGTCAATATTTCCCCCCCCCACCACCATTCTGATAAACTCCATTGAGTACAGACCCAGACAGACCCATCACGTGCTCCTCATATGTTAAACCCGTCATTTCCAGGGTCATTGTTGTGAGCCTCTCCAATGTCAGCACATTCTATTTTTAGATAAGGCACCATCAATTGCTCACAATATTCCAACCATGGTCTGACCAATGCCTTATAAACCCCCAGCATCACACCCTTGCTTTTATGCTCCAGTCCGATCGAAATTAATACGAACATTGCATTTGCCTTCCCCACCACTGACTCAACTTGCAAGTTAACCTTTAGGGAATTCTGCTCAAGGTCCCTTTGCACCTCTGATTTCTGATTATGTTTCCTCTTTAGAAAATGGTCTGCACTTTTATTGCTTCAAAGCGCACGACCATGCTCTTCCCTGCACTATATTTAATCTGCCACTTCTTTGCCTGTTCTTCCAATCTGTCTAAGTCCTTCAACAGACTCCCTGCTTCCTCAACAGTAATTGCCCCCCACCTATCATCTGCACACTTAGCCACAAAACCATTAATTCTGCTATCCAAGTCATTGACATATAACGTAAAAAGAAGCAGTCCCACCACCAACCCCTGTGGTACACCACTAGTCACTGGCAACTAGCCAGAAAAGGCTCTCTTTGTTTCCACTCTTTGCCTTCTGCCCATCAGCCATTGGTTTATCCATGCTAGAAAGTTTTCTGCAACAGCTCATAGCTTGTGAGCAGCCTCGTGTGTGGCGTGTTGTCAAAGGCCTTATGGAAACCTCAGTACACAACATCCACAGATCATCCTTTCTCTATCTTGCTTGTTATTTTCTCAAAGTCCAACAGACCTGACAGGCAAGATTTCTCCTTAAGGATTTCTCCTAAATTCAGCATTTTTTATCATGTGCCACTAAGTACCCCAAAACCCCATCCTTGATAATAGACTCCAATATCGTCCCAATATGTATATCAGGCTAACTGGCCTGTAACTTCCTGTCTTTTGCCTAATTCCCTTCTTAAAGAGTGGAATGACATTTGCAAATTTCCAGTCTTCGGAACCATTCCAGATCCAGTGATTCTTGAAAGATCACTACTGAAACCTCTACATTCCCTTTGGACGTCTCTTTCAAAATCCTGAAGTGTAGTCCATCTGGTCCAGGTGACTTATTTACTACAGTTGGAGTATCGTGTTCAGTTCTGATTGTCTCATTATAGGATTTACCAGGATGCTGTCTAGATTAGAGAACATGTTTTATAAGGAAAAATTGAGCAAGCTAGGGCTATTCACTTTGGAGCGACGGAAAATGAGAGGAGACTTGATTGAGAAGTACTAGATCATAAGAGGCTTAGATTCAGTAAATAGCCAGACTTTTTCTTTCCAGGGTGGAAGTGGTTAACACAAAGGGCCATAATTTTAAGGTGATTGGAGGAAAGTACAGGGGCAAAGTCAACGTTGGGTTTTTTTCACACTGAGGTTGGTGGGTGTGTGGAATGTCCTGCTAGGGGTCAGCAACTTTAAATTCCTTGGTATTATCGTTGCAGAGGACCTGTCCTGGGCCCAGCATGTAAATGTCATAAGAAAGAAGGAAAGAAAGAAAGAAAGAAAGAAAGAAAGAAAGAAAGAAAGAAAGAAAGAAAGAAAGAAAGAAAGAAAGAAAGAAAGAAAGAAAGAAAGAAAGAAAGAAAGAAAGAAAGAAAGAAAGAAAGAAAGAAAGAAAGAAAGAAAGAAAGAAAGAAAGAAAGAAAGAAAGAAAGAAAGAAAGAAAGAAAGAAAGCCTCTACTTTCTTAGAAGTTTGTGAAGGTTTGGCACATCATCTAAAACTTTGACAAACTTCTATAGATGTGCGGTGAAGTGTACTCTGACAGGTTCTGGTATGGACACTTCATATAACCATAAGATGCAGGAGTAGAATTAGGCCATCTGGCTTATTGAGCCTGCTCCGCCGTGTCATCATGGCTGATCCATTTTCCCTCTCATGCCCAATCTCCTGTCTTTTCCCTGTATCTTTTCATGCCTCTGAAGAATCTAGCAACCTCTGCCTTAAATATATCCAATGACCTGGCCTCCACAATTACCTGTGGAAATGAATTCCACAGATTCACCACCTTCTGCCTAGAGAAATTCCTCCTCATCTCTGTTCTAAAAGGATGCCCCTCTATTCAGAGGCTGTGTCCTCTGTTCTTAGACTCTCTCACTATAGAAAGCATCCTCTCCACACCCACTCTATCAAGGCCCTTCAACATTTGATAGATTTCAATAAGTTCACCCCTCATTCTTCTGAATTCCAGAGAGCAGAGGCCCGGAGACATCAAATCCATCAAAAAGCCCAGAAAAAGTTGTGGATGGGGCCCAATCCATTATGGGTAAAACCCTCCCCATCAGTGAGCACATCTACAAGGACCATCACAGGAAATCATTATCAAAACCCCCACCGTTGAGGCCATGCTCTCTTCTTGTTGTTGCCACCAGGAAGGAGGTACAGGAACCTCAGGACCCACACCACCAGGTTGAGAAATAGTTATTATTCCTCAATCATCGGGCTATTGAACCAGAGGGGATAACTTAACTCACCCCAATACTGAACTGTGCCTACAACACTTTCGAGGACTCTTCATCTCATTAACGAAAGATGTGTGGTCTCATGTTCTTAATATTTATTGTTTATTGATTATTATTATTGTGTTTTGTACACTGATTTTCATATGTATTTGCACATTGGTTGTTTGCCCATCTCGTTGTGTGTGGTCTTTCGTTGATTCTAGGGCATTTCTTTGTATCGGCTGTGAATGCCCACAGGAAAATGAATCTCGGGGTTGTATACGTGACACATATCTACTTCAATAACAGAATTATGTTGAAGTTTGACTTTGGCATTTTGGTAGAGGGACATTTAAGAAACTCTTAGATAGACACATGGATGATAAGAAAATGGAGGACTATGTTGGAGAAAAGGGTTAGATTGATCAGAGTAAGTTAAAAGGTCAGCATGACATTGTGGGCTGAAGGGCCTGTATTTGTGCTGTAATGATTATGTTCGATGTTTTATGTTGAGTATTACAACCGCAGCCACTTACAGGAAAGGGTGACCAAAGCCCTTGTTGATGGAAGTGAAATCAAAAATATTTCCTAAACTGGAACGGGGGGGCCAACGAGTGGGAAGTTACGAGATGAATCAGGGACACATCATGTTGTAGAACTCATGGAAAGTATGCCCTACGCAGCGAATGCCGAGAACACCTTGCTGTTGTATTTGGCACAGACATGTAAACGATCAGGCAGAACTATACAAAGTTCACAGTGATGGAAATGAACACTTTATCAGGCCGTCACTTGGATTTTTTCCAACATGCTATTAATGTCCCTCTGTATATTCTGATTTTTTGCAAAATAGTGGGAGAAATCAGGGTGGACACATGGAGGTCTAAGATCACCGGTGCCCAACAGAGACAAAAATTATCTGCTCCCAGATAACAATTTCCAGAATTGTGCAAGGCAGATGTACACCAGAAGCTGGGGGCTTGGCAGCCATTTCCACAAGGAATAGTTTCCACTGGTGTTTAGGGCAGTAGTGAAGGTTCTCCATCTCTGCCTGTCCTTGGCCATCTTCTCTATTGTGCCCCAGGCGTGGCTCAGGGTCCGCATTTTGTTCAGGGCTTCCTTCTTTGTGCCTGTAGCTTCCCCTCGGTTCTCGCTGCTGCCCGTCATACAAATCCCGGGTGGAGGCTCAGGAATACCGTCACACACGGATACAGGATTCTTCATTGCTGTTTCCGTAACACTTCTTTTTGGTCGTTGGCCCTGAGCTGGAGAACTCTTAGTCTGGCTTCTGCCCTTTGACCTGCTTGGCATGGGTGACCCTACCAAGAGTCAACGCACAAGGCCCTGACTCCAGCCAACATAGCTCTCCCGGTTATTGAGGCACGCAAAACCCAACGACTAGGTGTGGTCCCCTTGGAGATCCATGAGGAAAGAAATGACCAAATACCTAGAGCAATGCTGAGAGGAATGATGGAGAAAAGGTGAAGGTGAAGGGACTACTACGTGTAAAAGAATGTGGACAATTGGAAGCCATTAGATTTCATACATTGCTTTTAATAGTAGCAGGGTAATGACCGACAGCCGAATGCAAGACGTACAAGTGGACTTCCCACTGCTAAGGAGTTTCTATGTTCTCCCCATGACTGTATCGGTTTCCCCCGGGTGTTCGAGTTTCCTCCTACATAACACAGATGCATGGGTAAGGTCAGTAAGTTATGGGCAGGCATGGCAGCGCTTGTGGGCTGCCCCCGGCACATCCATGGTCGTGGACGCACATCACGGTACAGTTCAGTGTAGACGCGACAAGTAAAGCTAATCTTTATCATTAAAAAGGGGCACCTTGCTATTGCTTCAGAATTCACTCTGCGCGCCTCAGTCCCAAGGAGACGCCGGATCGCGCAGGGGAAGCGAGTGTGGGGGGCACACTTTGTGCACCCGAGGAGATGATGGATTGTGAATAATGAGGCACTTGGCCAGGACCAATAGGAACAAGTTCGGTTTATGCGCAGCGGTCACTGTGGGAGTGGAGAGTTGAGGCTTGGGCTCATCGAGGCTTCAGTGAGCAGAGGCGAAGGCCATAGATAGATCTTTTGTCATTAGTTATCCTTTCTTTCTTGCTGCACGTTGAGAGGAATGGGAATGCCGGGCAGGATTCTGGAATGCCCCTCTTGCGGGATGTGAGAGGGCAGGGTGACCTCCAGTGTCTCTGACGATTACGCTGTAAGAAGTGCATCCAGCTCCAGCTTCCAACAGACAATCCTGAGGATTCGGAGCTGGAAATGGATGAACTCCAAATGAGGGGTTGATGGACAGGGTACACAGGGAGGTAGTTATGCCCAGGGTGCAGGACACAGCAAACAGAACTGCTGTCAGGAGGAGGACAGCCAGAGCAGAGTACCCCTGTAGCCATTCCACTCAACAACAGCTTTGGATACTGTTGGGGGGGAGGTGTTGGTGACCTAGCGGAGGAAAGCCACAGCGGTCAATTATCAGGCACAAAACCTGGCTCTGTGGCTTAGAAGGGAAGGGGGGGTGGGGAAGAAGGTGACCTATACTGATAGGAGGTTCATTGACTCAGGGAACAGAAAGGATGAGAACAAGATTCCTGGATGATTTTTTGCCTCCCCAGTGCAAGAGTCAGGAACATCTTGGATCCAATCCTCAGCATTCTTAAGTGGGAGGGTGAGCATCCAGACGTCGTGGTCCATCTAGGTACCAATGACACTGGGTCCTGACCAAGGGTCTCGGCCCGAAACGTCGACTGTGCTTCTCCCTATAGATGCTGCCTGGCCTGCTGTGTTCCACCAGCATTCTGAGTGTGTTGCCTGAATTTCCAGCATCTGCAGTTTTCCTCGTGTTTAGGTACCAATGACATGGGTAGGACGAGTGACGAGGTTCTGCAAAGCGAGTGCAGGGAGCTAGGTGTTAAGTCGAAGGACAGGGCCTCTGGGGCTGTGATCTCAGGATTGTTATCCGTGCCACACGCTAGTGAGGCCAGAAATAGGAAGGCCATGTTGCTAAAGGGTTGATGCAGGAGGGAGGTCTTGAGATTTCTGGATCATTAGGCTCTCTTCCAAGGAAGATGGGACTTGTACTGAAGGGACAGTTTGTACCTGAAATGGTTGGGGACAAGTAGCCTAGCAGGAAGGTTTGATAGCGCTGCCCGGAGTGGGAAGTGGGAGGGGATGGGAACCAGAACACCAGAACAGGTAGTGGAGTAGTTGTATTGAAAGATGTTGTTAAGCCTACATACAACTCAGTCATCAAAAGGTTGAGCATACTGGGACTAATGTTCTGAATTGTGTATATTTCAACGGAAGGAGTATTGAGGAAAGGCAGATGTGCTTCGGGCATGGATCAGCGCCTGGGATTATGACATTGTAGCCATTAGCGAGACTTGGTTGCAGGAGGGGCAGGACTGGCAGCTCAGTGTTCCAGAACTCCATTGTTTTGGACCCAATAGTGTGGGGGGATTAAAGGGGGGAAGGGTGGCAATACATGTCAAGGAAAATGTCACAGCCGTGCTCAGGTAGACCACAGGCTAGACAGCTCGTCTGGTGAGGCTTTATGGGTAGAACTGAGAAATGAGGAAGGTATGACCACATTAATGGGATTATATTACAGACCACCCAGCTGTCCGCAGGATTTAGAGGAGCAAATTTGTAGAGGGGTCGCAGACTGTTGTAAGAAACATTAGGTTGTTATAGTAAGTGATTTTAACTTTCTATGTAATGACTGGGGCTCCCAATCTGTAAAAGGGTTGGATGGGAAAGAGTGTCAAATGTGTTCAGAAAAGTTTCCTTAATCAGTGCATAGAAGTCCCAACTAGAGAGAGTGTGCTAATCGATCTCCCATTTGGAAATGAGACAGGGCAGGTGACAGAAGTTTACGTAGGGGAACAATTTCCAACAAGTGATCACAATGACATTAGTTTCAAGGTAATTATGAAAGAGGATAGGTCTGGTCCTCAGGTTGAGATTCTAAATTGGAGAAAGGCCAATATTGACGGTGTCAGAAAGCTTCTGGCAACTGAGGGTTGGGACAGGTTGTTTTCTGGCAAAGGTGTACTTGGTAAGTGGGAGGCCTTCAAAAGTGAAGTTTTGAGAGTACGGAGCTTGTATGCTCCTGTCAGCATAAAAGGCAAGACCACCAGATTCAAGAAACTTTAGTTGTTTAAGGAACACTCTAAGAATAAGCCAGAAATTTTAGGCCTGGCATCAGTAAGGGGAAAGTTATTGGAAGGTATCCCAAGAGAGTGCATAGATAAGTAATAGGACAGGCAGGGACTGATTGGGGCTGGTCAAAATGGCTTTGTGTGTGGTAGGTCATGTCTGGCCAATTTTGTAGAGTTTTGCGAGGAACTTACCAGGAAAGTGGATGAAGGCAAAGCAGTTGACGCTGTCTACATGGACTTCAGCGAGGCCTTTGACAAGGTCCCACATGGGAGTTCGGTGAAGACAGTTCAGTCGCTCGCCATTCAAGATGGGGTAGTAAATTGGAGTAGACATTGGCTTTGCAGAGAGTGGGAGGAGATGGCTGCCTCTCTGAATGGAGGCCTGTGACTAGTGGAGTGCCGCAGGGATCGGTGCTGGGTCCATTGTTGTTTGTCATCTAGATCAATGATCTAGATGATAATGTGGTTAACTGGATCAGTAGGTTTAAGGATGACACAAAGATTGGGGGTATAGTGGACAACGAGGAAGACTATCGAAGTTTTCAGTGGGATCTGAACCAGCTGGAAAATGGGCTGAAAAACAGCAGATGGAATTTAATGCCGACAAGTGCGAGGTCTTGCACTTCGGTAGGACCAACCAGGGTAGGCCTTACTCGGTGAACGGTCGGGCACTGAGGAGAGTGGTAGGACAAAGGGATCTGGGAATATAGATCCATAATTCCTAGGGAGTGGTGAAATAGGTAGATAGTGCCGTAAAGAAAACATTTGACACATTGGCCTTCATAAATCAAAGTACTGAGTATAGGAGATGGGATGTTATGTTGTATATGACGTTGGTGAGGCCTAATTTGGAGTATTGTGCGCAGTTTTGGTCACCTACAGGAAAGATATAATTAATATTAAAAGAGTGCAGGTAAAATTCACGAGGATGTTGCCAGGACTTGAGGACCTGAGTTATAGGGAAAGGTTGAACAGGTTAGGACTTTATTTTCTAGAATGTAGAAGATTGAGAGGAGATTTGGTAGAGGTATACAAAATTATGAGGGGAATAGATAGGGTAAATACAAACAAGCCTTTTCCACTGAGATCGGGTGAAACCACAACTAGAGGTCATGGGTTAAAGTTGAAAGGTAAACTGTTTAAGGGGATGACGAGGGAGTACCTCTTCGGTCAAGAGGGTGGTGAGAGTGTGGAACGAGCTGCCAGCACAAGTGGTGGATGTGGGGTCGATTTTAACATTTAAGAGAAATCTGGACGGGTACGTGGAGGTGAGGAGTACGGAGGTCTTTGGTCCGGCACTAGGCAGGTTAATGGTTCGGCACAGACTGGTTGGGACAATTATGAGCCGCAGTTTTCTATGGCGCTCTGACTCTGCAACAAAGAGGCTCACCGTGGCTCTGAGCACTGTTCAATGAGATATAAAATCTGGATAAGAATTTAGCATGTACTGTGGTGCAAGAAGAGACAGTCTCTATGACAGGCTTTCCCGCTCACGAGAGCCCGGTGCCAAAAACGTGATTTTCCAGTTTTTGAGTGCAAGCATTGTTTCGGGACCAAAATACCATTCCCATAATAAAGAGCATTGAAAATAGAAGGAAGGGATGGGCTGAGTAAAAACACTCATGTCAGTACTGTGTTGATGTTGGCTGGGTTAAAGCACATCGTTGGGCTCAACAGTAGGCATATTGCAATCAACCATAAAGGACGTTCAAAATGTTTGTTAAAGGTAGTAACCACCTTCATGAACAGTTAATGGAGGTGAGTAGGAAGACGTTGATGTTGCACTTGGGTCTACGGTGGCCACTTTCTTCGATACTTCCTGTTCCTAATAAAGTTGCCACTGAGTGTAAGAAATAGACGGCTATGGGTAAGCCTAGTCATTTCTAAGGTTCGGCACAACTTTGTGGGCCGAAGGGCCTGTATTGTGCTGTAGATTTTCTGTGTTTCTATATTCATGGCCTTCTACTATTGGAGCCCATTTTGAGATGCTCTTCTGCACACCATTGTTGTAACTTGTGTTTATTTGAGTACTGTCACCTTCCTGTCAGCTTGAACCAGTCTGGCCATTTTTCCCTGATCGCTCTCATTAACATGATGTTTTCGTCCACAGAACTGCCTCCCACTGGGTGCTTTTTTTAGTTTCTCACATCATTCTCTGTAAACTCTAGGGACCGCCGTGCGTGAAAATCTTGATTTCTGAGATATTCAAACCTCCCTATCTGGCACCAATAATCACCCCACAGTCAAAGTCACTTCCCCATATTCCCAACACTGTTGTTTGGTCTGACCAAAAACTGAACCTCCTGACCATGTCTGCATGCTTTTATGAATTGAGTTGCTGCCACCTGATTGGCTGGTTAGATATTTGCATTAATTTGCATTAAAGTGGCCACTGAGAGTACATGCAAGGTATCTATCCAAGTTCCACATATAACCTTTATAGAGAAACTATGAAGATATCGAAGGCTAGGAGAAGAATGATTAATGAAGAATAGGGAGAAGAATGAAGAATGATGAAGAATAGGGCAACATTTTGACGTCGGAAAGATAAGAGCAATACTGAAAGTTGGTTTGATTGTCCCTGGTATTTTGACACAGACATTAGGAGAAAGGACGCCTGCCGAAAGTAGATTTTGTTGTGTACTGGGGCTCCACAACTTCCTTCTGTGTTCGGTATTTGTATCCAGCGACACAAGAGGAAAATCGTTGCGAAAACTTGCCACAATCATTGGAATGGCCATTGTACCGCTAAGGCCCAGCACCATTGTCTGTTGATTAAGGTAGCGGACCACTCATCTCTGATTTGTTAGATGGGGAAAGGTGCTGGTGAGAGAAGTACATAATGAAAACACGAATGGCCAGAGAGCTACAGTGCATGGGTAGGCAAACAGGGGAGTTAGTACGTAGAACACAGAACAAACAGTACAGGCCCTTCAGCCTGTGATGTTTGCACAAAACGCAATACCAAATTAAACGAAACCTCTCCTGCTTGTACAGGATCCATGTTGTCCCATTCCCTGTAAAGCCATGTACCTAACAGCCTCTTAAATGCCACTGCCATAACTTTTCCAGCACTACCCCTAGAAGTCTTTGTGTAAAGACCTATCATTCTTTGTGTAAAAAAAATTTGCTCTGTACACCTACTTAAAACATTCCCCTTCTTACGTTAATTCAATTCAAGTTTAATTGTCATTCAATCATACATGAATACCCATGAATACAGCTCGGGGGCGAAGGTACAAAACACAGTACCAAAGTCACTCACAGCACAAAGAACACATCTCATGTACAAGATAGCATGCACATAAAGATATCGGTAAGATAGAGCCATGCAATAAAGCCCAGACTTGAGTCATGAATGCTGCAGGAATCTTTGGTCGAACGCAATAGAGCTCATCTTTTGCTGGGCGGCACTGTCTCCAGCCTAGACGCCACACACCTGCTCCAATGCGTCTCTCCCGGCGGATGATGCCGTGGGTTGATGCCCAGTCCTTGCACATATAGGATTTCAGTAAAATACAACCTTACACAAAAAATATATGCAGTCCAGAACCTGAATCCATCAATGCTACAGAAATCTTCAATCAGTGGAACTTATCTTCTGCCCGGCAAATACTGGGGGAATGGTTAGTACCAGCTCCAGACCACGGCGCCCCCTGGTGGAGCACACCAACTCCGACGCCTCTCAGGTGGAGCCACGGCTTGAGGCCCTGAGTCTGTGGATGCTGCAGAAGTCTGAATATCGACCACAATTAAGCTTAACTCCATGTCCTCTTGTACTTGGGATAAAGATTCCGAATGTCTACCTAAATGTGCCTCTCCTTATTTAACAAACGTCTCTCAGCCTCCAGTGCTGCAGAGAAAACAACCCAAGTTTGTCCAGCTTCTCCTTATTGTTCATAGATTCTTATCCAGGCAGTGTCCTGGTGAACCTCTTCTGCACTCTTTCCATACCCTTCCTGAATTACACACAATACTCCAAGTGCAGCCTAACCAGGGTTTTATGTAGCTACAACATGACTTCCTGAGCCCGATAGCTCAATGCCCCAACAGATGAAGGGAAGCTTGCCATTTACCTTCTCTACCACCCTATCTTCTTTCAGGAAGGCTGTGGACTTGGATCTGGGTGCACCTGCACGACAGACTTGAGTGGAGCACCAACACAGGGCCAGAGTCGCCTCTAGTTCCTAAGAGACTGAGGTCCTTTTGTATATACAAGCTTTGCCTTCACATGTTCTACCGGCCTGTTGTCACCAGTGCAATCTTCTCTGTGGTGGTGGGCTGGGGCAATGGCATCAACACGGGTGATGCCAACAGGCACAATTAACTGATTAGAAAATCTGGCTCTGTTATAGGAGTCAAACTGGACCCACTGGAGGCTGTGGTAGAACAAAGGGAAATCCTGACAATTCTGGACAATGTTTCTCACCCTCTGCATGCCACCTTGGCTGAACAGAGGAGCATTTTTAGTAACAGACTAAGACAACTGCGCTGCTCCAAGGAGTGCTGTATGAGGTCATTCTTACCCTCGGCCATGAGGTTCTATAATAAATCAAGTTATAGACGGGGAAGTGATGACCCCCTCCGTTAGACTGTTTGAGGAACTTATTTTTTATTCTTTCTTACTTCTTTTCTAATATTTGTATATCTGTGCCCTTGTAATGCTACTGTGACACTGAAATTTCCTTTGGTATCAATAAAGTATCTACCTATCTATTTATCTATTAATAGTCCTGTCCATATCTGTAAAAGATCTATATCCCATTGTACCTACAGCCCTCTACACTGTACCCAACTCCACCTACCTTTGTATCATCTTCAAACTCATTAACCCAGCCATCTGAATCATGTATATATATATCACAAACACAGAGATCCCAGCACTGATCCTGGCTGAGCATGACTGGACCCCCAGCTCAGAGTGAATCCTGTTGACCGCTACTCTCTGTCTTCAATGGCTGCCTCTTCTGAATCATGGATCCCATACAGCTTAACCTTCTGGATCAGCCTATCATGTGAGATAAACGCTTTACTAAAATCCATGTAGACAGTGTCCTCTGTCCTACCCTCAGCAATCACCTTTGCCACCTACTCAATCAAGTAGTAAGACGTGACCTGCTCTACACAACACTACAGTTTATTCAAATCCTATCCCTAAAAAACTTCTCCAACAGCTTCCCTACCGTTGATGTGCTGGCTGGACTATAACTTCCTGGATTATCTCTATTTCCCTTCCTGAACAAAGGAATAACACTGGCCGCTCTCCAAACCTCTGGGAATTCTGTTGCCAGTGAGGATAGAAAGATCTTCATCGAGGCCCGAATAATTTCCCTTCTTGTCTGTTTCAATGACCTGAGACATATCCTGTCAGGCCCTGGAGATTTATCCACGTTGATGCTCTTCGAAGGACCCAGAACCACCTCCTTCTTAACCTCAAAATGCCCAAGTATACGAGCCTGGCCCGTAATAAACTCAGCATCCTTCGTGTACTTCTCCTTGGTGAAATCAATGCAAAGCACTCATTTAGTACCTCTCCCACATCCTCGGAGTGGCTCTACCCCCTCTCTAATTACCCTCTTGTTTTTAATGTAAGTATAAGAAGCCTTGGATTCTCTTTAATCCTACTTGTCAACGGCATTTCATGGCCCTTTTGGCCTTGCTAAACCCTTGCCTAAGTTCCCTTCTGCTATCTTTATATTACTCGAGGAACTTGTCTGTTTTGGCGCTTCCTAAACCTTATATTCGCTTCCTGTCTCTTTTCAACTTAACTCATCATGTCCCTTATCATCCAACGCTCCCTTAGCTTGCCATCCCGTGCTTCCTCCTTCCTGGCCCTGAGCTCCGATCAGCTGGTCATGTCCCACAGGAGACGATGATCACCACTGATCCGGAAGACATGGTTCAGGGTAATAGAATCAATATTCTGAGGTCTGTTATGGGAGGAGTCTACCAGATGAACAGAAGGAAAGAAAGTTTGTCTCCTGGAAGTCCTGTGACTGAGAACCTTGAGTTCTAAACACTCACTGTGTAAATACGTTTTCCCCTTTTCAGCCTGTATCCTTTTACCTACCAACTTCGTTTCATATCCCTAGTTCTTGACCCCTCCACCAACAGTAAAGCTTCTCAGTCCATATGCTTCACACTTTTTAACCTAGCAATATCGGTTTTCCTGGCAGAACCTACTCCTGGAAGAATTGGAAAGAGTAATCATGGCATGAAACAAAGAACCGTACAGCACAGTCCACGGTGTTGTGCCAACCCTTTAACCTACTCCAACCTACTCCCTTCCCTCCCAGATGGCCACCCATTTTTCTATCATCCATGTGCCTATCTAAGAGTCTCTTAAATGTCCCTGATCTATCTGCCTTCACCACCACCCCTGACGGGAGGATGAGGTGTGAGAGAGAGAGAGAGAGAGAGAGAGAGAGAGAGAGAGAGAGAGAGAGAGAGAGAGAGAGAAGGAGAGAGAGAGAGAGGGAGAGAGAGAGAGAGAGGGAGAGAGAGAGAGAGAGAGAGAGAGAGAGAGAGAGAGAGAGAGAGAGAGAGAGAGATATGGAACAGTAAAGCATAGAAATCCCCCCCCCCTATACTTTCCTACTTTCCTCCCAATTCCTTAGGTTATGTTCCCTGGAAAAAAAAACTTTGGTTGTCCACTCTGTTTAAGGCCTCTTATCATCTCGTGTACCTTTATCAAATCACCTCTCATCCTCCCTCTCTCCAAAGAGAAACCCCTAGCTTGCTCAACCTTTCCTCATATGACCTGTTCTCTAATCCAGGCAGCATCTTCCTCTGCACCCTCTCTAAAGCTCCCACGTCCTTCCTACGATGAGGCGATCAGAACTGAACACAATACTCTGTGTGGTCTAACCAGAGTTTTATGCAGCTGCAACTACAAAGCTCAAAGTTTCAGCTTCTTGAGCTCATTCAGCCAACTACTGAAAGCCAATGCACTGTACACCTTCTTAGCCACCTGTTGATCTGTGCTGCAACTTTGAGCGATCTAGAGACATGGACCTCAAGATCCCTCTGTTCTTCCATGCTGTTAAGAATCCTGACATTAGCCCTGAACACTGCCTTCAGCTTTGACCTTCCAAAGTGAATCACTTCACACTTCCCCGGCTTGAACTCCATCTGCCTCTCCTCTGCCCAGCTCTGCAGCCTGTCGATGTCCTGTTGTAACCTACGGCAACCTTCTACCCTGTCCACAACTCCACCAATCTTTGTGCCATTGGTTTCATTGAACTGGGAGGTGAGTTAATTTCATCTGAAACAAAGAATGCAACTAAGCCTAGAGAAGATTCAAGTACGGGTTGAAAGGTGAGAGCTTTGGGATAGATTTTTACACAGTAGGGTTATGGGGAAAAAGGCAGATAGATGGAGACGAGTCCATGGCCAGATCAGCCTTGATTTTAATGAATGGCGGAGCAGGCTCAACCATTCTTATGTTCTTATCTATGCATGTACTGTAACAGAGTGCCACATGATCTGAACCTCGTCTCAAAAACATTCTTCTTGCCATTCAGCAAATACTAAGCAAGTTTCTTCATCAGCTGCCCCTGTCTGACCTCCACTTCCTTCCCCTCAGTCGGGCACACCATGCCGGCCTATTCTGCCATCTCGCAGGGGGCATGGTCTCGGGTGGGGTCTCGAGTGTTCCACCCTTTTTACACTGGAGGCCTGGGGTGGGTGCTGTTGCACGGGGCAGTTTCCACACAGCCCCTTGTCCGTAGGCTCTGACACCCCCTTCCCATCGCTGCAGAGTGCCCACGTCCATTTCAGGTGCTTGAGACAGCAGGGCCTTCGTCTGACTCTCTGAAAGGGGGCGGCTCCTCGAGTTCTCGTTGCGCTTGATCTTTGAGGGCCTGTGCCAAGGGAAGTGAGTCAGTCAGGGAGTCTTGGGCCAGGCCCAAGGAGGCCATTCCCATGTCCGGGGGCCTACGACAGCCAATTGCCGGCCAGGCCCAGTTCCCCCAGCTCACTGGGTTCTCAGGACTGCTGGATACCACAGACTCTGCAGAATGAAATTTGATGTTATGCTTGTAACCTCAAAACATTAAAAAGGTAATTGCAATAAAAAGACGGGAGTCTAAACTGCTGTGAGTCTTTAGTTTAAGCAAGGTGTGCATATATCACGTGGTAGCATCATCATGTATAAAATTTACTTATTTTTGCATAGAAACCGTAATGAATTATTTAAACAAAGAATCAACGACATAGTTACAGGATGACTCAAATATCACTGAAATATTAAATACACAACAGTAGTTTCCTCTCGTTCCCTTGAGCCTGCTCTACTCCTCTCCCCCAGGACAGAGCAAAGATAGAGTTTCTCCTTGTGATCACCTTCCACCGTTCCCCCACCCCCACAGGCCTTTGTGTTCAGTACATTGCTGTCTCTGCCAGCTCCAAAGTGAGCCGCCGGTCACGTCCTCCCCCTCATCTTCCCGTTGTGCGGGGAGCGTTTCCGACCCCACCCATCACTCCCACTCTCGAGGCACTTTCCCAAGCAACCGGAGGAGCTGCCTGCCCTTCCCTTCCTCCCACCCAGGTGGTGGCTGCAGGTCACCTGAACGTCCTCACTCTGACCACCTCCGCACTGGGAAAACCAAGGGCGCACGAGGAGGTCGCACCCATGCCCAGCCCCTGGGGGGGTGACCTGAGCTTTGTATTGCTGCCAGCCCGATTCCCAAACCCACATTTGCCGGTGCACATCACAAGTCCTGGTTGACGCCAGGCAGACACTCTCTGAAGAGTGTTGATGATGGCTGGGGTCACCCATCTTGCCCAGAGGGCGGCAAACCACTTCTGTAGAAAAATTTTCCAAGAACACGCAAGGTCGTGGAAGGACCATGATTGTCCATGTCATACATAAAGAACAATCGAACATCTGCTCCAGCTTATGCAGCTTCCTCCCCTTCCATAGTCAGACACAAAGTAAGCCATGTCGTCTCATCTTTCATCTGGGCCAGGGGTGGACAACCTGGCGGCCATGGTAACTGTCCTTGGCATTGGTCCTTTGCATTGGTCCTTTGCATTGGTCCTTGGTATTGGTCCTTGGTATTGGTCCTTGGTATTGGTCCTTGGCATTGGTCCTTGGTATTGGTCCTTGGCATACAGAAGACTGGGAGCCCATGCTCTAGCACTTTGCAGCCTTCTGGAATGAAGTTTGCATTTTCTAACTCATATCATTTCCCATTTTCTTGCTTATATTCCTTTCCCTACCTGCTTTTATTTCTAAGCGCCTCACCAGTTGTCAGTACGCGTGCTCCTTATCGCTGGATCCGTCTTTACAATTTGCTTACTTTTGCAATATAATCACACAGCACAGAAACAGGTACTTCAGCCCATCTTCTCTCATACTATCTCTTTGTCCATCTTCCCTAATCCTATTTACCTGCACTAGGACCAGACAGATGAGGGGGATCTCATTAAATCTACTGGACACTGGAAAGGCTGGTTAGGGTGGACAGGAAGAGGATATTTCCATTAGTATGAGTGTCTAAGATCTCAGGGCACAGGTTCAGAATAAAGGGGCAAAGGGCGTCCCTTTAACACTGAGATGAAGAGGAATTTCTTCTGCTAGAGAGCAGTGACCCCAGCTGTTATCAATACTCTTCAGAGATTGTCTGCCTGGCGTCAACCAGGACTTGTGATAAGCACCAACTGCTCATATGACCATCCACCACCTACTCCCATGGTTTCACGTGACCCTGATCAGGGGCTAAGCTACACCTTGCCCAAGGGTGACCTGCGGGCTAGCGGAGGGAAGCAGCACTTTACACCCCCATTGGCAGCAATGTATCTCCACCCCACCATCCTTTATTTACGGTAATATTTTCTTCCGTGGGCTGTGAGTGCCGTACGTTTTGCGGGTGCATCAGGGTCAGGAGGAACATAGTTTCTTTTGGTTCTATAAATGTACAATCAGATGACAATAAATTTGAACTTTGAACAGAGTTAAAATTTTTGATGATTTTTTTTACCACAATTGGGAAGATCTGAAAAGAAAGCGGGTTTTAACAAGTAGAACGGGCTGGCAGGAACCACAGGGACGGCTGTGACTGGGCAAGGACCAGGAGAAGTTGCATGACTTCCGCCCGTGGTGAAGGAGGGTGTGGACTAGAAGAGGATGAAAAATACTCAGCTGGTCAGTCAGGAGGGGTGGAGGTAGAGATGGAGAAGAGAAACTTAACTCATTGCAACTGTGGAATGAAGGAGAATGCTGGGGAAAATCCCTCTGGTCAGGCAGCTTCTGTGGGAAGAGGATATCTTAAGCCAGACATAGGCCGGGATTAAATGGTGGGGGACACCGCCGCAGGGGCAGAAAACCTGAAACAAAACCGATTCCAGGGAGAGAGTTTAGAGTGAGAAAGGCCGGTGAAACAGCGAAGACACAAAGAGGCTGCAGATCCTGGAATACGGCAGGAACTCAGCATGTCAAGGAGTATCAGCGGAGGGGAATGAAGGGGGAAAATGCTTGAAGCAGCAAACGGGGTAAAGAGACAGAGACGTAGTCAACACCTTTACACAATGTCGCTTGTTGAGAGAGGTCATCAATTTGAGAGCCACCCTGGCACTCCTCTCCAGGGACACAGCCCAGAACTCACTGGGCACCCCCAGCGTTCTGTTGGAGACTGGAGACAGGAGACACCAGCCTGTCCTGGGGTTAGGATGCTGTACGTGACTGGGCGCATTGGGGGGGAGGGAGGAACAGCTTTGCTGTTGTTGCTTCATCGCTTGGCATGTTCTGTGTGGTTGCGACGACCACCGCGGGCGCGCTATGTTGTCACCGGAACGAGTGGCGACTCTTTTGGGCTGCCCCTCACACGTCCTTGGGTGTGCTGGCTGTTCACACATGCTTCATCGTATGTTTCCATGTATATGTGATACATAAATCTGAACTTGAATCTGAAAAACTGGGTTTCTGTGAAGCAAAACGATCCCACACACAACAGGGTCAGAGTGGGAGTAGGTCAGCACTGGTATCTCAGTGTTACCCCTACAGACTGAACGGTCAACTAATCTTCTCAGACGTAGAGGAGATTACCAAAAATAAAACACTAAATTAAAAGTGCAGGTG
This sequence comes from Hypanus sabinus, assembly GCF_030144855.1. Classification (NCBI taxonomy): domain Eukaryota; kingdom Metazoa; phylum Chordata; class Chondrichthyes; order Myliobatiformes; family Dasyatidae; genus Hypanus; species Hypanus sabinus. The sequence continues at coordinate 18,332,834 of NC_082734.1, forward strand.
AACCACGTTTTACCTGGAAGGATTATTTGGGCCCTTGAGTGTTGAGAAATAAAGAGTTAATCGGAAAGGTGTTCCATCTCCTCTGGTTACCTGCAACAGTACCAACAAGTGAATAACCAAACCATGGAGACATGGAGAGAAGAATGAAGGCAGGTCTGAGAGGGAGGGGAGAGGGTCAGGTCACCTGATCACAAGAGCACTGCCCTGGTTGGCAGGTTAGATTGTGATATCAGAGGTTGGGCCTTGTTAAGCAGGCTTCTGCAGATTTAGGGAGATTGGTCAGGGTGAGAAAGGCCAGTGGAAAAGTGAAGACACAAGAGTCTGCAGATCCTGGAATCTGGAGCAACAAACAAATGCGGCAGGAACTCAGCAGGTCGGGGAATGGTGCTGTGGTGGGGAATGGAGGTGGCAAAGCTCAGAATGCAATGACAGATGGAATTCTCCGTCCATCTCCCACTCTGACCTCTCTAGCTTTAATTTCCTTTACTCTTCCAATGGAGCCCATCCTGAGCTCAGGCAACAGCACCCCGCCTTCAGTCTCAGCGCTCTACTGCTTGCAGGACACAATATTGGGCTCAACAGTCTCAGATAACCAGCCTTTCCAGTTTGTGTCAGGACTGGCTAGCTCTGATGTCAGTGCTCAGTGAGGTGGTGGGGGGGGGCAATGCTCTTTCATGGTGGGGATATTGATTCCCTTTCTCCTTCGAGAGATGCTGCTCAGCTTGCTGACAAACTTGGAGTCATAGAGCACTACGGCACAGAAACAGGCTCTTTGGCCCATCAAATCCATGCTGGACTGTTACTTTGCCTGGTCCCACCAACCAGCACCTGGACCATAGCCGCCCATACCCCTCCCATCCATGTACTTATCCAAACTTCTCTTAAATATTGAAATCAACCCCACACCCATCATTTCCACCGGCAACTCATTCCCCACTCTCACCACCCCCTGAGTGAAGAAGCTCCCCCTCACATTCCCCTTAAACATTTCATCTTTCTCCCTTAATCCACCACCTCTCGTTCTAATCTTCCTCAGCCTCGGTGGAAAAAGCCTGCTTTCGTTTACTCTTTCTACATCCCTCATAACTGTGTTTTTACTTCTGGCATTTTCCAGTTTAGTTTCATATTTCCAGAGCCAGCAGCTGTTTCCCTTTTGAACAGGATAAACCTCAGTAGTCTCAAGTTCAAGTTTACACGTCTCTTAGACATTCGTGAATGTCAACGTCGGTAAGACCAATGAGCTGACTGTGGACTTCAGAGGGGGTAAGATGAGGGAACACACACCAGTCCTCATAGAAGTGGAAAGAGGTAGTAATTTCAATTTCAATATCTCTGAGGATCTATCCTGGTCCCAATGTATTGATGCAACTACAAAGAAGGCAAGGTAACGGATATATTTCATTAGGGGTCTGAGGAGATTTAGTTTGTCACCAAAAACACTCGAAATCTCCTACAGATGTACCGTGGAGTGTATTCTGATCGTCTGTTTGTGGGGGCTACTGCACAGGATCAAAGTAAACTGCAGAAAGTTGTAAAATTAGTCACCTCCATCATGGGCACCAACCTCCGTCATATCCAGGATATCTTCAAGGGACGATGCCTCAGGAAGCTGCCGTCCATCATGAAGGACCCCCCATCACCCAGGAAATGCCCTCTTCTCATTGTTGCCATCAGGGAGGAGGTACAGGAGCCTGAAGGCACACACTCAGCGATTCAGGAACAGCTTCTTCCCCTCTGCCATCCGATTCCTAAATGGCCGTTGAACCCATGAACACTACCTCAATACTTTTTTAAAATTTCTGTTCTACTCATTTTAACCATTTAATATATATACATTTACTGTAAATCAGTTTTTAATATATTTATCATGTATTGTACTGCTGTTGCAAAGTTAAGAATTTTCATGACATATGCCAGTGATTCTAAACCTGATTCAGATACCCAAATGAAACAGCAATCCTCTGGCACCGGGATGCACCCCTTCACCAAGTTGCCTCTCTGTCAATATCCTGGAGGTCTCTTCTGATTAAAGCTTCAGACATCTCGATGCGTTGGCAGTGTAATCTGTTTACCTTCTGATCCACCCTACCTGGCTCAGGTGTGGAGAGAGGGCACTCACCACTCACCTGGACAGGTATACTTTACACCATTCACCTTCCATGGCCTTTTCTGCAAACGGATCCCTGCACGCCATCCCTAGGCATCTCTAGGATGGCACCTTGGTACCGGGTCACGCCCACGGTCACTCACGCGCCAGCGAAGTGGGGAATTCTGTGCGATCATCAGCACTTGGGAGTGCATACGGTCAGCTCCTCAGCAGCACAGGCAGTACCCACAGACAGGAATAAAGAGTCAACGGTTTGTGCTCCTGGATCAAATAAGGGCGACCGGCAAAGAAAGACCAATGTGCAGAAGAGGACAGATAAACAAAAAGATAGATAGATAGCCGGCTGGTGGTGTAGTGGCATCAGCAGTGGGTTTCGAGGTGAATTGTCCTGGGTTCAAATCTGGCAAGCTCCTTGCATGCTATCCATCCATGCTGGGTCAAAGGTCAAGTTAGTTGAGGTCAAGTTAATGTCCTCATTAAAAAACTAGACAAATACTAAAGAAGTGGCAAAAATAAGGCACCCAATGTGCCACAAGGCCTGAAAAGGAATAGCAACAAGATAGATAGATAGTTAGATGATAGATAGACGGATGGATTGATAGATAGATAATACAGAGACCTTGGAAGTGCATCCATAGGTTGACGATTCAGTTCAGGGTTGGGGTGAGTGAAGTTCTCCACACTACAGGAGCCTGATGGTTGGTGGAAAGAGAAACCAGGTTAAAGTTTGAAGCTGATGATCAATTGGGAAGGTTTGAGAAACAAGCGTGTTTGAACGGCTGGCAGGAACCACAGGGACGGCTGTGACTGGGCAAGGACCAGGAGAAGTTGCATGACTTCCGCCCGTGGTGAAGGAGGGTGTGGACTAGAAGAGGATGAAAAATACTCAGCTGGTCAGTCAGGAGGGGTGGAGGTAGAGACGGAGAAGAGAAGCTTAACTCATTGCAACTGTGGAATGAAGGAGAATGCTGGGGAAAATCCCTCTGGTCAGGCAGCTTCTGTGGGAAGAGGAAGACTTGTGCCAGACACAGACCAGGATTGAAAGGTGGGGACACTGCAGATGCAGAAAACCTGAAACTAAACCAGAAAGTGCTGGGAGCAGCAAATTGGGGGGGGGGGGGGGAACAGAGGGGGAGAGGGAGAGAGAGGGAGATACGGGGAGGGGAGGGGGAGGGAGAGAGAGAGATAACATGAATGACAGCACCCTTACCCAATGACACATGTGGAGAGAGGTCGTCAGTCTGAGCGCACCATCCCCTCCCGCCACACATCCCTCTCCGTGGACACCCCCAGCTCTTACATCAGAACCAGCCAGATCCGACACAAGTGGATAAAGGCCATTTACTCAACTGGATCAAATCAATACCGACTCTGGACTGCTGTTGAGAACCGAGATGGAAGAAGAGACCACCGGAGGCTGAAGTCCAAAGATGACAGCCTGTCCTGGGGTGAGAGGATCGAGTGCGTGAGGGTGGTATCGTCAGAGGGAGGAACAGGGCAACAGGGCTTAGAAACATGGAAATATAGAAAACCTACGGCACAATATAGGCCCTTCGGTCACCAAGGTTGTACTGAACATTCCCCTACCCTAGCTTACCTATGGCCCTCTATTTTTCTAAGCTCCATTAACCTGTCCAGCAGTCTCTATCGTATCTGTCTCCGCCACCTTTGTCGGCAGCCCATTCCCACACACTCACCACACTCTGAGTAAAAAACTTACCCCTGACATCTCCCCTATACCTACTCCCCAGCACCTTAAAACTGTGTCCTCTTGTGGCAACCATTTCAGCCCTGGGAAAAAGCCTCTGACTATCCACATGATCGACGCCTCTCAACGCTTGTCTTGCCTTTGTTGTTTTGCCATTTGCTGTACTCTGTGTTGCTGTGCCGATCACTGTGGGCACGTTATGCTGACGACAGAGTGTGTGGGGTGCCCCTTGCACCTCCTTGCGTGCGTTGGTTGTGAACACAAATGAGGCATTTCATTAACAAGATCTGCAGATGCTGGAAATCCGAGCATCACGCACAAAATGCTGGTGGAACTCAGCAGGCCAGGCCGCGTCTGCGGAAGAGTACAGTCAGCTTTTCTGCCCAAAACATCGACTGGTTACTTTTTCCCATTGATGCTGCCTGGCCTGCTGAGTTCCTCCAGCACTTTGTGTGCGTTGCAGAGGCATTTCACTGTATGTTTCGATGTATATGTGGTAAATAAATACAAATCTGAATCTGAAATGTCATCCCTTAAACCCATGTTGTGGTTGCTGTGAAACTGTGCAGGCCTACGCACAGCGGGGTCAGAGTGGGTGTACATTGGAGACTCCGACCGATAAGCATTTGGTAGATCATGGTTTTTCCTACAGACTGAATGGTCAACCACAGAGCACTACAGCACAGTGCAGGCCCTTCAGCCCTCCATGTTGTGCCAACCCATATAATCCTTAAAAAAAAGTACTAAACCCACACTACCCCATAACCCTCCATTTTTCTTTCATCCATGTGCCTGTCCAAGAGGCTCTTAAATACCCCTAATGTTTTAGCCTCCACCACCATCCCTGGCAAGTCATTCCAGGCACTCACAACCCTCTGTGCAAAAAAATTTACCCCTGATGTCTCCCCTAAACTTCTCTCCCTTAATTTTGTACATATGCCCTCTGGTGTTTGCTATTGGTGCCCTGGGAAACGGGTACTGACTATCCACCCTATCTATGCCTCTCATAATCTTGTAGACCTCTCATTCTTCTATGCTCCAAAGAGAAAAGTCCCAGCTCTACTAACTTTGCTTCATATGACTTGTTCTCCAAACCAGGCAACATCCTGGTAAATCTCCTCTGCACCCACTCCATAACTTCCACATCCTTCCTATAATGAGGTGACCAGAATTGAGTACCCTCAATACTCAACTAATCTTCTTGATGTCGAGGAAACGACCGAAAGTAAAAATTAAATTAGAAGTGAACGCACTGCTTTACCTGAAAGGAGTGTTTGGACCCTTGTGTATTGAGAAATGAAGATTTAATAGGAAAAGTTGTTGCACCTGGATGCATGGGGCAGTGCCATGAGGAGGCACAAACTGAGATAGAAAACCCATCCATGGAGGCATGGAAAGAGGAATGAGGATGAGGGCGAGAGCTGATGTGGGGGGGGGGGGGGGTCAGGTCACCTGATCACGAAAGCATCGCCCTGGTTGGCGGGCTCGGTGATGATGTCAGAGGTTGGGCCTTGCTGAGCAGGCTTCTGTGGGTTCCGAGAGAAAAGTGAAGACATAGGAGACTGCAGACCCTGGAGTCTGGAACAGCAAACAAAATACTGCAGGAACTTGGCAGATCAGACGGTATCTGTGGAGGGGAATGGACAGTCGACGTTTTGGGCCAAGACCCTTCATCTGGACAAAGGTAGGGAGCAGGTAATTAGTATTAGGGCGAGTAGGATAGGGGTGGCAGGCAAATGGTGGGTCCAGGTGGAGAGGGTAATAGACAGATGGGGCAGGGAGGAGAGTGAGAATGGTTCAGAAGCTGGGCGGGGGTTTGGTGTTGATAGGCCTGGTCCGTTTCCCTCCATAGATGCTGCCTAACCTGCTGAGCTCCTTCAGAGCTGGTGTGTTGTTCCTGTGATGATCAAAACGCACCAGCAGTCGCAGTGAGTGGAACCCAGAGGGAGTGGTCCAGGCGGATTGAAATACCGAAGGTGGGGTCCACCATGATCTGGAATGAAGCTCCTGGCACAGAGGCCGGGGCGGCAGAAGAGGAGGATGACATCGTGTTGGGCTCGGGATCCCTTAATCTGGGACAGGGGCTGAAGCAGAGGCCTTCACACGAGGTTCATCCATTCAAATTCAGAGTTGGTGGGAGGGGGGGGAGTCGTGGTGAACTGGAAGGGTGAGGGGGTGGTGTGAAGAGTTCGGACAGAGGAAGGGAGTGGGTGATGTGACATTTGATCTGTGACGGATGGAATTCCCCACCCACCTCCCACCGCAACCTTTCTTGCTTTAATCTCCCTTATCCAGTCCTAAATTCAAGCAATGGTGCCTCATCGTCCTTTTCAGCCTGCAGGTCTGCAGGCAGATTCGGCAATTTCAGATAGCCAGCCTTTCCAGTTTGTGCTGGGGCTGGCCAGCGCTGGTGTTAGGGAATACAGGGGTTTGAGGAAATATGGTATGTCACCAAAGAGACCTGCAGAGCTCTACAGATGTCCGTGGAGAGCATTCTAACTGGCTGCATCACTATCTGGAATTGGTGAGGGGGTGGGGTGCTACTCCATAAGATTGAAATAAGCAGCAGAGTGTCGGGGGCAAAGCTCGTTCATGGAGGGGATTTGGTGACCTGGGTTATTGATTCTGTGCCTCTTTTAGGTGAAGTCCAGCCGGCTGAGTAGTTTTGGCATTTTCCAGTTTTGTTTCTTATTTCCAGAATCTGCAGCTTGGAACAGGATAGAGCTCAGCAGTCTCCTTGTCATCAAATTTCCCCTCCATTAAAATCCTGGAGGTCTCTTGTGATGAAAGCTCTAGGCATATTGACTTGTCTACATCAGCCGGATTGGAGTGTGTCTATTGATCTTCTGGTCCACCAACATGGCTCAGCTGTGAAGGAAGGCCTGGGTGGGTGTGATTACAGCGCCCTTCACCTTGCATTGCGTTCCCACCACAACCTGCACCCTCTGGCTGGAAACCCGCCAGCCCCAGGCTCCCCCACGACTGCTCTGCTGCGCTGGGCCCCAGCCACCGCCACTCACACGCAGTGAATCGGGGAGATCCCGCGCAGTCATCCGCACTTACTGAAGCTCCCTGTACAGTCAAATCCAGGCTTCCCTCCCCATGGACACCATTGCTCCTGAGGAGGGGGGGTGGTGAAGATTAAGAAGACGGTGTCCTAGATGAATCCGGGAGAAAGCGATCAACAGAGACCATAGGCATTAGTAACGAACATAGAATCTTAAATGGAAACTATTCGACACCAGGAGCTGTGCATTCCATGTACTTTCTGTTGATGCACTCCCCACTTTCCAAAACACATCTGCCTTCATCCTGTCAACATTAGTCCTCTGAGATGAATCACTTTCGAAATGCCGTTCCAGAGGCCCTTCTGCGATGGTGGAATGTGTAGCTATTGTCTTCTGATAGCTGGGCTTTTATGTTTTGAAAGAATAGTTGTCCTGATCTGGCACTGGGACAGGACAAGTCTTCAGACTGCATGGACCAAAAGGAATCAACAAACACATGCACGGGGAGGAAATATTGCAGATGGATTATTGTATGTCTGGAATGTGGAGGACCTCTGGCTCACGGCCAGACTTTGATAGTCAATATAGATCTTTTGTAATCAGACAATAGCCTTCTCCACTGACTTCCTGTGTTTGCTTCAAGTCAAAGCCTAGTTGCTAGGCCTCATTTCCTGTCCTGAGCTCGGGCAACAATAGCTTGTGTAACAGAGCTGAAGAGAGCGCCTGCCGATGACTTACGTCATTCTGTTTTTAAGGAAGAATTTGTTCCTTGGCCTTGACTCTCAACATACCAAAGGAAAATTTTAAAAAAAGAGAGAGAATAAACTCTGACAAACACCCTGATCATTGGACATCTGACAGCAGGATTTCAGCAGATTGAATTAACACAAACATGTTGTTTCCACAGCTCATGTTGTTTGGAGTGGCGAGATCCTGTCTGATGCGCTGGTCTACACAACATCCAGTGAGCGCAGGAGCGCGAGGCTGTCCACATTGTCAGGTTAAACCAGACCAGCTCCGTCCCGGTCTGCTTCTCACCGCCCACCTGAATCCGGATGGTCTCCCGCCCTCTGCTTCCTACCCATCTAAATCTGAAAACCTTACTCACGCCCCCACATCTGGGTGAGCGATTTCCCTCTCCCGCAATTCTGAAATCCAGATGTTCACCTTTCCTCTCCGCTTTTGGTCTCCCTTCTCACCGTCCATCTTCTCAAACTGCCCTGTGGCCTCCTTATTAGGTGCCTCTTGTACCTAATAAAGTGGCCACTGGGTGTATGTTCATGGTCTTCTGCTGCTGTAGCCCATCCACCTCAACGTTCGACGAGTTGTGTGTTCAGAGATGCTCCTCTCCACACCACTGCTGTAACATGTGGCTATCTGAGTTACTGTCAGCTTGAACCAGTCTGGCCGTTCTCCTCCGATCTCTCTCATTAACAAGACCTCTCCACTCGCAGAAATGCCCCTCACTGGATTTTTTTTTTTTTGTTTCTCGCCCCATTCTCTGTAGGGAATGTTGTGTGTGACAGTCCCAGGAGATCAGCAGTTTCTGAGATACTCAAACCACCCCATCTGGCGCCAGCAATCATTCCACGGTCAAAGTCACTTCGATCACATTTCTTCCTGGTTCTGATGTTTGGTCTGAACAACTGAACCTCTTGGCCACGTCTGCATGCTTTTATGAGTTGAGTTGCAGCCACCTGATTGGCTGATTAGATACCTGCGTTAACGAGTGGGTGTACCTCACGAGTGTAAGTGTTCTCTTCTTCAATCCTTTCTGATTCCTCGCTTTGTCACTTCCCAACCTCAGAATCTACCTCATTATGCCCTCACACTGCACCTTCTCTGTAATTAACACCATGTTCTGTGTTCTGTTATTGTTCTTCCTGGTGGTACCTCGATGCACAGTTGCAATGAAGTGTTGGTATACCAAACAAAGTTCTTCCCTGTAACCTCTCTATAAGCCACCATAGTAAACCATTTTACCAAGAGGAGGTGCTCTATCTAGATGCACCATGGCTTGGTTTGACAACTGTCCTGCTAGATATGTCAAGAAACTGCAAGGAGATTGGCTACTGCTCAGCGCATGGTAGAAACCAGACTCAAGCAGATCTGCAGATGCTGCAAGTCCAAGGCAACACAGACAAGATGCTGGAGGAACTCAGCAGGCCAGGCAGCATCTGTGGAAGGGAGTAAACTCTCAACGTTCTGGGCCGCGACCATCAGGAGTGGAAAGGAAGGGGGAAGGAGTCAGAGTTTGAAGGTGGAGGGGAGGGGAGGACCATACACAAAGTGGCAGGTGATAGGAGAAACCGGGAGATGGGGAGGGGGTGACGTAAAGAGCTGGGAAGTTGATTGGCGAAGGAAGTACAGGGCTGGAAAAGTGGGGGGAGGGTCTTATAGGAGAGGATGAAAGATCATGGAAGAAAGGGAAGGGTGAGGAACACTAGGGGGAGGTGATGGGCAGGTAAGGAGACGAGGTGAGAGAGGGAAATGGGAATAGGGAACGGTGAAGGAGAGGATGGGGGACAGTTAACAGTCGTCTGAGAAATCGCTGATCATACCATCAGGTTGGAGGCTGCCCAGATGGGATATGAGATGTTGCTCCTCCAACTTGAGTGTGGCCTCACAGTGGCTGTAGAGGAAGCAGTGGACTGACGTGTCAGAATGGGAACCAGAAACAGAAAGCAGACTTTGCCCACGCTTCCCGCTGCCTCGGTAAAGCAGCCAGCAGAGTCACCCAGGGCATCGTCTTCTCTCGGGCTCAAGGACAGCTTCTATCTCACCGTTATAAAACTATTGGGCAGGCATAGCATAGCCCGTCCGGCCAGTTCTGCCGTTCAATAGTAGGTGGAGGGGCAGGTAGTGTTGAGAAAGTGGGGAGTCTGCAAAAGGACTTGGATAGATTGGGAAAACAGGCAAAGAAGCGGCAGAGTCGGGAATTGTGGACAGAAGGCCTAAAAGCACGGACTATTTTCCAAATGGAGGGAGCATTTAAAAATCGAAGGTACAAAGGGACTTGGGAGTCCTCATGCTGAATTCCCTAAAGATTAACTTGTAGGAAGTTACGTCACTAAGGAAGACAAACGCGATGTCAGCATTTATTTTGAGTAACCAGAATATAAAAGCAGAGATGTTGAATCTTTATAAGGCACTGGTGAGGCCTTACTTGGAGTGTTGTGAGCAGTTTTGGGCCCCTAATCTTAGAAAGGATGTGCTGACATAGGTAAGAGTTCAGGGGAGGTTCACAGGAATGAAAGGCTGATCGTATGAAAAGCAATTGATGCCTCTGGGCCTCTACTCACTGGAAGTTAGAAGAACGGGGTGGGGGATCTCAGACAAGCCTATAGTATGTTGAAAGGACTAGATAGAGGAGGTGTGGAGAGGATGTTTCCTGTGGTGGGGGGGGATCTAGGACCAGCGAGCACAGCCTCAGGATAGAGGGACGTCCGTTCAGAATGGAGATGAGGCAGAATTTATTTCGCCAGAGCGCGGTGAATCCGGGGAATTCGTTGCCAAAGGCGGCTGTGAAGGCCAAGTCATTGGGTATATGTAAGGCAGAGGTTGATTAGGCAGGGCTTGAAAGGTTTATGGCGAGAAGGCAGGAGAATGGGGTTGAGAGGGAAATAGATCAGCCATGATGAAATGGTGGAGGAGACTCGATGGGATGAATGGTGTAATTCTGATTTTTAAAAATCCTGGCTGATCTGGCTGTGGGCTCATCTCCACACCCCCCCCCCCCCCCCCGCCTTTTCCCCATAACCTTTAATTCCCCTACTAAACAAAAATCTAACTGTAGCCTCTACTGCTTCCCTAGTCTAATAAAGTGGACTCTTCACCCTGGTATTCATCTTGTGCCTTATTGTCTACCTGCAGGGCATTTTCTCTGTAACTGTTACACTTCATTCTGCAGTCTGTTATTCTTTTCCCTTGTACTGCCTCGGTGCATTGTTGTAATGTGGCGATCAGTAGGGAGAGTGGCAAAAACCACATTTTTCACTACAGCTCACCACACCAGGCTGTGGTAAACTAATGCAATTTACCAGTATCTACTCTTCACCTACCAATCCACCTACCTCCCTCCTCTGCTCAAATCCAGGAGCTTTGCTTCCTGCCTTCCACAGCCACCCACGTCCAGCTCCTTTTGAACCTCACTGTACCTTCGCTGTTCCAATCCCTCTTCCCAAACCTTCCCACTTGCTAAACCCCAATTACCTCCAGGAGCCTGCCTGCATCCCCTCCCTTGTCTGCCTGCCCACCCGAAGGCAGTTTGACCATTGGAGAGGACATGCCCTCTTCTCGCTGCTGCCATCACGAAGAAGGTACAGGAGCTTCAGAACTCACTGCACCATGTTCAGAAACAGTTACTGCCCCTCAGCCATCAGGCTCTTGAACCAAAGGGGGTAACTTCACTCAACTTCACTTGCCCCATGTTCCCACAACCTATGGATTCAAGGAATCTTCATCTCATGTCTTCGCTACTTATTGCTTATTTATTTATATTTTTGCTTCTTCTTTTTGTATTTGCACAGTTTGTTGTCTTCTGGTTGAACGTCCTGGTTGGACATTTGGTTATTGATTCTGTTATCGTTACTTTTGCTGACTATGCCCACTGGAAAATGAACCTCAGGGTTGTATATGGTGACATATATGAACTTTAATAATAAAATCTAATTTTGAACTTTGACATTAATGCACTACTGTTTGCTCTCTACGTGGACCTACTCGATGATGATTCAATTATTGTGTTAGCAACTCTGTCCATTAACCTTAAAATGAGTCTATTACTGATTCCTTGGAACTTCAAAATGCAGAATGACACGTTGCAGTTACAGACAGAGCTGTGCAAGTAGACAAATAAAGTGGAAAGGCAGACGGAGAGATCACAAGTCCGTTTTCAAAAAATTTATTATCCGAGAATGTCCATGTTACCACGTACTACTTGAGGATTGTTTCCTTGTAGGCATCTACGGGAACTGCAATAGAATTTATGAAGAACTATACATAAAGACAAACAATGCAAGTAAAACTAGTAACACTAAGAGAATGAGTCCTTGAAGTGAGTAAACTCCCAGTTGAACAGATGCCAGCCCTGTTCAGTCACCGGCAAACAGTCAGACAGAACAGGTCCGGTTCAGTCACTGACACACAGTCGGACAGAACAGGTCCGGTTCAGTCAATGGCACACAGTCGGACAGAACAGGTCCAGTTGATTCACTGACGCACAGTCAAACAGAACAGGTCTGATTTAGTCAATGACACACAGTCGGACAGAATAGGTCCGGTTCAGTACTGACACAGTCAGACAGAACAGGTCCGGTTCAGTCAATGACACACAGTTGGACAGAATAGGTCCGGTTCAGTACTGACACAGTCAGACAGAACAGGTCCGGTTCAGTCAATGACACACAGTCGGAGAGAACAGGTCCAGTTCAGTCACTGACACACAGTCGGACAGAACAGGTCCTGTTGATTCACTGACACACAGTCGGACAGAACAGGTCCAGTTTAGTCAATGACAGACAGTCGGACAGAATAGGTCCGGTTCAGTACTGACACAGTCAGACAGAACAGGTCCGGTTCAGTCAATGACACACAGTCAGACAGAACAGGTCCAGTTCAGTCACTGATACACAGTCGGACAGAACGGGTCCTGTTGATTCACTGACACACAGTTGGACAGAACAGGTCTGGTTCAGTCAATGGCACACAGTCGGACAGAACAGGTCCGGTTCAGTCACTGACACACAGTCGGACAGAACAGGTCCGGTTCAGTCACTGGCACACAGTTGGACAGAACAGGTCTGGTTCAGTCACTGACACACAGTCGGACAGAACAGGTCCTGTTGATTCACTGACACACAGTCGGACAGAACAGGTCCAGTTTAGTCAATGACAGACAGTCGGACAGAATAGGTCCGGTTCAGTACTGACACAGTCAGACAGAACAGGTCCGGTTCAGTCAGTGACACACAGTCGGACAGAACGGGTCCTGTTGATTCACTGACACACAGTTGGACAGAACAGGTCCGGTTCAGTCAATGGCACACAGTCGGACAGAACAGGTCCAGTTGATTCACTGACACACAGTCAGACAGAACAGGTCCGGTTCAGTCAATGACACACAGTCGGAGAGAACAGGTCCAGTTCAGTCACTGACACACAGTCAGACAGAACAGGTCCTGTTGATTCACTGACACACAGTCGGACAGAACAGGTCCAGTTTAGTCAATGACAGACAGTCGGACAGAATAGGTCCGGTTCAGTACTGACACAGTCAGACAGAACAGGTCCGGTTCAGTCAATGACACACAGTCGGACAGAACAGGTCTGGTTCAGTCAATGACACACAGTCAGACAGAACAGGTCCAGTTCAGTCACTGATACACAGTCGGACAGAACAGGTCCGGTTCAGTACTGACACACAGTTGAACAGAACAGGTCCGGTTCAGTCACTGACACACAGTCGGACAGAACAGGTCCGGTTCAGTCACTGGCACACAGTTGGACAGAACAGGTCTGGTTCAGTCACTGACACACAGTCGGACAGAACAGGTCCGGTTCAGTCACTGGCACACAGTTGGACAGAACAGGTCTGGTTCAGTCACTGACACACAGTCAGACAGAACAGGTCCAGTTCAGTCACTGACACACAGTCAAACAGAACAGGTCCGGTTCAGTCAATGACACACAGTCGGACAGAACAGGTCCAGTTTAGTCACTGACACACAGTCGGACAGAACAGGTTTGGTTCAGTACTGACACACAGTTGAACAGACACAGACCCTGTTCAGTCTCTGACACACAGTCAAACAGAACAGGTCTGGTTCAGTACTGACACACAGTCGAACAGACACAGACCCTGTTCAGTCACTGACACACAGTTGGACAGAACAGGCCTGGTTCAGTCACTGACACACAATCGGACAGAACAGGTCCATTTCAGTACTGACGCACAGTCGAACAGACACAGACCCTGTTCAGTCACTGACACACAGTTGGACAGAACAGGTCCGGTTCAGTCACTGACACACAGTCAAACAGAACAGGTTTGGTTCGGTCATTGACACACAGTCGGACAGAACAGGTCCGGTTCAGTACTGACACACTGTTGAACAGACAGAACAGGTCCGGTTCAGTCAATGACACACAGTCAAACAGAACAGGTCTGGTTCAGTACTGACACACAGTCGAACAGACACAGACCCTGTTCAGTCACTGACACACAGTTGGACAGAACCGGTCCGGTTCGGTCACTGACACACAGTCGGACAGAACAGATCCGGTTCAGTCAATGACACACAGTCAAACAGAACAGGTCTGGTTCAGTACTGACACACAGTCGAACAGACACAGACCCTGTTCAGTCACTGACACACAGTTGGACAGAACAGGCCTGGTTCAGTCACTGACACACAATCGGACAGAACAGGTCCATTTCAGTACTGACACACAGTCGAACAGACACAGACCCTGTTCAGTCACTGACACACAGTTGGACAGACTGGTCCAGTTCAGTCACTGACACACAGTCGGACAGAACAGGTCCGGTTCGGTCATTGACACACAGTCGGACAGAACAGGTCTGGTTCAGTACTGACACACTGTTGAACAGACAGAACAGGTCCGGTTCAGTCAATGACACACAGTCAAACAGAACAGGTCTGGTTCAGTACTGACACACAGTCGAACAGACACAGACCCTGTTCAGTCACTGACACACAGTTGGACAGAACCGGTCCGGTTCGGTCACTGACACACAGTCGGACAGAACAGGTCCGGTTCAGTACTGACACACAGTCGGACAGAACTGGTCCGGTTCAGTCACTGATGCACAGTCAAACAGAACAGGTCCAGTTCAGTCACTGACATACAGTCGGACAGAACAGGTCCGGTTCAGTACTGACACACAGTTGAACAGAACAGACCCTGTTCAGTCACTGACACACAGTCGGACAGAACAGGTCTGGTTTAGTCACTGACACACAGTCAGACAGAACTGACCCTGTTCAGTCACTGACACACAGTTGGACTGAACAGGTCCAGTTCAGTCACTGACACACAGTCGGACGGAACAGGTCCAGTTTAGTCACTGACAGACAGTCGAACAGAACAGGTCTGGTTCAGTCACTGAAACACAGTCGGACAGAACAGGTCCAGTTTAGTCACTGACAGACAGTCGAACAGAACAGGTCCAGTTCAGTCACTGACACACAGTCAGACAGAACAGGTCTGGTTCAGTCACTGACACACAGTCAGACAGAACAGGTCCGGTTCAGTCATTGACACACAGTCGGACAGAACAGGTCCAGTTTAGTCACTGACAGACAGTCGAACAGAACAGGTCCGGTTCAGTCACTGACACACAGTCGGACAGAACAGACCCTGTTCAGTCACTGACACACAGTCGGACAGAACAGGTCTGGTTCATTCACTGGCACACAGTCGGACAGAACAGGTCTTGTTCAGTCACTGACGCACAGTCGGACAGAACAGGTCCGGTTTAGTCACTGACATAGAGTCGGGCAGAACAGGTCCGGTTCAGTCACTGACATACAGTCAGACAGAACAGGTCCAGTTTAGTCAAAGACACACAGTCGGACAGAACAGGTCTGGTTCAGTCACTGACACACAGTCGAACAGACACAGACCCTGTTCAGTCACTGACACACAGTTGGACAGAACAGGCCTGGTTCAGTCACTGACACACAATCGGACAGAACAGGTCCATTTCAGTACTGACACACAGTCGAACAGACACAGACCCTGTTCAGTCACTGACACACAGTTGGACAGACTGGTCCAGTTCAGTCACTGACACACAGTCGGACAGAACAGGTCAGGTTCGGTCATTGACACACAGTCGGACAGAACAGGTCTGGTTCAGTACTGACACACTGTTGAACAGACAGAACAGGTCCGGTTCAGTCAATGACACACAGTCAAACAGAACAGGTCTGGTTCAGTACTGACACACAGTCGAACAGACACAGACCCTGTTCAGTCACTGACACACAGTTGGACAGAACCGGTCCGGTTCGGTCACTGACACACAGTCGGACAGAACAGGTCCGGTTCAGTACTGACACACAGTCGGACAGAACTGGTCCGGTTCAGTCACTGATGCACAGTCAAACAGAACAGGTCCAGTTCAGTCACTGACATACAGTCGGACAGAACAGGTCCGGTTCAGTACTGACACACAGTTGAACAGAACAGACCCTGTTCAGTCACTGACACACAGTCGGACAGAACAGGTCTGGTTTAGTCACTGACACACAGTCAGACAGAACTGACCCTGTTCAGTCACTGACACACAGTTGGACTGAACAGGTCCAGTTCAGTCACTGACACACAGTCGGACGGAACAGGTCCAGTTTAGTCACTGACAGACAGTCGAACAGAACAGGTCTGGTTCAGTCACTGAAACACAGTCGGACAGAACAGGTCCAGTTTAGTCACTGACAGACAGTCGAACAGAACAGGTCCAGTTCAGTCACTGACACACAGTCAGACAGAACAGGTCTGGTTCAGTCACTGACACACAGTCAGACAGAACAGGTCCGGTTCAGTCATTGACACACAGTCGGACAGAACAGGTCCAGTTTAGTCACTGACAGACAGTCGAACAGAACAGGTCCGGTTCAGTCACTGACACACAGTCGGACAGAACAGACCCTGTTCAGTCACTGACACACAGTCGGACAGAACAGGTCCGGTTTAGTCACTGACATAGAGTCGGGCAGAACAGGTCCGGTTCAGTCACTGACATACAGTCAGACAGAACAGGTCCAGTTTAGTCAAAGACACACAGTCGGACAGAACAGGTCTGGTTCAGTCACTGACACACAGTCGGACAGAACAGGTCCGGTTCAGTCACTGACATAGAGTCGGGCAGAACAGGTCCGGTTCAGTCACTGACATACAGTCAGACAGAACAGGTCCGGTTCAGTCACTGACATAGAGTCGGGCAGAACAGGTCCGGTTCAGTCACTGACATACAGTCGGGCAGAACAGGTCCAGTTGATTCACTGACACACAGTCAGACAGAACAGGTCTGGTTCAGTCACTGATATACAGTCAAACAGAACAGATCAGGTTCAGTCACTGACACACAGTCGGACAGAACAGGTCTGGTTCAGTCACTGATACTCAGTCGGACAGAACAGGTCTGGTTCATTTACTGACACACAGTCAAACAGAACAGATCAGGTTCAGTCACTGACGCACAGTCAAACAGACACAGACCCTGTTCAGTCACTGACACACAGTTGGACAGAACAGGTCTGGTTCAGTCACTGACACACAGTCAAACAGAACAGGTCTGGTTCAGTCACTGACACACAGTCAAACAGAACAGGTCTGGTTCAGTCACTGGCACACAGTCAGACAGAACAGGTCCAGTTGATTCACTGACACACAGTCAGACTGACCAGGTCTGATTCAGTTACTGACACACAGTCAAACAGAACAGGTCTGGTTCAGTCACTGACACACAGTCAAACAGAACAGGTCTGGTTCAGTCACTGACACACAGTCGGACAGAACAGGTCTGGTTCAGTTACTGACACACAGTCAAACAGAACAGGTCTGGTTCAGTACTGACACACAGTCGAACAGACACAGACCCTGTTCAGTCACTGACACACGGTCAAACAGAACAGGTCCAGTTCAGTCACTGACACACAGTCAGACAGAACAGGTCCAGTTCAGTCACTGACACACAGTCGGACGGAACAGGTCCAGTTTAGTCACTGACAGACAGTCGAACAGAACAGGTCTGGTTCAGTCACTGAAACACAGTCGGACAGAACAGGTCCAGTTTAGTCACTGACAGACAGTCGAACAGAACAGGTCCAGTTCAGTCACTGACACACAGTCAGACAGAACAGGTCTGGTTCAGTCACTGACACACAGTCAGACAGAACAGGTCCGGTTCAGTCATTGACACACAGTCGGACAGAACAGGTCCAGTTTAGTCACTGACAGACAGTCGAACAGAACAGGTCCGGTTCAGTCACTGACACACAGTCGGACAGAACAGACCCTGTTCAGTCACTGACACACAGTCGGACAGAACAGGTCTGGTTCATTCACTGGCACACAGTCGGACAGAACAGGTCTTGTTCAGTCACTGACGCACAGTCGGACAGAACAGGTCCGGTTTAGTCACTGACATAGAGTCGGGCAGAACAGGTCCGGTTCAGTCACTGACATACAGTCAGACAGAACAGGTCCAGTTTAGTCAAAGACACACAGTCGGACAGAACAGGTCTGGTTCAGTCACTGACACACAGTCGGACAGAACAGGTCCGGTTCAGTCACTGACATAGAGTCGGGCAGAACAGGTCCGGTTCAGTCACTGACATACAGTCAGACAGAACAGGTCCGGTTCAGTACTGACACACAGTTGGACAGAACAGGTTTGGTTCAGTCACTGACACACAGTCGGACAGAACAGGTCCGGTTCAGTCACTGACATAGAGTCGGGCAGAACAGGTCTGGTTCAGTCACTGACATACAGTCGGGCAGAACAGGTCCAGTTGATTCACTGACACACAGTCAGACAGAACAGGTCTGGTTCAGTCACTGATATACAGTCAAACAGAACAGATCAGGTTCAGTCACTGACACACAGTCGGACAGAACAGGTCTGGTTCAGTCACTGATACTCAGTCGGACAGAACAGGTCTGGTTCATTTACTGACACACAGTCAAACAGAACAGATCAGGTTCAGTCACTGACGCACAGTCAAACAGACACAGACCCTGTTCAGTCACTGACACACAGTTGGACAGAACAGGTCCTGTTGATTCACTGACACACAGTCAAACAGAACAGGCCTGGTTCAGTCACTGACACACAGTCGGACAGAACAGGTCTGGTTCAGTCACCTTCACACAGTCAAACAGAACAGGTCTGGTTCAGTCACTGACACACAGTCAAACAGAACAGGTCTGGTTCAGTCACTGACACACAGTCAGACAGAACAGGTCCAGTTGATTCACTGACACACAGTCAGACTGACCAGGTCTGATTCAGTTACTGACACACAGTCAAACAGAACAGGTCTGGTTCAGTCACTGACACACAGTCAAACAGAACAGGTCTGGTTCAGTCACTGACACACAGTCGGACAGAACAGGTCTGGTTCAGTTACTGACACACAGTCAAACAGAACAGGTCTGGTTCAGTACTGACACACAGTCGAACAGACACAGACCCTGTTCAGTCACTGACACACGGTCAAACAGAACAGGTCCGGTTCAGTCACTGACACACAGTCGAACAGAACAGGTCCGGTTCAGTCACTGGCACGCTGTCGGACAGAACAGGTCCGGTTCAGTCACTGACACACAGTCGGACAGAACAGGTCCAGTTAAGTCACTGACACACAGTCGGACAGAACAGGTCCGGTTCAGTCGCTAACACACAGTCGGACAGAACAGGTCCAGTTCAGTCAATGACACACAGTCGGACAGAACAGGTCTGGTTCAGTCACTGACACACAGTCGGACAGAACAGGTCCGGTTCAGTTACTGACACACAGTCAGACAGAACAGATCCAGTTTAGTCACTGACACACAGTCGGACAGAACAGGTCCCGTTCAGTACTGACACACAGTTGGACAGAACAGGTTCGGTTCAGTCACTGGCACACAGTTGGACAGAACAGGTCTGGTTCAGTCACTGACACACAGTCGAGCAGAACAGGTCCAGTTGATTCACTGACACACAGTCAGACAGAACAGGTCTGGTTCAGTCACTGATACACAGTCAAACAGAACAGGTCTGGTTCAGTCACTGACACTCAGTCGGACAGAACAGGTCTGGTTCAGTCACTGACACACAGTCGGACAGAACAGGTCCTGTTGATTCACTGACACACAGTCAAACAGAACAGGTCCGGTTCAGTCACTGACACACAGTCAAACAGAACAGGTCTGGTTCAGTCACTGACACACAGTCGGACAGAACAGGTCTGGTTCAGTCACTGACACACAGTCGGACAGAACATGTCTAGTTCAGTTACTGACACACAGTCGGACAGAACAGGTCTGGTTCAGTCACTGACACACAGTCAGACAGAACATGTCTAGTTCAGTTACTGACACACAGTCAAACAGAACAGGTCTGGTTCAGTCACTGACACACAGTCAGACAGAACAGGTCCGGTTCAGTCACTGATACTCAGTCGGACAGAACAGGTCCTGTTGATTCACTGACACACAGTCGGACAGAACAGGTCTGGTTCAGTCACTGACACACAGTCGGACAGAACATGTCTAGTTCAGTTACTGACACACAGTCGGACAGAACAGGTCTGGTTCAGTCACTGACACACAGTCGGACAGAACATGTCTAGTTCAGTTACTGACACACAGTCAAACAGAACAGGTCTGGTTCAGTCACTGACACACAGTCGGACAGAACATGTCTAGTTCAGTTACTGACACACAGTCAAACAGAACAGATCAGGTTCAGTCACTGACACACAGTCAAACAGAACAGATCAGGTTCAGTCACTGACACACAGTCGGACAGAATAGGTCCGGTTCAGTCACTGACACACAGTCGGACAGAACAGGTCCGGTTCAGTCACTGACACACAGTCGGACAGAATAGGTCCGGTTCAGTCATTGACGCACAGTCGGACAGACACCGACCCTGTTCTATGTTTTACAACGTACAGGACTGAAAATCATTTGGACGGGAACAGAGAAGAGGGATAGAAGCCTGCAACAGGCAAGTGGTACTGTGTGGAAAAGCATCCTGGTCAGCATGGACGTGTTGAGCTGAGCCGCATGTTTCTGTGCTGAACACGCTGTCAATTTATGAATCTATGTCACCAGCCACATGATCACAAGCCCTTTTCCTAACCTCTGAAAAAGTGAAACCAAACCGCTGAGGCCACAACAGGGCTCCACTTCCAGACGAGCTCAGTGCTTTCTATGCTCACTATGTCCAAACACTTCCACAAAGTCCAACAGTCTGTGATTTCAGTCTGCGAGGCAGGTATGCGAGCACCCTTCAGGAGGGTGAACCCATCCGGCCCAGATGGGGTTCCTGGCCGAGTCCTGTGGTGACCAGCTCTCCCCTCGGCAGCCTGAGGTACCCACCTGTTCCAAGCAGGCCTCAGTTACACCCCGGCCTGAGAAGAACACCGTAATCTACCTCAGTGACTGTCGTCCATTAACACTTACACCTACAGTGAGGAAGTGTTTTGAGAGGGCGGTAATGAAATATATCAACTCCTGCCTGAGAAGTGACTTTGATCTGCTCCAATTTACCCACTGTCACACAGCAGATGCCATTTCATTGGCTCTCCACCCAACCTCGGAACATCTGGACAGAAAAGATGCTCTTTTTCTTGATTTCGCTTGCTATCCTTTCAAAACAAGCCAATCAGCTTTGAGACCTTGGCTTCAATTACCTCCTTGATTTCCTCACCTGCAGACCCCAGTCAGACCGGATAGGGAACAGCATCTCCTCCGTGATCTCCATCAACACGGGTGCACCACGGGGCTGCCTGCTTAGTTCCCGGCTCTACTCACTTCACACTTACGACTGTGTGGCCTAGCACAGCTCCGATGCCATATTCAAATTTGCTGATGACACCACTGTCTTAGGCTGAATCAAAAGTGGTGATGAATCAGCATATAGGAAGGAGACTGAAAATCTGGCTGAGTGGTGCCACACGAACAACCTCTCTCTCAATGTCAGCAAGACCAAAGAGCTGATTATCGACTTCCAGGAGGATGAACATACATAGAACATAGAACAATACAGCACAGTACAGGCCCTTCGGCCCACAAGGTGATGCCGACCCTTTAACCCTGCCTCCCATATAACCCTCCACCTTAAATTCCTACATATACCTGTCTAGTAGTCGCTTAAACTTCACTAGTGTATCTGCCTCCACCACTGACTCAGGCAGTGCATTCCACGCACCAACCACTCTCTGAGTGAAAAACCTTCCTCTAATATCCCCCTTGAACTTCCCTCCCCTTACTTTAAAGCCATGTCCTCTTGTACTGAGCAGTGGTGCCCTGGGGAAGAGGCATTGGCTGTCCACTATCTATTCCTCTTAATATCTTGTACACCTCTATCATATCTCCTCTCATCCTCCTTCTCTCCAAAGGGTAAAGCCCCAGCTCCCTTAATCTCTGATCATAATAAACTTAGAGGTCCAAGAGCCAGTCCTCATTGGGGGATCAAAGGTGGAGAGGGTCAGTAATTTTAAATTCCTTGGTGTTATCATTTCAGAAGATCTGTTCTGGGCTCAGCACTTCTGTGCAGTTATGGAGAGAACACAGCAATGCCTCAGCTTTCTTATCAGCTTGCAAAGTTTTGGCATGTCATCTAAAACGTTGACAAATTTCTATAGCTTCTTCCTCTCTGCCATCTGCTTTCTAGATGGTCATTGAACCCATGAACACAGCCTCACTACTTTTTATAAATTTCTGTTTCTTTTTCTATATTTATCCTGTATTGCATTGTACTGTGGCTACACAGTTAACAAATTTTATGACAAATGCGGGTGATATAAGGAGCTGGTGGTGGATCTGTGGAGGGCTAAGGCACCGGTGACCCCTGTTTCTATCCAAGGGGTCAGTGTGGACATGGTGGAGGATTACAAATACCTGGGAATAAGAATTGACAATAAACTGGACTGGTCAAAGAACACTGAGGCTGTCTACAAGAAGGGTCACAGCCGTCTCTATTTCCTGAGGAGACTGATGTCCTTTAACATCTGCCGGACGATGCTGAGGATGTTCTACGAGTCTGTGGTGGCCAGTGTTTCAGTGTTTGCTGTTGTGTGCTGGGGCAGCAGGCTGAGGGTAGCAGACACCAACAGAATCAACAAACTCATTCGTAAGGCCAGTGATGTTGTGGGGGTGGAACTGAACTCTCTGACGGTGGTGTCTGAAAAGAGGATGCTGTCCAAGTTGCATGCCATCTTGGACAATGAATCCCATCCACTCCATAATGTACTGGTTAGGCACAGGAGTACATTCAGCCAGACTCAATCCACCGAGATGTAACACTGAGCGTCATAGGAAGTCATTCCTGCCTGTGGCCATCAAACTTTACAACTTCTCCCTCAGAGTGTCAGACACCCTGAGCCAATAGGCTGGTCGTCGACTTATTTCCAATTGGCATAATTTACCTATTATTATTTAACTATTTATGGTTTTATATTGCTGTATTTCTTCACTATTCTTGGTTGGTGTGACTGTAACAAAACCCTATTTCCCTCGGAATCAATAAAGTATGTCTGTCTGTCTGTATACTGATCCTGAATCTGATTAGATGTGTGGTGGAGAGTATAATGACAGGCTACAACACAGCCTGGTATGGAAACACCAATGCCCTTGAATAGAAAATCCTACAAAATGTAGTAGATCTGACCCAATCCATCACAGGTAAAGCCCTCCCCACCATTGACTACATCTACATCGCGTGATGTCGCAGGAAAGCAGCATCCATCATCAGGGACCCCACTGCCCAGGTCATGCTCTCTTCTCGCTGCTGCCATCAGGAAGAAAGGACAGGAGCTTCAGGTCCCACACCACCAGGTTCAGGAACAGTTATTACCCCTCAACCATCAGGCTCCTGAACCAGACGGAATAACTGCACTCAACTTCGATCACCCCGTCACTGAACTGTTCCCACAACCTTTGGAATCACTTTCAAGGGCTCTTCATCTCACGTTCTTGGTATTTATTGTTTATTTATTATCATTACTTTGGGATTTATGCTCAGTTGACTGTCTTTTGCACAATTGGATGTTGTCTTTTGATGATCGTATTGTGTTTCGTGGATCAGAGCTGGATGTTTTATGGAGACGAGGTATTTTCTGGGAGTTGGATGTCTTACAGAGACGAGGTGTTTACCGCTGCTACAGGATATGTTAATGTCTGTTCATTATCGCAATTGTTTCCCCAGTCTGACCATGAGTTATTCCCATTCTGGGGGTTTCATTCCGCTGATATTTCCCCAGCTTTACTTTTCGAAACTGAATAACCACAAGTTGTATTTTTGCTACAATTACTCAGAAAACTCGTGTTGTGTGGGATCATTTCCTGTGCTTTTCCTGTGAAGTTGCTAACAACACACAACTGACCAACAACCTACACAACAACAAGGAGCGTTCATCACCCCCTTCGGCAAAGGGGCACTGCGATTAAGAGACACAGAATCCCAGAGGCAGAATCCTGGAGAGACAGAATCCCAGAGACACTGAATCCCAGAGGAACAGAATCCCAGAGACAGAATCCCGGAGAGACAGAATCCCAGAGAGACAGAATCCCGGAGAGACAGAATCCCAGAGGCAAAATCCCAGAGACACTGAATCCCAGAGGCAGAATCCCGGAGAGACTGAATCCCAGAGACACTGAATCCCAGAGACAGAATCCCAGAGACAGAATCCTGGAGAGACAGAATCCCAGAGGCAGAATCCCGGAGAGACAGAATCCCAGAGACACTAAATCCCAGAGGAACAGAATCCCAGAGACAGAATCCCGGAGAGACAGAATCCCAGAGGCAGAATCCCGGAGAGACAGAATCCCAGAGACACTAAATCCCAGAGGAACAGAATCCCAGAGACAGAATCCCGGAGAGACAGAATCCTAGAGAGACAGAATCCCAGAGACACTAAATCCCAGAGGAACAGAATCCCAGAGACAGAATCCCGCAGAGACAGAATCCCAGAGGCAGAATCACGGAGAAACAGAACCCCGGAGACACTGACTCCCAGAGACACTTCAGCCCAGAGAAATAGTGCAGTGTCAGATTATAGACACAGGTTAGGAAACACTGTGCAGTGTTTAATCTGCACACGGCAAGGGCAGCACTGCACAAGATATATACTGTACAGTACCTGACCGGGAAGGCATTGTGCTGTCCTGGGTGATATGCACACCCGTGGGGTGTGTTGCACAACAGGGACAGCTCTGCACATCGCTAGGGCACTTACCTGACTAGATACCCACATTCACCAATCCTGCAACTATATTCAAGGCACACAAAGACTGTGCCACGGTGGCCCAGCCCTGCTACAATGCCACGCACTATGTTTGAATTTTATTCGCTATGCACTATATTTGAGAAGTTATTTTCAATCGGTGGTGTGAAACTGGAACAAGCAAAATGCTGAACAGGTTAACTTTTGGGATTGCTGACCATCACGGAAGTAGGAACAGCTCTGACAAGGCAGGCTGAGAGAGCCTTGCAAGCGTTGCATTTAGTGAAGTCCCTGAGGGGTCACTGGGACAGAGCTGTGACCGGGCCTCCCTATCCTTGGCTTGGGTGGGGCGCAAATTTAACACAATGACACCGAGATACAATGAAGCGATTCTGCCAGCCCCAGTGCTGAAGTTTTCTATTTAGTATCTGAGTGCTTGCTGAAGCACACAGACCTTGGTGTCATGGTGATGGGGGTCGAGGGGAGAGGTAGGGGAAGTAGTTCAGGGTTTTCCCCGGTCCGTGCGACCACGGCCTAATGGCGCTGTGTGCCCTCCCCGGCACTGCCCGTGCTTACCGGCTGAAAGTTTGTCAGCAGTCCTTCTTAACGGCTGGGCTCCTGGACTTGCCGGAAGAGTCCACCTTTCCACCTGGCACAAACCGATGCCCCGTTTCCGGGGGCGGGGGGGGGGGCACGGTAGCGTAGTGGTTAGCACAACGCTTTACAGTACCAGCGACCCAGGTTCGATTCCAACCGCTGCCTGTAAGGAGCTTGTATGCTCTCCCTGTGGCCGCACGGGTTTCCTCCCACGGTACCGGTTGGTCATTGTAAATTATGGCGTGATTAGGCTCGGATTAAATTGGGGGACTGCTCGGTGGTCTGTCTCGACAGGTCCGAAGAGCCTATTCCACACTGATTCTCAGTAAATAAATAAAATTATTTAGAAAAACCTATGGCACAATATGGGCCCTTTGGTCCACAAAGTTGTACTAAACCCTACCTTAGAAATTACTAGGGTTACCTATACCCCTCTATTTTTCTAAGCTCCGTGTACCTATCCAAAAATCTCTTAAAAGACCCTATCGTATCCGCCTCCACCACCTTCGCTGGCAGCCCATTCCTCGCACTCACCACTCTCTGAGTAAAAAACTTACCCCTGACATCTCCTCTGAACCTACTCCCCAGCCCCTTAAACCTGTGTCCTCTTGTGGTAACCATCACCTCTCATCCTCCGTCGCTCCAAGGAGAAAAGGCCGAGTTCACTCAACCTATTCTCATAAGGCATGCTCCCCAATCCAGGCAACATCCTTGTAAATCTCCTCTGCACCCTTTCTATGGCTTCCACATCCTTCCTGTAGTGAGGTGACCAGAACTGAGCACAGTACTCCAAGTGGGGTCTGACCAGGGTCCTACATAGCTGCAACATTACCTCTCAGTCCTAAATTCAGTTCCACGATTGATGAAGGCCAATACACCATACGCCTTCTTAACCACAGAGTCAACCTGCACAGCTGCTTTGAGCGTCCTATGGACCAGGACCCCAAGATCCCTCTGATCCTCCACACTGTCAGGAGTCTTACCATTAATACCATATTCTGCCATCATTTTTGACCCACCAAAATGAACCACCTCACACTTATCTGGGTTGAACTCCATCAGCCACTTCTCAGTCAGGTTTTGCATCCTATCAATGTCCCACTGTAACCTCTGACAGCCCTCCACACTATCCACAACACCCCCAATCTTTGTGTTATCAGCAAACTTACTAACCCATCCCTCCACTTCCTCATCCAGGTCATTTATAAAAATCACAGAGTAAAGGTGCCAGAACAGATCTCTGAGGCACACCACTGGTCACCGACCTCCATGCAGAATATAACCAGTCTACAACCACTCTTTGCCTTCTGTGGGCAAGCCAGTTCTGGATCCTCAAAGCAATGTCCCCTTGGATTCCATGCCTTACTTTCTCAATAACCCTTGCATGGGGTACCTTATCAAATGCCTTGCTGAAATCCATGTACGCTACATCGACTGCTCTTCCTTCATCAATGTGTTTAGTCACGTCCTCAGAAAATTCAATCAGGCTCGTAAGGCACGACCTGCCCTTGACAAAGCCATGCTGACTATTCCTAATCATATTATACCTCTCTAAATGTTGATAAATCCTGCCTCTCAGGATCTTCTCCATCAACTTACTGACCACTGAGGTAAGACTCACTGGTCTATAGTTTCCTGGGCTATCTCTACTCCCTTTCTTGAATAAAGGAACAACATTCGCAACCCTCCAGTCCTCCGGAACCTCTCCCGTCCCCATTGATGATGCAAGGATCATCGCCAGAGGCTCAGCAATCTCCTCCCTCACCTCCTACAGTAGTTCTATATATATTCAGGGTATTCTAATGTCCTTCACCATTGCCTCTGTAAAATTTCAGACAGAACTTCACAAGTACAGACTGTTTGCCCCAGTGGTCAATAAGTGTTCATTCACTTGCCCCTTGCTCCCTTCCGTTCCCCCTCATGGGCTTCTCAACGTTCACAGCATTAATCTCACATCCAGCCACGTCCACACGCTGCTCCCTCTCTGGGTTTATTAGGATCTCCTCTTCATTAGAACATTCTCTACAGAGGGAGGCCATGTTGCCTCTATGCAGGCCAGCCCAGTCAGTCCCATTTTCCCTGTTCTATGCCCCTGGTTTCACAACTTCCCCCCCCCCCACCGTCCCCCATGCTGATCCAACATTCTTCCAAGCATTTAATGGCACTGGGCCCCGACTCACTGGAGTTTAGAAGCATGAGGGGTGACCTTATTGAAACCTATCGAATGCTGAAGGACCTCGATGGAGTGGATGTGGAAAGGATGGTGGAGGAGTCTAAGACCAGAGGACACGGCCTCAGAATAGAGGGGCGTCCTTTTAAAATGGTGATGAGGAGGAATTTCTTTAGCCGGAGAGTGGTGAATCTGTGGAATTTGTTGCCACGGGAGGCTGTGGAGGCCAAGTCTTTATGTACATTTAAGGAAGAGGTTGATAGATTCTTGATTGGTCTGGGCATGAAGGGATAAGGGGAGAAGGCAGGAGATTGGGGGGAGAAGGAATGGCCTCATTCTGCTCCTATATCCTACGGTCTTTCACTTTTACCACCCTCATCGGGATGTAAGTACAGAGTCCTTACCAGCCACTTTGTACGATAGGCTCTTCCTCCTCACGTCTTCCGTTTCTCGTGCCCAGGTTCGGACGCCTGTGTCCCTGCACCATCAGCCAGAGCTTCTTTGTGATATCTAAACTAGACACAACCTCTTAGTCTCACTCTTCATCACCTGTCTGCCCACGGAGAACAACCTCAGCATCTCCGACCTGATCTTGCAGCCGAAACCCCTCATCTGGTTCCTCTGCACCTTCTCAAGGTCATCTGACCCTTTCGTGAAGTGCAGTGGCCAGAGGCAGGGCTTTCTACAAATTCTTAATGATGTCTATGCCTTTATACCATCCCTGTGATTCCATGGTTCATACATACTGCCACATTTGGTCAACAGATTCCCCCTCTGTTTCTCCACCCTCTGGCAATGAAGAGGTTGGAATTTAGAAGAATGCAACGGGGGGGGGGGGGTCTCATTGAAACCTACTGAAAGGACTAGATAGGGTGGATGCGGAGAGGATGTTTCCCATGGTGGGGGTACCAAGAACTAGAGGGCACAACCTCAAAATTGAGGGGCCACCCTTTAGAACAGAAGGAAGAATTGTTTTAGAGTAGTGAATCTGTGAAGTGTTCTGCCACAGACTGCGGTGGAGGCCCAGTCCATGGGTATATTTAAGGCAGGAGCTGATCATTTCCTGATCAAAGGATATGGCGATAAGGCAGGTATAGGGTTGAGTGAGATCTGGAATCAGCCATGCTGGAATGGCGGAACTGACTCGATGGGCTGAATGGCTAATTCTGCTCCTATGTCTCATGGTGTGTCTACCTGCAAGGTGCTATTGTTTACACTGTCTCTCCCAACTCTTTTCCCAAAATGCTTCATCTAGTTATCTGTATTAAATTCCATCTGTCCACTTCACCAACCTATCCATGCCCAGCACCTGTCAAACCTCTCTGTGTCAGACAACCCACCTGTTCCAGGTATTACTCCAGTAATCCTTCTGTCATAAGCATCCTTTAAAAAGGAGACCTAACCTCCTTAGCTCCAAACTCAACAATTGCTCACCTTTTGGGTAGTTATTCTTTTCATTCTACCTGCAAAAATGAAAATTTCCCACATTACACCCCATTTGTTGTATCTTTGCCCTCTGACCTAGTCTACCTATATCCATCCATGACCTCTTTATGTCCTGCCTGCAACTTGTGTCTACAGAAAATTTAACAACTATACCTATGATACTTCCACTCAAGTCATTTATATAAATTCTTCAACGATCTCCATTAATTTGGTCAAAAATTGTTTCCCTACCATAAAACTGCATTGACTTTGCTGATTTCCTCACTGTAACATCTCTAATTATAACTTCCAGTATGTTTTTTCGATAGATGATAAGCCTGTGGTTTCCTGTTTCTCTCTCCCGGCATAAGTAAAGGGGTTGCATTGGCTAATTTCTAATCTAATGCAACCTTCACAATTCTAGGGAATTAGAAATGTAAGATCAAATGTCTCACTAAGTCATTTGTATATGTAGGAGAAAAAGATCCCAGCATTGATCTGAGAACTCTCTCAATACTCCTCAAAGTTCAAAGTAAATTTGTTATCAAAGTACATCTATGTCACCATATTCAACTGTGAGATTCGATTTTTCCAAACATACTCAGTAAACCTAAAAACCATAATGGAATCAATGAATCATAATGGTGTTGGCATGAGGCTTAGTGGATAAGGCATTGGTCAAGTGATCTGCAGGTCACTGGTTCGAGCCACAGCTGAGGCAGCGTGTTGTGTCCTTGAGCAAGGCACTTAACCACACGTTGCTCTGCGACGTCACCGGTGCCAAGCTGCTTGGGTCCTGGTGCCTTTCCCTTGGACAACATCGGTGTCGTGGAGAGAGGAAGGCCTGCAGCTTGGGCAACTGCCGGTCTCCCATACAACCCTGCCTAGGCCTGCGCACTTGTAAAACCTTCCAAGGCGCAAATCCGTGGTCTCACGAGACAAACGGATGCCAAGAATCATAATAGAATCCCTAGGGGAATGGAAACCAGAGTGCCAGAGTAGATAGTGGAGTGGGGGTGAAAATAAATGATGTTAAAGGTTCATGCAAAAGTCACAAATAGAAGGGTTGTGTGTGGTGGTAATAATCTTCTGAGGTGTGTCTATTTCAGTGCGAGGAGTATTGTGGGGAAGGCTGATGAGCTGAGAGTGTGGATTGACATGTGGAATTATGACATTGTAGCCATTAGTGAAACTTGGCTACAGGAGGGGCAGGACTGGCAGCTCAATGTTCCAGGGTTCCGATGTTTCAGCTGTGATAGAGGCAGAGGGATGGGTGGGGGGGGGCATTGCTAGTCAAGGAAAATGTTACAGCAGTGCTCAGGCAGGACAGATTAGAGGGCTTGTCTACCGAGGCCACACAGGTGGAGCTGAGAAACAGGAAAAGTATGACCACATTAAATGGAGTTGTATTATAGAATAGACCACCCAATAGTCAGCAAGAATTGGAGGAGCAAATCTGCAGAGAGATAGCAGACAACTGCAGGAAACATCAAGTTGAGATAGTAGGGGATTTTAATTTTCCACGTATTGATTGGGACTCCCATACTGTTAAAGGTCTAGATGGGTTAGAGTTTGTAAAATGAGTTCAGGAAATTTTTCTAAATCAATATATAGAGGTACCAACTAGAGAGGATGCAATATTAGATCTCCTTTTAGGAAACGAGTTAGGACAGGTGACAGAAGTGTGTGTATCACAGGAACCAAAGTGTTCCCCTACACTGTAGGGGAACACTTTGGTTCCTGTGATCATAATACCATTAGATTCAACTTGATCATGGATAAAGATAGATCTGGTCCTCAGGTTGAAGTTCTAAACTGGAAAAAGGCCAAATTTGAAGAAATGAGAAAGGACCTAAAAAGTGTAGATTGGGACAAGTTGTTCCCTGGCAAGGATGTGATTGGTAAGTGGGAGGCCTTCAAAGGAGAAATTTTGAGAGTGCGGAGTTTGTATGTTCCTGACAGGGTTAAAG
Source organism: Hypanus sabinus (assembly GCF_030144855.1). Lineage (NCBI taxonomy): Eukaryota > Metazoa > Chordata > Chondrichthyes > Myliobatiformes > Dasyatidae > Hypanus > Hypanus sabinus. Next base: position 18,363,785 of record NC_082734.1, read on the forward strand.
ACAAAGTGAATAAGAATAAGGATCCTTGGTTCTCAAGGGATATTGGAACTCTGATAAAGAAGAAGAGAGAGATGTATTACATGTATAGGAAACAGGGAGCAGATAAGGTACTTGAGGAGTATAAAAAGTGCAAAAAAAATACATAAGAAAGAAATCAGGAGGGCTAAAGGAAGACATGAGGTAGCTTTGGCAATCAGGGTGAAGGATAATCCAAAGATCTTCTACAGGTATATTAAGAGCAAAAGGATAGTGAGGGATAAAATTGGTCCTCTTGAAGATCTGAGTCGATGGCTATGTATGGAACAAAAAGAAATGGGGGAGATCTTAGATGGGTTATTTGCATTTGTATTTACTAAGGAAACTGGCATGGAGTCAATGGAAATAAGGCAAACAAGTAGTGAGGTCATGGAACCTATACAGATTGAAGAGGAGGAGGTGCTTGCTATCTTGAGGCAAATCAGAGTAGATAAACCCCCAGGACCTTGAGGGAGACTAGTGATGAAATTGCAGGGGCCCTGGCAGATATATTTAAGATGTCGGTATCTACGGGTGAGGTGCCAGAGGATTGGAGGATAGCTCAAGTTGTTCCGTTGATTAAAAAAGGCTCTAAAAGCAATCCAGGAAATTATAGGCTGGTAACTTTGACATCAGTAGTAAGTAAATTATTGAAAGGAGTACTAAGAGATAGGATCTACAAGTAGACAGGGACTTATTAGGGAGAGTCAACATGGCTTTGTGCGTGGTAGGTCATGTTTAACAAATCTATTAGAGTTTTTTGAGGAGGTTACCAGGAAAGTGGATGAAGGGAAGGCAGTGGATGTTGTCTACATGGACTTCAGTAAGGCCTTTGACAAGGTCCTGCATGGGAGGTTAGTTAGGCAGATTCAGTCGCTAGGTATACATGGAGAGGTAGTAAATTGGATTAGACATTGGCTCAATGGGAGAAGTCAGAGAGTGGTAGTGGAGGATTGCTACTCTGAGTGGAGGCCTGTGACTAGTGGTGTGCCACAGGGATCAGTGCTGGGTCCATTGTTATTTGTCATCTATGTCAATTATCTGGATAATAATGTGGTAAATTGTATCAGCAAGTTTGCTGATGATACAAAGATTGGAGGTGTAGTGGACAGTGAGGAAGATTTTCAAAGCTTGCAGAGGGATTTGGACTAGTTGGAAAAATGGGCTGAAAAATAGCAGATGGAGTTTAATACAGACAAGTGTGAGGTATTGCACTTTGGAAGGACAAACCAAGGTAGAACATACAAGGTAAATGGTAGGGCACTGAGGAGTGCAGTAGAACAGAGGGATCTGGGAATACAGATACAAAATTCCCTAAAAGTGGCGTCACAAGTAGATAGGGTTGTAAAGAAAGTTTTTGGTACATTGGCCTTTATAAATCAAAGTATTCAGTATAAGAGTTGGAATGTTATGGTGAGGTTGTATAAGACATTGGTGAGACCGAATTTAGAGTATTGTGTGCAGTTTTGGTCACCGAATTACAGTAAAGATTTTAATAAGGTTGAAAGAGTGCAGAGAAGGTTTACAGGGATGTTGCCAGGACTTGAGAAACTGAGCTACAGAGAAAGGTTGAATAGGTTAGGACTTTATTCCCTGGAGCGTAGAAGAATGAGGGGAGATTTGATAGAGATATATAAGATCATGATGGGTATAGATTGAGTGAATGCAAGCAGGCTTTTTCCACTGAGGTCAGGGGAGAAAAAAAAAACCCAGAGGACATGGGTTAAGGGTGAAGGGGGAGAAGTTTAAAGGGAACATTGGAGGGGGGCTTCTTCTCACAGAGAGTGGTGGGAGTGTGGAATGAGCTGCCAGATGAAGTGGTGAATGCGGACTCACTTTTAACATTTAAGAAAAACTTGGACAGGTACATGGATGAGAGGTGTATGGACGGATATGGTCCAGGTGCAGATCAGTGGGACTAGGCAGGAAAATGGTTCAGCACAGCCAAGAAGGGCCAAAAGGCCTGTTTCTGTGCTGTATTGTTCTATGGTTCTATGGAAAGACCGCATCCAACAAAGCGGACAAACATTTAATGTGCCTAAGACAGCAAATTGTGCAAATACAAAATTAAAAAAGAAATAATAATAATGATAGATAAATATTGAGAGCATGGGATGAAGAGTCCTTGCAAGTGAGAACAGTTCAGTGATGGGGCAAGTGAAGTTATCCCCTCTGGCTCAAGAGCATGGTTGAGGGGTAATAACTGTTCCTGAACCTGGTGGTGAAAGTCCAGAGGCTCCTGTACCTTCTACCTGATGGTAGCAGTGAGAAGAGAGCATGGCCTGGGAGGTGAGGGTCCCTGATATTGTATGCTGCCTTCCTGCACTGCATGTATATGTCCTCAATGGTGGGGAGGGTTTTACCCATCCATATCCAGTACCTTTCGTTGGATTTTCTGTACAAGGGTATTGGTGCTTCCATGACAGGCCGTGATGCAACCAGTCAATATACTCTCCGCCACACATAGGAAGTTTGCCAAAGTTTTAGATGACATATCAAATCTTTGTAAATGTCAGAGAAGTAGAGGCACTGCCATGCTCTCTTAATTGCATTTGTGTGCGGGGCCCAGGTTGTTTGGGTTTCAGCCTTGAAGAAACCATTTTGCACAATTTAATAATCCAACGCTGACACTGATCTTCCAGTACCACAGACCTTAATTTTGATAGCAGACTTTTGAGTGCTTTGTCAGATATATTCTTAAATTGATTTGGACAACACACGCCGCCTTTTCTTTGTCAGCTCTGTTACTTCACTAGAAGTTTCAATTAGGTTTGTCCAGTTGCGCTTTTTACTGACCTGTGCTGGCTCTCCTTAATTAATGAAGTTCTTGATTTCCCCGCAAATTCATTCCTTGGTTTTGTTACTCATGTACACTCAGCGGCTAATTCATTAGCGACATCTGCTCATTAATGCAAATATCAAGTCAGCCAATCATGTGGCAGCAACTCAATGCATAAAAGCATGCAGGCATGGTCAAGAGGTTCAATTGCTGCTCAGACCAAACGAGATCGAAGTGACGTTGACTGTGGAATGGCTCTTGGTGCTAGATGGGGTGGTCTGATCATCTCAAAGAGCTGCTGATCTCCTGGGATTTTTGCAAGCAACCGTCTCTAGATTTTACAGAAAATGGTGTTAGAAACAAAAAAAAAAGCACCCAGTGAGCAGCACTTCTGTGGGTGAAAACACCTTGTGAACGAGAGAGGTCAGAGAAGGCTGGCCAGACTGGTTTAAGCTGACAGGAAGACGGCAGTGACTCAAGTAACCACACGTTACAACAGCGGTGTGCAGAAGAGCATCTCTGAATGCACAACATACTGAGCATTGAAGTAGCTGGGCTACAGATGAAGAAGACCACGAAGATGTACTCGTGGTCAATTTATCTTGTGAAGGAGGTAGCTAATAAGATGGCCTCTGAGTGCATGTACACATGTTCGAGAGCATGGATTTGCCTTTTTGCTACTCTCTGGATTCTCCTCACGATTTAGGAAGATCGGAAGAGATGAAGTGACATTTTTTTTTCTCATAGAGGATGATGAGTCTTCTGTTGCCCCCATCTCCACTTTCCTCAGATAGTTGGATGCAAACCATCTGGGCCAGGCAGCGAGGCTTTTCAATACCTCCTGCTCATCAGCTTCCTTCATCTCTTCCATCTTTACTTCCAGATATTGATATTTCATCTGCAAGCTCTTCCTCGGCTATTGACACAAAACCTTCATAAATCATTCTTGTCCAAAATGCATTGCATCATCGGCTAACTCCAGTAGGCTTCACCCTACCTGCTTGCTAATTACAGGCTAGCAGTTGGCTTCCAAATTCCTCTCTGAGAGTCTCACTTTGCCAGTCTTATTTGCTTCTTCATTTACGTCCTCAGCTTATTTTATCTGCATCAGAAGAACCCAGACCCTGACACAAGAGGTTGCAGATGCTGGAATCGAGAGCAACACTCCAGACGCTGAAGGAGCTCTGCGCCAGGTCAGGCAGCACCTGTCGACGGAAATGGACCTCGATGTTTCAGGTCGAGACCCTTCACCTGCACTTAACCTGCAGAGGGCAGATGGCCGTTCTCCGATTCCTCCTCTTATGTGCCTCCAGGGGCCATGACTCCACCAATGTCAATAATCAGAATCAGTCAGGTTTAATATCACCGGCACATTACATAAAATCTGTTCCCTTTGCAGCAGCAGTACATGATAACAGGAAAATGTGAATTACAGTTAGTATATATATATATATATAATTGTAGAACTAAACAAGTAGTGCAAAAATAAAATAGTGAAATAGAAAGATGGTGTTCATGGGTTCAATGACCGTTTAGAAATCGGATGGCAGAGGGGAAGAAGCTGTTCCTGAATCATTGAGTGTGTGTCTTCAGGCTCCTGCACCTCCTCCCTAATGGTAGCAATGAGAACAGGGCGTGGCCTGGGTGATGGGGGTCCTTAAGGATGGATGCCACCTTTTTGTCATTGCTCATTGAAGAGGTCCTGGATACTATGGAGAATGGTGCCCATGATGGAGATGGCTAAATTCACCTCTTACAGCTTTTGTCAATCTTGTGCTGTAGCACCCCCCGCCATACCAGACGGCGATGCAGCCAGTCAGAATGCTCTCCACGGTACATCTGTAGAAATTTGTGAGTATCTTTGGTGACGTACCAAACCTCCTCAAGCTCCTAATGAAATCCAGCTGCTGCTGTACCTTCTTCGTAGCTGCGTCGATATGTTGGGCCCAGGATAGATCCTCAGAGATGTTAACACCCAGGAATTGCCCATTCTTTCATCTTCTGGTCCCTCTATGAGGACTGGTGCGTGTTCCCTCGTCTTACCCTTTCTGAAATCTACAGTAAGTTCTTTGGTCTTACTGATGTCAGAGCATCGTCTTCCATACCGTCATAGTTGGAGATCTCCCCTCCACAGCCTGCAGCCTGAGATTTCCCCAACTGCACTGCCTGCTTCTAATTCCACCCAGGCTTCACAAACAAATCTGCCTGGTAGGCCCAAGGTATCTGCTTGTTCTTGCCTTGAACTCAGCTCCTCATACGTTGATTCTTCTTGCTGCCCTGCTCTGGTCTCTTCCCACCTACAAATGGGACACCTCACATACTCTCACCCACCTTAACTACTTCCAGTTCCGTACATCTCACAGCTACATTTTCACCATGGATGTCCACTTCCTTTACACTCTCAACCAGTCTAGATAAAGCATCTCAACCCAAAAGGTCTTTGGTCTGCTCCACTCTCTTTAACCAAATGGAATTTCCCCTTTTCCCAACACCCCCCCCACCATCTCAATGACCTCCCCTCCCCGAGGAACCACAAAATCTCTCCTGATCAGTACAGTCCCACCTCCCTCTCTCCCAATCACCCACCTGCCCTAAAAGCTTTGCCCCTCACAATATTAAAGTAGCCGCATTTGCCATTTTAAACCACGTTATTACCACTGCATTAAAATCCCGCACACAAGGTGCTTGCAGTTCCCCGCTCTTTGTACGTTTCTCTGTGTTCCTTGTCGCCCTCCCTCAGCCATTCCAGTTTAATCTGCCGCTTCCTCCTCCAGCTCTGTCCCATTTCTCATGCTCCTTTTGCTATTTGTCCACACCGTCCATTGTCCTTCCCAAACACATTAGTGCTCCAGGAGGACTTTGATACCAGTCCAGTGGAAGTGTGAACCATATTTTTAACCAGGAACCCCCCCTGCCTCAAGTCTAGTCCCAATTCCCCACCCTCCTCCACTCTGTCTGTAGCCTCACATTAATCTGCCGATCATTGTTCTGCTCTTGCCAGTGCCAGGCGCTGGGAGTAACTCAGAGATCACCAGCTTTCAGGTCCCATTTTACAACTTCCTCCACAGCTCCTGACAGGGTGCAAGTCAATATCAATCATCAAAGATCCCCACCACCGCAGATGGAATCAAGGCAGCACAATAGTGTAGTGGTTAGCACAACGCTCTACAGTATCGGCATCCTGGGTTCAATTCCTACTGCCTCTAAGGAGTTTGGGTTTCAAAGACATACCATTCGGTAGGTGAATTGGTCATTGTAAATTGTCACGTGATTAGACTAGGACAAAATTGGGGAGTTGCTGGGCCAGAACAGCCTATTTCGTACTGTATCTCAATAGACAGATAAATAAATAAAATACTTCAAGTCCCAAACCACCAGGTTCAAGAACAGTTACTTCCCTTCGACTGGCAAAACCCTGAGCATTACAGTACTGTAAGACTGATTACTTTCAGCTTTGTTCTGCTCTGTTTGTGCTTCTTCATGTAAAAACTGCACATAATTAATGTTTAATTAATATGTTGCTGTGAACGCTGTTTATCAGGTGCCACGTGCCTGAGATGCTGCAGCAGGTAAGATTTTTGTTGCACCTGTGCAGACGTGGACTTGTGCGTAGGACAATAAACTCCACTCTCTGACTTTGTCAGACCTCAGTTCCTGCTCCACTTGTGGTCTGGACACCAACATGTAGCGTTGTCTCTGGCTTTCCTTACGGAATGCTCCACACCTTCCCCGTGACATTCTTTACCCTGGTATTAGGGAAAGAACACGTCATGTGGGACACTTGCCGATGGTCGTAGAAACAAAGCTCTGCTTACCGCTTTTCAACACTTACGGTCCTCAGCATCAGGCTGTCACATCACTCTATGGTATCTGAGCAGGGCACCAGTCTGAGGAAGATATGTTGAAGATTCCTAACTCTTCCTGCTCTTCTGGATGACTCCAACCCCATATCATGCAGGATTCCCTCTACCTGTGGAATGACCACCTCCTAGAACAAATGGTGGGGGAAACACAGCCCCCCTGATGATATCAACCCTTTCTCCTCTTCTATAACCTCAAGGCCCCTTGATTGGTTATCTCTTGTGAAATATTAGCACCACTTGCACTTAGAACCTGCAGCAGGCAATGGGCACACACTAAGCTCCCACAAATTTAATGATACACAGTACATGGTAAAAGTCTTAGGCACATATGTACAGGTGGGGTGCCTGGGAATTTTGCATGATGCTGTATTTGTCAATGTGGAGCGGAGAGCGAGTTTGTAAATCTGACAGGAGCAGAGGATGTTGGGAATGGCGAGGGTGGAGCACCGCGGGAGGGGTGTGGGACAGGTGGCAGAGAAGGAGTGCCAGGCAGGTGCAGATACATCCAGCCCTGAGACACCAGGCAAAGTAATTTGATTCCAAGCAATTGGTTTATTGTTCTTTACAGGATGCTTCTCTGTTGCTTCCTGCTCCCTCCTCTCTCCCTTCCCCTTTTCCCAACCATGATTCCCCTCTCCCTACCTCCTTCCCATTTTTAGACCACAATAGAGGCCCATATCAGAATCAGGTTAGTCATCACTCACACGTCATGAAATTTGTCCTTTTTTTGTGGCAGCAGTACACAAAATTACTACAGAACTGTGCAAAAGTCTTAGGCCCCATAGCTCTATACAAGGCCATAAGACATAGGAGCAGAATTAGGCCATTTGGCCCATCGAATCTGCTCTGTCATTCAATCATGGCTGATCCTTGTCCTTGCAAGACTAGGCCTCGAGCCACAGTGTCACCTATTTACAGCTGCCCAACAGAGAGGCGTTGGAAGTCGGCACGCTCCACCAGAGTGCCAGTTAGAGTCAGTGCTGCCCCTCAGTGTTCACTCAGCAGAAGACAAGGCCGACTATGTTCAACTGCAGACTGCTGCAACATTCGTGGAGTCAGGGACTTGGACTGTAATTTTTCCCGGTGTGACTGTATTTTTACTGATACCATGTATGAGTTTGCTATCTTACATGTGCTTTGTGCTCTGTGTGACTGTTGGTACTGTGTTTTGCACCTTGGCCCCAGGGTAATGCTGTTTCATCTGGCTGTATTCATGGGTATTTGTGTGTGGGTGAATGGCAATTAAACTTGAGCTTATAAACTTATGAACTTCCCCTGCACCCACTGCCTTTGTCCGTCTTGGTGGTAAAGACCTCAGTTTTGGGAGGTATTGTTAGACTTCTAGGGTGGTGAGACTTCTTGGGTCTCTACCAAAGGAGTGGCAAGGCGCTCCTTCTCTCTGCTAGCCTACAGGTCACCATTGGGCAAAGTGTAGCACCTACTTAGCCCCATGATTAAGTTCACGCGACACCATGGGGGCAGGTGGTGGATGGTCGTATGAGCAGCCGGTGCTTATCACGTCCCAGTTATGTAACCACTGACGCCAGGCAGACAATCTCTGAAGAGTATTGATAATGGCTGGGATCGCCCGTCTTGTGAAGACACTGCCCGGAAGAAGGCGATGGCCAACCACTTCTGTAGAAAAATTTACCAAGAACAGTCACGCTCATGGAAGGACCATGATCGCCTATGTCATATGACACGGCCCATAATGATGATGTCATATGACACAGCACATCATGATCGCCCATGTCATGTGACACGGCCCATAATGATGATGTCATATGACACCGCACATCATGATCGCCCATGTCATGTGACACGGCCCATAATGATGATGTCATATGACACAGCACATCATGATGGTGGTGATGTGATAGTTCCTGAGGCTAGTAGTGACAATGCAGTGGAAAACCAGCTCCAGTTGGAGGAGGAGTAGGGTGGTACAACCCTACACTTGGGAACATGGAATTGGATTCTACACTTGGGAACCGGATCGCTTGTTGGTTATCGGACCCTCTCACTGTGCAGAAGTACAGACAGAAAAACATTCGGTACCTCAGTGTCAGCCTCACCAAAGTAACACAACCTCTGTCCATTAGCAAAACAAATCCCGTCACATCAGCTACTGTGGCGTCACCCTAACCCATAAGCCACAGATGCCGGGCTCCCTCCGGTCAGTCTCTGCAGCCCAAGTGCCACAGGGTCTTTCCAGCTCAGAAAGAGGCAGTTTGGCCCATCAGGTCTGTGCTGACAATCACCCTACAACAATCACAACTTTAATTCTCCCTCCATACGAGGAGAGGAAAAATGGATCAGCCATGATGAAATGGAGGCGCAGACTTGATGGGCCAAATGGCCTAATTCTGCTCCTGTGTCTTATAGTCTAATTATACAACTCATCATTGCAATATTATTTACTTGTTAATTAATTATTTTTTGATTGCATTACTTGTCTTTTACACATTGGTTATTAGTCAGTCCGTTTATGTATAGTTTTTAATAAATTCTATTGTATTTCTTTATTTTCTTGTAAATACTTGCAAGAAAATTAATCTCAGTGCAGTGTACAGTGACCTATATATACTTTGATAATAAAGTTCCTTGGACTTTGATATCTACTCCCAGGTTTCTATCACATGAAGGGCCAGTAGCTAACCTACCAACCCCCACCCAGGGGAGACCCTCACTATCAGAGGGAGAATGTGCCATTGCCACTCTGACAGCACGGGAGGTTGGGCTTGAACTTGGTGCTGGGAGGATGCGGGTCCACCTGCACTACACCCTCGCTGTCTCCTGCTAGTGTCTCATGTGATTCGATTCCCCCTGCTATTTTCTCTTCCCTGAATTGTAGCACGGAGCTGCTAAATCTGGCGAAGAAACATCTGCGGTGACAGAATAGCTGAGTGTGCCTCTCCTCGGCGTTAACCCTTACCTTCACTGGGAGTAGGGAGCAACAGAGTGCAGCCTTACAGGTGGGGTTAGGACTCGCAGCAGAAAGCAGCTTCCCTAGGCGTTCTTCCCTGCAGTGACATTCCACGGTGGAGCAGAAAGGCAGCTGGCCTTGAAACACTCCAGCCCCCGTCTAAGAACTTGAGATGACACCAGCTCCAGGAATGTCCCATATGAGAGGGGCTCGTTCACAAGAGCAGGGCAGACATGAACAGCTGGGTGTGAGCAGACGTTTGCAAACATCAGATAGGCTCCAATCTCAGCAGAATTTATTCTTTGAGTTTTCTTTAGAAGCCCTTGAAAGTTGAACTTGGTCCCTCAGATGGAAGAGCGTACTTGAAAGGGAAGATTATCCCAGTGTTTTGGGGAGGGAGCAGAGGAGGGGCATGGGGTGATTGTCTTGACTTACAGGTGCTGTGGACTCCTCACACACTGGGAAGAATCCCGAATAAGGTTCAAACCAATGCTGTGCAGATTGTGCTCGTCTTCTCAAGCAATCGTTCCTTACCTTGTCTAATGACTCACTCACAGGCCAGGGACAGCAGGGTTTGGGCAGAGGGTGAAGCTCCCTCACTACCAGGGGTTCCCAACCATTTTTTATGCCATGGACCTTTACCAATAACTGAGGGGTCCATAGATCCCAGGTTGGAAAGCCCTGCTCTATACCATCCCATCACACACTCCCAGGGCAGACACACAGCAGGAGTTGGACAAAGGCTAATGCTCCTGCTGTACCATTCCATCACACACACCCAGCACGGGACAAACCACCCCATCACACACTCTCAGCACAGCTGCGACTGGGGCAAGATGCAAATTTTTTTAAATCTCAGTGTCATTTGAAAACTTTTGGCATGAAGGCCGTGCGTCGATAAAGAGCTCCACGGCCACCCCACAATGTGCAGGTCGCAGCTTTTCAAGACCAGATTAAGCACGATGAGCGTTTGCGTCACCACCTCCCCCCTGCCCCCTCAGGCAGTGCACTTAAGACCCTCACCACCTGCAGGTGAAGAACCTTTCCTCGTCCCCCCTCCAGTCCCGTACCTCTTCTTAACCGCCATCTTGAATTGCACTGCTGAGTTTAAAGAACTGTGGGTGGACATTCCTTCACACCACTCTGCATTCATCTATTACATAGTCCTGAAGAAGGGTCTCGGCCTGAAACGTCGACTGTTTATTCATTTCTATAGACGCTGCCTGGCCTGCTGAGTTCCTCCAGCATTTTGAGTGAGTGCAGAGCTCCCCCCGTTTCTCTTTTGTACAACTCTTCTCCTTGCTGTCTTTCCCCTCAAATACATGCCTCTTCACCCTTTGTCAGATTACAATCCAGTTTCCCACTTTTCTGCCCTACTGACCAAACCATCTCTGCCTCTCTGCAGTTTAAGTGATGCACCATCAATAATTCTCGGAGACGTGAGGCGAGATATAGGCTTTTATTCGTTGAAAGAGAGCAGTCAGCAGCAAGTGATCACCATACGACATCCTGGAGACTGAGGGAGGGGCAGTGCCTCCAATCGCCTTTATTCCTGGGTCTGTGGGAGGAGCCACAGGAGCAGTCAGCAGGGGGCGTGTCCAGACAGGTATATGTAGTTCACCACACGGGGTCCGTGGGAGGAGCCACAGGCGCAGTCAGCGGGGGGCGTGTCCAGACAGGTATATGTAGTTCACCACACGGGGTCCGTGGGAGGAGCCACAGGAGCAGTCAGCGGGGGGCGTGTCCAGACAGGTATATGTAGTTCACCACAGTAAGTTATTCCCCTTGATTTTCAATCACATAGGTTTTGTTTTTGTGCCTTCTGGAAACTTCTTTGATCACACACCCTACATTTCGGTCTAAATCATTAATGCACACAGCGAGGGATACAGACCTGTGGAACCCCACTGGTAGCACCCACCTTGTCACTAAAGCTCTCATCAACTCTGCTTCCTGCCACTGAGCCAGCTTGATGTCCAATTGCCACTCTCCCTCGGATCCTACGTAAGAAAAGCCTCCCCCCACGCAGACCCTGTCAAATGCCCCACCCTCAACAATTCTCCTTGTGGTCTCCTCAAAAAATTCCAGTCAGACTGATCAAACACGACCATCCCTTTCTCCCCCGGTGAACAAATAAGTGAAGCTGAGGGCAGTTATTTCTTTTCTGTGGTGACTAAATTATTGGAATCAGTTGACGGACTAGATAAACCTTCTTGTGGAAGGGACAGATAACCAGGAAATCAACAATCTCTCCCCCCCCCTTCCTACATTCCAACTCTAGCCATTTACTTCTTTTCACCTGCCTATCACCTCCCCCTGCTTCCCTCCTCCTTCCGTTTCTCCTAATGTACACTCTCCTCTCCTTTCCCACCCACCTGGCTTCACCTATCACCTTCCAGCTAGCCTCTTTCCCCTTCCCCCCTCCCACAACCTTTTTAATTCTGGCATCTTCCCCCCCACCCCACTTCCTTCTCAGTCCCGAGGAAGGGTCCCAGCCTGAAACGTCAACTGTTCACTGTTTTCCACAGACGCTGCCTGGCCTGCTGGGTTCCTCCAGCATTTTGTCTGTGTTGCTTGCCTTTCCAGCACCTGCGGAATCTGTTATGTTTATTATCCTTCAACTACTGCACAGAGTCTTGCCATCTTCAGAAGTTTTCTGATGACTCTGCCATAGTTGGATGCATCAGCAAGGGAGATGAGGCTGAGTACAGGGCTACAGTGGGACCTTTGTCACATGGTGTGAGCAGAATCATCTGCAGCTTAATGTGAAAAAGACTAAGGAGCTGGTGGTGGACCTGAGGAGGGCTAAGGCCCCGGTGACCCCCTGTTTCCATCCAAGGGGTCAGTGTGGACATGGTGGAGGATTACAAATACCTGGGGATACGAATGGACAATAAACTGGACTGGTCAAAGAACACTGAGGCTGTCTACAAGAAGGGTCAGAGCCGTCTCTACTTCCTGAGGAGACTGAGGTCCTTTAACATCTGCCGGATGATGCTGAGGATGTTCTACAAGGCTGTGGTGGCCAGTGCTATCATGTTTGCTGTTGTGTGCTGGGGCAGCAGGCTGAGGGTAACAGACACCAACAGAATCAACAAACTCATTCGTAAGGCCAGTGATGTTGTGGGGGTGGAACTGGACTCGCTGACGGTGGTGTCTGAAAAGAGGATGCTGTCCAAGTTGCATGCCATCTTGGACAATGACTCCCATCCACTCCGTAATGTACTGGTTAGGCACAGGAGTACATTCAGCCAGACTCAATCCACCGAGATGTAACACTGAGCGTCATAGGAAGTCATTCCTGCCTGTGGCCATCAAACTTTACAACTCCTCCCTCGGAGTGTCAGACACCCTGAGCCAATAGGCTGGTCCTGGACATTTCCATTGGGCATGATTAACATTATTATTTAATTATTTATAGTTTTATATTGCTATACTTCTACACTATTCTTGGTTGGTGTGGCTGTAACGAAACCCAATTTCCTTCGGGATCAATAAAGCATGTCTGTCTGTCTGTTTAACTACACCCTGATTACCTGTGCCTTTCTCCAAGGTTTATCTGCTCCAGCAACTGATTGCAATAATTTGTTCACCACAGAAAAGAAATAACTTCCTGCAACTTCTTCCATTTATTCTTTCTACCCTCTTTAAACAGAGGTGCAATGGGATCATTTTTCTGGAATCACCCCCGTCTCTCGAGCTGTTTGAAGATTGGCAGCCAGAGCTTCTGCAGCTTCCTTCCTCGATCCGTTAACAAAGACACAAATTCTTTCGCCTTTTGCTCTATTTATCCCCTCCAACGTGCCATTCCTGCTCCACCTTAATTGTGAATTGGTATCACCCCGACCTCGGTGAAGACGGTCACAAAACAACAAGAACCTAACCTGGAGACGCTGCCTCTTCACCCTGGTTATTGTGTCATGCAGGAAGTCACGCTGAAAGTTCACGAAACTCTGGTCTGGTCACCAGTGGAGCATTGTGTTCATCTCTGGTTACCACATTATGGGAAGGATGTGAAGGCATTGGAGAGAGTCCAAGAAAGATTTATGAGAATGGTTTCTGGGATGAGGGACGACAGTCACAAAGGCAGATTGGAAAGGCTGAGACTGTTTACTTTCGAGAAGGCAGACAGGAGCCCTGTTACAAGTTTGTAAAGAGACAAGGGACTTGGCCAGAGTGGATAACAGCAGACTGTTCCCTCAGGTAGAGGGGTCGGGGGTTAGAAGTCAGAGCTGTAAAATAAAGGGGAAGAGACACAAAGTGACATAAGGAAAGAGACTTCCTTTGCACAGTATGCGGTTGGAACCTCGAACACACTTGTCTGCAGATGTGGCGGGGACAGTTCTATTGTCGCCTTTGAGAAATGGAACTAGATAACGTACGAAGAAAATTGTAAAGTTATGGAGATCGGCTATATGGCTACCGATGCCAGAGTATTGATAATGGTTGGGGTCGCCCGTCCTGTAAGGGTGCTACACAGAAGAAGGGAATGGCAAAACACTTTGGTGGAAGATATTGTCCAGAACAATCATGGTCATGAGACCATGATTCCCCACGTCATGATGGAGATCGGACCGGGAAATGAAACTGGAGAAAAACTCTGGTAGAGAGCTGATATAGGCACAATGGGCCAAATGGCCTCATTCTGAGCTTTAACCAATTCTCCCCTGAGACCAAGATTCTTTCCTTAGTCCTATTCTTTCTGTCTTTGTTCCTTGCATACAGCTGAAGATTTCAGGATATTCTTTGATTTTACTGCCCTGTTTCTTCAGACCTGTCATTTACTTCCCCCAACTTCTCTTCCATTTTACATCCACACTTCCTATTATATCCACAGAAGGTCCAGTTGCCTTGCAACGTCTTCTGACGGATTTAATCTGACTGATTTTTTTTCTTGATCACCATTATCAAATGTGCTCAGCCAAGAGGAGCGGGGCATGCGGCGGGTAGTGCCCTTGACTCACAGAGCCAGTAACCTAGGCTCCATCCTGGCCTCGGGTGCTGTTGGTGTGGAGTCTGCATGTTCTGTCAGGTGCCCCAATCACCTCCCACATCCCAAAAACTTGCAGGCAAAACTTGCTTTTGTCAATTGTCCCTAGTGAGGTGAATTGAGAGAAGCTGATGGGGATGAAAGAGGCAGCTGAAGGGATTGTGGATGCATTAGTAATGATCTTTCAAGAACCAAAAGAACACCACTGGGATTGAGAAACGAGCCCAGCAGAGATTGCACTTTCTGAGGAAGCTTAAACAAGCATCACTTACCACTAACATCTTAACTACATTCTACAGAGGCGTGGTTGAGAGTGTGCTGACCTGTTGCATCACAACCTGGTACTCCAGCTGCAGGGCTGCCGACAAAAAAACCTTGCAGAGGGTGGTTAGGGGAGCAGAGAAGGTTATTGGGGTCTCCCTACCTTCTGTCCAAGACCTCTTTCAGAGTCGATGCCTCCAGAAGACACTGTACATCATTAAAGACCCCTCACACCCTCTCCATGAACTGTTTGTTCTTCTGCCATCAGGTAAACATTACAGGAGCATCAAAACTGAAACCACAAGGTTACTAAACAGCTTCCTCCCACAGGCAGTCGGACTGCTAAATAGCTGCTCTACCTGACTCTGCTTTCGACACTTTTAACTTGCACTGGACACTTATAACTTGTTTTTAACTGGCATGTGGCTGTTGAGGTTTACTATTTATTGTTATGTCTACTTGCATTTGTTATGTTATGATTGCACTGCTCCTGGGAAACGCTGTCTCATTCTGCCCTGCAGAGCTGATGTACGGTTAGAATGACAGTAAAGTTTTTGAGTCTTGAATCTTGATCCTGGCATGGATCTGGAGGAATGGAAAATGGCAAATTTCACTCCATTGTTCAAGAAGGGAACAGACACAGAAGAAAGGAAAATTTAGACCAGTTAGTCTGACCTCAGTGGTTGGAAAGAAGTTGGAGCTGATTTCAGGGTACTTGGAGGCACATGATAAAATAAACCATATTTCCCTCAAGGAAAAAGCTTGCCTGACAAACCTGCTGGAATTCTTTGAAGGACTAACAAGTAGGATAGACAAAGGAGAATTGGTGGACGTTGAGTACTTGGATTTTCAGAAGGCCTTTGACAAGATGCCACACATGAGGCTGCTAAACAAGTTATGAGCCCATAGTATTACAGGGAAGATTCTAGCATGGATAAAGCAGTAGCTGATTTGCAGGAGACAGAGTGGGAATAAAGGCAACATTTTCCAGTTGGTTGCCAGTAAATAGTGGTGTTCCACAGGGGTCTGTGTTGGGGCCAATTCTTTTTACCTTATATGTCAATGATCTGGATGACGGAATTGATGGCTTTGCGGCCAAGTTTGCAGGTGATATAAAGATAGGTGAAGGGGCAGGTAGTTTTGAGAAAGTAGAGAGGCTACAGAAGGACTTGGACTAGGAAAATGGGTAAAGAATTGGCAGATAGGACACAGTGTTGAGAAGTGTATGGTCGTGCACTTTGGTGGAAGAAATAAAGGGGTAGACTATTTTCTAAATGAAGAGAAAATTCAAAACTCCGAGGTGCAAAGGGACTTGGGAGTCCTTGTGTAGGATTCCCTAAATGCTAATTTTCAGGTTGAGTCAGTGGTGAGGAAGGGAAATGCGATGTTAGCATTCATTTCGAGAGGACTGGAAAATAAATGCAAGGATGTAATGTTGAGGCTTGAGAAAGCACTGGTGGGGCTTCACTCGAGTACTGAGAGCAGTTTTAGGCTCACAATACTGACATTGGAAAGGATTCACAGGAGATTCATACAAATGATTGAAAGGCTTGTCATATGAAGAACATTTCATGGCTTTGGGCCTGTATTCACTGGAACTGAGAAGAATAAGAGATGACCTCATTGAAACCTATTGAATGTTGAAAAGTTATTCATAAAGCAGATGTGGAGAGGATGTTTCCTACGGTGGGGGAGTTTAAGACCCGAGGATACAGAATAGAGGGGAGTTATTTTAGAACGGAGAGGAGGAGAAATTTCTTTAGTCAGAGAGTGGTGAATCTGTGAAATTTGTTGCCACGGCAGCTGTGGAGGTCAAGTCATTGGGTATATTTAAGGAAGAGGTTGATAGATTCTTGATTAGTCAAGGCATGAAGGGATAAGAGAAGGCAGGAGATCGGGACTGAGAGGGGAAAATGGATCAGCCATGATGAAATGGTGGAGCAGATCTGATGGGCCAAATGGCCTAATTCTGCTCCTCTGTCTTAGGATCTTACGATCTATTACGTGAGATAATTCATTATGAAGAAATAAATAGGAGCTACTCGGAGAACCAGCTTGGATGAGGGGCTTTTTGGCCTATTTCTAAGCCAATTATAATAACATCTGAAAATTCCCTCGGGAAGTGATTGCCTTCCAGCTATGACATCCTGGATTATCGTGACTTCTCAAAAGTATTCTTTGATGTCCTGTAGTCCAACCCTTGGAGCTGTGAGCTCCTTTTATCAATCCACTTATCAAACATAGAAGAGAATGGTTTCGCACCTTAGACCAGGCCTTAGACCTGATGCTGCATCAGCCTTTTAACCTACTCCTCAATCAGCATAATCCTTCCCTCCTACATATGCCATAATCCTCCATTGTTCTTTCATCCGATGCCCAATTAACAGTCTCACAAACATCCCTAATGTATCAGCCTCTGCTGCCACTACCTCTAACATCCCACTCAAGGTGAAGTGTTTAAGAGGAGCATGAGGGAGAAACTTCTTCGCTCAGAGGGTGGCGAGAATGTGGAATAAGCTGTTGGTGCAACTTCAAGTCCAACGTTTAAGGGAAGTTTGAATAGTTAGTTGGACAGGAGGGGTATGAAGGGCTATGGTCCGGCTGCAGGTCGATGGGACTAAGAATTTAAATGGTTCAGCATGGACTCGATGGGCCAAAGGGTCTGTTCCGGCACTTCAGTTTTCTAAGATTCTACCTCCCCTAAACTTCGCTCCACTCACATTGAAAGGATGTCCTCTGCTTTTGCTCGTTTCCACCCGAGGAGAAAAAGGAACTGGCTGTCCATCCATTCCTCTCAACTCCAAAGGAATTGTTGTCCTATCACCCACCCCCACCTGCGGCAAGGGAAACACCATCAGCTTCTCCAAACAACTAGAGCCCCTCCATCCTGGGCAACACCCTCTCCAATGTCTCCCAGGGTTATCTCATCTTTTCCCAATGTGTGGCACAGTATTGCCCACACTGCCCCACCAGCACTCCAAGGACAGGGGGAAACTGTTGTGTCATCCAGTCAGCTCACAGATAGCATGAGAGTTAAATGTGTCCATTCCCTTTGGTCCTAACCCTCACCCGACACAAAGAGCACAGGAAAAGGCCCTTTGATTTCTGGACCACACACACACACCCCCCCCACCCCTACTTCTTTGAATTCTGGAGTCATCTTGACCATAACAGATATATCAAGTTTAGTTTTGAGACGTTGGACCGACCCTCTGCACTTGCGTTAGGCTGGGTTAGAGGCCAGAGGCAGTGGGTGGACACGGGATAGCTCCAGCTTCGGTACTACCAGGAACAGAGCCTTTTGCCCCTTCTCTTCCATGCCAACTATGATGTCTACCTACGCTGAACCTATTTACCCGCACTGGGCCCATATCACTCCGCTGCTTTCCTAAGTACCCACCCATGCACCTTTGAAACAACACTGTCGTACCTGTCTCCACTATCTTCATTGACAGCTTATTCCAGATGTTCTCTACCCTGCGGGGAAACACTTGCCTCAAACCTCCCTCAAATTTCTCCCCCCCCCCCCCACTGTGTCCTCCCAGTCCTAGACTCTGCAGCCCTGAGGGGGGAAAAACTTTTACAGTCCTCATATTCAATGTCTGACTTCAACTTCATAAACCCCTGTAAAGTTGCCTCTCAGCTCCTATGAGAACGAACACAACCTTTCCAAACTACAGCCCTCTAATTTAGGCAACTTTCTGGCGAATCTTTCAAACAAGAGAAAATCTGCAGATGCTGGAAAATCAAGCAACACACGCAAAAAATGCTGCAGGAACTCAGCAGGCTGGGCAGCACCTGTGGGAAAAAAGAGCAGTCCTGTCGAAGGGTCTCGGCCCGAAATGTCGACTGTGGACTCTTTTCCATAGATGCTGAGTTCCTCCTGCACTTTGTGTGTGTTTTTTCTCCTCAGCACTTCATTACAACCACCTTCTTCCTGTGTCAGGTATCTTTGGTATTAGCCAGAACTCCCAAGCACGAGTTTTACAGAGAAATAATTTCTATTTGTCACACCCTTCCCATTAATTCACCCCTTCCCTGGGAATTACAGGACATGTATCTGTATTTAACCCCTTTTACCCCCCCGTCTGTGCTGCAGCCCTTCTGATGGTATCCTATCCCCCTCCCACCCCCTGAGATGCTGCACCCCGGAAGATATGCAGTGGTCCAGCTGAAGATAAACCAGGTGGAATTAAGGAGATTGAGAGGGGATCTGATTGCAACATATAAGATTATTAAGGGATTGGACAAAATAGAGGCAGGAAATATGTTCCAGATGCTGGGAGAGTCCAGTACCAGAGGGCATGGTTTGAGAATAAGGGGTAGGTCATTTAGGACAGAGTTAAGGAAAAACTTCTTCTCCCAGAGAGTTGTGGGGGTCTGGAATGCCCTGCTTCGGAAGGTAGTGGAGGCCAATTCTCTGGATGCTTTCAAGAAGGAGCTAGATAGGTATCTTATGGATAGGGGAATTAAGGGATATGGGGACAAGGCAGGAACCGGGTATTGATAGTAGTTGATCAGCCATGATCTCAAAACGGTAGCGCAGGCTCGAAGGGCCGAATGGTCTACTTCTGCACCTATTGTCTGGCCAGTGTCCTTCCAACACAGTTCTCCTGCCATAATGTTTGGCAAGACTTTGCACGGGCCAGTGAGTCCCTGTCAATTTCTACAACCAGTTCCTTCTCCTTCATTTACCTGCACTTCACAGCTCACTGTTTAGAGGATGCACTGACCTCTCTTTCTTAGCTCCAAATCGGACGGCACTGGACACCACTGACCGCTCACTTAACCCTGGCATCCCTCTGCAATTTTCTGTGGCAGTAACTCGTTACCGGCTCTCCACTTCCACAGAACTGTGATGCAAAGCTGCACACGGAGCAGAGCAGCCTCCACGGGTCTGTCCTGGCTGCCTAAACAAACTCGCTGCTCAAGGGGGCCTCTGATTCCGCACACCCACGGTGTGCCAGCAGTCTCTCGTGTAGAATGTCAACTTATTTCTAGCCACTGGTATAAATATCGTCTGTTAAAACCTCCTTTAACACATTGTGTGCGTGCTGCCCGGAGTTCCAGCATCTGCAGATCTTCTCTCGTTTGTGATTAAACCGGGGGTTACCAGGTAGCATGGCTCGAAGGGCCTCCTATTCCGTATTCTCCAAATAAGATTAAAATTAAATAAAACGTAGGAGCAAAAATTAGGCCATTCGGCCCATCGAGTCTGCCCTGCTATTCCATCGTGGCTGATTTGTTATTCCCCTCAACCTCATTCTCCTGCTTTCTCCCCGTAATCTTTGGCGCCCTTACTCATCAAGGACCTACTAACTGATTTAAGTACACCCAATGTCTGTGGCAATGAATCCCACAGATTTACCACCTTCTGGCTAAAGACATTCCTCCTCACCTCTGTTCTAAAATGTTCTGAGGCTGTGTCCTCTGGTCCTGGACTCCCACATGATAAGAAACGCAAGTATAATAATGTGTGGGATGAGTGGCACTGTATGTGACAATAACAAGCCAATTGTAATCTGATTAAAGAGACTCAGTCCAGGTATAAACAAGGTTAACTGGGAATAGCTGGATTGCCCATACTGATATCTCTGAATGCCCCGGGAACTCAGCAAGTCAGGCAGCATCAAGTCAGGAATCAATTTGAGGAAACTATGGGAGAGGAGGTTAGTTCACCAGTAGAGCAAGTAAATAGACAGTGTGTGAGGGAGGAAAGGCAGGTGATGGAGAAGGGATGCGCTCAGCCCGAAGATGTAGGGGAGAAGAAAGAAAAGGATAATAAATTTGAATGCATTCTTAGGGATGAAAAGAGAGGAGGAGGTGGAGAGTATCTTAAATGTATCTATTTTAATGCTAGGAGCATTGTAAGAAAGGTGGATGAGCTTAAAGTGTGGATTGATACCTGGAATTATGATGTTGTAGCTATTAGTGAAACATGGTTGCGGGAAGGGTGTGATTGGCAACTAAATAGTCCTGGATTTAGTTGCTTCAGGTGTGATAGAGTAGGAGGGGCCAGGGGAAGAGGTGTTGCTTTGCTTGTCCGAGAAAATCTTATGCCTGCGCTTTGGAAGGATAGATTAGAGAGCTCCTCTAGGGAGACTATTTGGGTGGAATTGAGGAATGGGAAAGGTGTAGTAACACTGATAGGAGTGTTTTAAAGGCCACCTAATGGGAAGCGTGAGTTGGAAGAGCAAATGTTTAAGGAGATAGCAGATATTTGTAGTAAACACAGTGGTGATTGTGGGAGATTTTAATTTTCCACACGTAGACTGGGAAGCTCATTCTGTAAAAGGGCTGGATGGTTTAGAGTTTGTGGATTGTGTGCAGGATAGCTTTTTGCAACAATACATAGAAATACCGACTAGAGATGGGGCAGTGTTGGATCTCCTGTTAGGGAATGCGATAGGTCAGCTGACAGATGTATGTGTTGGGGAGCACTTCGGGTCCAGTGATCACAATAGCATTAGCTTCAATATAATTATGGAGAAGGACAGGACAGGACCTAGAGTTGAGATTTTTGATTGGAGAAAGGCTAACTTCGAGGAGATGCGAAGGGATTTAGAGAGAGTGGATTGGGTCAAGTTGTTTTATGGGAAGGATGTAATAGAGAAATGGAGGTCATTTAAGGGTGAAATTATGAGGGTACAGAATCTTTATGTTCCTGTTAGGTTGAAAGGAAAGGTTAAAGGTTTGAAAGCACCATGGTTTTCAAGGGATATTAGAAATTTGGTTCGGAAAAAGAGGGATGTCTACAATAGATATAGGCAGCATGGAGTAAAGGAATTGCTCGAGGAATATAAAGAATGTAAAAGGAATTTTAAGAAAGAGATTAGAAAAGCTAAAAGAAGATACGAGGTTGGTTTGGCAAATAAGGTGAAAGTAAATCCGAAAGGTTTCTACCGTTATATTAAAAGCAAGGGGATAGTGAGGGATAAAATTGTCCCCTTAGAGAATCACAGTGGTCAGCTATGTGTGGAGCCGAGGGAGATGGGAGAGGTTTTGAACAATTTCTTCTCTTTGGTATTCACTAAGGAGAAGGATATTGAATTGTGTAAGGTGTGGGAAACAAGTAAGGAAGTTATGGAACCTATGACAATTAAAGAGGTGGAAGTACTGGCGCTTTTAAGAAATTTAAAAGTGGATAAATCTCCAGGTCCTGACAGGATATTCCCCAGGACCTTGAGGGAAGTTTTATGTAGAAATAGCAGGAGCTCTGATGGAGATCTTTAAGATGTCATTAGAAACGGGGATTGTGCCGGAGGATTGGTGTATTGGTCATGTGGTTCCATTGTTTAAAAAGGGTTCTAGAAGTAAGCCTAACAATTATAGACCTGTCAGTTTGACATCAGTGGTGGGTAAGTTAATGGAAAGTATTCTTAGAGATAGTATTAATAATTATCTGGATAGACGGGATCTGATTAGGAGTAGCCAGCATGGATTTGTGCGTGGAAGGTCATGTTTGACAAACCTTATTGAATTTTTTGAAGAAGTTACGAGGAATGTTGATGAGGGTAAGGCAATAGATGTAGTCTATATGGACTTCAGCAAAGCCTTTGACAAAGTTCTACATGGAAGGTTAGTTAAGAAGGTTCAGTCGTTAGGTATTAATGCTGGAGTAATAAAATAGATTCAACAGTGGCTAGATGGGAGATGCCGGAGAGTAGTAGTGGATAATTGTTTATCGGGTTGGAGGCCAGTGACTAGCGGAGTGCCTCAGGGATCTGTTTTGGGCCTAATGTTGTTTGTAATATACATAAATGATCTGGATGATGGGGTGGTAAATTGGATTAGTAAGTATCCCGATGATACTAAGGTAGGAAGTGTTGTGGAGAATGAGGTGGGTTTTCAAAGCTTGCAGGGAGATTAATGCCGGTTAGAAGAATGGGCTGAACATTGGCAGATGGAGTTTAATGCTGAGAAGTGTGAGGTTCTACATTTTGGCAGGAATAATCCAAATAGAACATACAGGGTAAATGGTAGGGCATTGAGGAATGCAGAGGAACAGAGAGATCTAGGAATAACAGTGCATAGTTCCCTGAAAGTGGAGTCTCATGTAGATAGGGTGGTGAAAAAGGCTTTTGGAACGCTGGCCTTTATAAATCAAAGCATTGAGTACAGAAGTTGGGATGTAATGTTAAAATTGTACAAGGCATTGGTAAGGCCAAATTTAGAATATTGTGTGCAGTTCTGGTCACCGAATTATAGGAAAGATATCAATAAATTAGAGAGAGTGCAGAGATGATTTACTAGGATGTTACCTGGGTTTCAGCACTTAAGTTACAGAGAAAGGTTGAACAAGTTAGGTCTCTATTCATTGGAGCGTAGAAGGTTGAGGGGGGATTTGATCGAGGTATTTAAAATTTTGAGAGGGATAGATAGAGTTGACGTGAATAGGCTGTTTCCATTGAGAGTAGGGGAGATTCAAACGAGAGGACATGATTTGAGAGTTAGGGGGCAGAGGTTTAAGGGAAACACGAGGGGGTATTTCTTTACTCAGAGAGTGATAGCTGTGTGGAATGAGCTTCCTGTAGAAGTAGTAGAGGCCAGTTCAGTTGTATCATTTAAGGTAAAATTGGATAGGTATATGGACAGGAAAGGAGTGGAGGATTATGGGCTGAGTGCGGGTAGGTGGGACTAGGTGAGATTAAGAGTTCGGCAGGGACTAGGAGGGCCGAGATGGCCTGTTTCCGTGCTGTGATTGTTATATGTTATAAATCTATGAAGGAAAATAATGAGCCATTTCAGGCCGAGACCCTTCATTGGGACTGGCAATGCATGTTACTCAAGGTTTCCCGCTGTAACCGGGCTCTAGCGGGCAGCTTCCATCGTTCCGCCCCGCTGGACAAACCCGGGGGAAGGAGGTCAGTACATTCCTCCGCAGTGCGTCAGGGCCACGGCTCGCTGCTTGCCCCTCCCGCCCTGTCTGAGTGAAGCGTGGCAGCCTCTGCTGTTACCTGCACACAACCTCACCTGGCAGTCGGCGAGGCAAATGCCAGACTGGCATCTGAAGTCTCCCGCACTGTCTGGCGATGTTGTTGCGCAGGGAAGCGGACAGCAGGGATTGCATCAGAGCGGGGAAAGTCCTCTTACAAAATTAAGACAATTAGCGACATGAATCAGCGTCCAATTATCCCATGCACATTCGCGAGTTCCTGCGGCAGGAATGCGTGACTCATGCACACCTGGCCTCACAGCATTACCACAAACAGCCGTTTATTATACTTCATAGAAACTTTTACATCTTTAAATATATAAATAATTAGTCTATTTAACTTTAAAAACACAGTTGAGATTCAATATTTACAGCAGTAACCTAGTAATCTTCACTGCTCCATTCAGGCACCACCTGCGATCTCGATTGAACAGCGATCGATCTGCGATCTGCCCCGGTCTGTAGCACCGGCGGGTCTCCAGTCCCTGAAGTGCGTGAACAAGCAGGAGGCGGCGGCAGTCCGGTGCAGAACGTGGGAACAACCCCCCTCCCCTCCTCTCCCCTCCGCTGCCAGATCCTGAGCCTCGGGCTCCGTCCCCGACCCGTTTAACTCCGACAGATCAGAAGCCCAGGAGTCGGGACGGAGCAGAGTGTCACTGAATTGAGCCAGTCAGGGACAAGGGGGAAGCTGGGCTCCATCTCTGTCCGGGGAGGGGACAGGCGGTTCGGAAAGGAACCTCTCGAAATGCTACACCAACTGGCCAAGCCAGCCAGCAGCAGAAGGATGGGCCTCCTCTTCGCTGCAGTGCGCAGAAACAAACATTAAATGTCAAATATTAACAGGGAAAAGCTCAATGTACAGTGCAAAGAGCCAAGTCTCAACACGGCCTCCAGCAGACAACTCAATGCTGATTGGCTCCAGTCTTTGCTCAATAAAATCCAGTGGTCGTTGCTTAGAAATCATTTGCTGAAAGTCAATATTTTGGTCCTTAGTGCACAGTGGTGTTGTATTCGTCCCTTTACACGAAAGGTACGTAGTCCCCGGAGGATTATCTCCCGTTGGCTGTGTAAAGCAGGTCTGCCTTGGATCTCTAGTGTCACACCGTCCCAGAAGATAATCTACAGAGAGAGAGAGAAAGCGGGAAGTGTGAGTGCTGAAACTCCGCTCAAACTCCTTGCCGAGTCCGCCCCACTCCCAATCCACACTCTGAGTGCACGGGAGATCGACCCGGACTGAGACAAGGAGAAAGGTTGAGCGGGTTGGAGCTTATTGAATGGAAAATCCTGCAAAAGGCGGTGGATGCTGTTCAAGTCCATCACGGGTAAAGCCCTCCCCACCACCGAGCACATTTTACACGGAGTGGCGTCGCAGAAAAGGCGCCATCCATCAGGAGGGACCCCGTCCACCCAGGACATGCTCTCTCCTCGCTGCTGCCACTAACGTGGCGGTACAGGAGCCTCAGGACTCACACCACCAGGTTCACCAACAGTTAATACCCCTCAACCATCAGGCTCTTGCACCAGATGGGATAACTTCACTCAGTTTCACTCTCCCCATCGCTGAACAGTTCCCACAACCTACAGACTCACTTTCAAGGACTCTTCATCTCACCTTCTCAATATTTACTGCTTATTTATTATTTTGTCTTTATTGAGTATGCATGCTCAAAAATAAAATTCAAGGTTGTATATGATGACATACATGCACTTTGACAATAAATTTACTTTGAAGTTTGAGGATGAGATGTTCAAAATCATAAAGGGTACAAAGAGAGTGAATGAACACGGTCTTTTTCCCCCAGGGTTGGGGACTCAAGAACTAGAGAGGATAGGTTTAAGATGAGGGGGAGAAAGTTAATAAGAACCTGGGTAATGTTGTCACATAAAGTGTGGACAGTGTATGAAAGAAGCTGCCAGTGGAAGTGGGTTAAGGTAGGTACATTAACAACATTTAAAATGCTCTTGACATGGATAGGAAAGGCTTAGAGCTGGGGTTCCCAACCTTTATGCCATGGACCATTAACCAAGGGGTCCATGGACCCAAATTGGGAACCTCTGGTTTAGAGGGACAAGGACCAAACATGGGCAAATGGGATTTGCTTGGTTGGAAATCCTGGTCAGCATGGATGAAATGGGCTGAAGGGCTTGCTTCCATGCTGTATGACTCTGACTTTCCTCCCTCTCCCTGTTCAAAGTTTCAATGTAAGTTTATTACCCAAGCACACATTACAAAATGCCCTAGAGATTTTTTTCATTGCAGTAACTACAGGGAACAAGGAAATACAACAGAATTTTATAAAGACAAGATACAACGACTAATAAACACAATATGCAAAAGACAAAACTGTGTAAGTGAAAATAATACACAGAACATGAGATGTAAAAAGTTCCTAACAGTGAATCTGTAGGTCATAGAAGCAGTTCTTGGTGGTTAACCGTACTAGTTCAGTAGCCTGATGGTTGAAGGGTAATAACTGTTCCTGAACCTGGAGGAGTAGGACCCAGGCTGCCTGTAGTAATGGCTTTTTGTTTGTTATGTACCATGTCGTATGATGTGGGTGATCATGGTCTTTCTTAGCAAATGTTTCTATGGAGACTTTTTTTGCCATTGCCTTCTTGTGAGCATCAACACTCTTCAGAAATGGTTCACTTGGTGTCAGCGGTCGCACAACAAGGACTTGTAATGTGCACCAGCTGCTCACATGACCATCCGCCAACCCCCTGCTTCACGTGACCCTGATCGGGGGGGGGCTAAGCAGGAGCTACACCCTGCCCAAGGGTGAGCTGCAGGCCAGCGGAGGGGAGGAGCGCCTTCCACCTCCTTTGGCAGAGACGTTTCTCCACCCAGTGATGGTGGTAGTGAGAAAAGGACCAGGGCTGGATGCTTTGATGATGGAAGCTGCTTTCGTGCGGCGCCATTCCGACCTTTGGGCATTCCCTCCCCAAGCCCCCTTCACGTAGCGTTCCTCTCATCCGGAGAGAGAGGGAGTGTGGTGTCCGGAGCTCCTCACCTGAATCTCAAGGCTTGCTATGTGTGGTGGACTCCTTTCGCCCCAGCGATGTCCCAGTGTTGGGACATCCGATGTTTCCGTTTTCTGCTGCTGTACTTGCGGGCCCGGACTATGATGGGTGCTGGAGAGACCAAGGACCCTGACGGGAAGAGACATGCGTCAGACCCCGGATCTGCAAAAGCCCCCCCCTGAGCAACTTACTAGGAAGAGGGATGACTCCTGGCTTCATCGCTAGAGCAGGTACTGACTTGCCAAACCCTAGATGCCCACAGACCCAACCCCAGCCACCTATGGACCAAACCAAAGGTCAACATGGAACGCCAGCCAAACTTGTGGTCCTCCCAAACACTAATCAAGTAATTCCAACCCACCTCCGACACCCATTGCCCAGAGATAAAACAGGATGCAGTCGTCTAAACTGGAAAACAGACTCTTGGCAGATGTCCATTGTTGAACCAAAGATTGTTCAAGGACCCATTATCTACCCTCCCTCCAATGAACCCTCTACAACTAAACAACCCTTGCTACCATCAGGGAGGAGGTACAGGGGCCTGAAGGCACACACTCAGCGATTCAGGAACAGCTTCTTCCCCTCTGCCTTCTGATTTCTGAATGGACCCATGAACACTACCTCACTACTTTTTTTTTGTTTGCACTACTTATTTGAATTTAACTATTGAAATATATATATATATATTAACCTCTACAACCCTCTCCTTGGTTGCAGAGACTCAGTGTAAGTCGAGACCTTTGGATGCTCACCCTCTCTCCCCTGGGACTCTGCATTCATGCACTTGCAGGCCACGTGATCGAATATCACCACCTCCACCATCTTGATCGTGTTGCCCTTCCGCCGGTACACCTGCTTCCTAACCTGGGGGATGCAAAAGGACAATTAGAGCAGGATTGTCACCCAGTCTGAGCACACAGCAAGCTCGCCCATCCATGGCCAAAAGTCTACAGGACCTTTGCCCGAAGACTTTGGGAGCGAGGCACACCTTTGCCATGAACGTAGACCGAGCCCGGAGCTGACCCAACCCATTCAGCACAGCTAGATAAACGACACTCACTCACAGTGCCAGGCCCCAGCCTCGGCACTCCCCACCAACCCTCGTTGATTAATTGTGGAAAAATGCTGGGAATTTCCCGGGCCAGTAGGATTGACCTCTGACCCATGTGCACATTTAGCTCGGGTTATTTTTAGATAGCTGATCGGGGAGAGCCAAGAGGTGAGGAAGCCACAGAGGCACTTGTCTGGGTCACAGTTCCCCAAGTGTCGGGGCACACAAGGACTTGGAGCAGCAGTCGGCCATTCAGCCCTTCAAGCCATTCCCACCATTCAATAGGAGCATAAGTACTGTGGAGAGCATTGTGACTGGCTGAATCACCGTCTGATATGGGGGTGGGAAGGGAGGCTAAGGCACAAGATTGGAATAAGTTGCAGAAAGTTGTAAAATTAGTCAGCTCCATCATGGGTACCAGCCTCCGTAGTATCCTGGACATTGTCAAGGAGTTGTGCCTTAGAAAGGTGGTGTCCATTATTAAGGACCACCACCACCCACAACATGCCCTCTTTTCATTGTTACCACCAGGGAGGAGGTACAGAAGCCTGAAGGCACACACTCAGCGATTCAGGAACAGCTTTTTCCCCTCTGCCTTCTGATTTCTGAATGGACATTGAACCCATGAACACTACCTCACTACTTTTTTTTTTGCACTACTCATTTTAATTTAACTATTAAAATATATATATATATATATATATACACATTTACGTAATGTAATTCAGTTTTCTCTGTATATATATATATATTTATCGTGCATTTCATTGTCCTTCTGCCATAAAGTTGCAAATTTCACGACATATGCCAGTGATATTAAATCTGATTGTGAATAATCTGTCCCAGACTCCACCTCCACTCCTGGGACGTTCCCCCAAAGCTCTTGAGTATTTGATCTTTCATAAAACAACAATCCACTTCCCTTTTGTGACGATCTGACTTCTGCAACTCTTAGCGACACCAGGGCCCCTCCAGCGGTTTGCTACCCATCTGAGAAGAAATCCCTGCACAACTCCGGTTTAAAGGACTGTCCCATCACCTTGCCTCTCTCACATGAGATCCGCCAGAAAAAGCGGGATCTCCTGGTGGCCACCCAGTTTACTTCTACTTCCCATTCCGATGTGTCAATCTACTGTTGCGATGAGGCCACACTCGGGTTGGAGGAACAACACCTCCTGTTCCGTCTGGGTAGCCTCCAACCTGATGGCATGAACATCGATTTCTCAAACTTCCGGCAAATGCCTCTGTCCCCTCTCACAACTAACCTCCTTGTCCTTCTGTTGCTCCTCCCCCTTCCCTTTCTTCCATGGCCTTCTGTCCTCTCCCATAAGATTCTCCCTTCTCCAGCCCTGTATCTCTTTCACCAATCAACTTCCCAGCTCTTTACCTCCCCCTCTCCCGGTCTCACCTATCACCTTGTGGTTCTTCCTCCCCTCCCCCACCTTCTTACTCTGACCTCTCCCTTTCCTTTCCAGTCCTGATGAAGGGTCTTTGCCCCAAAACATTGACTGTTTACTCTTTTCCATAGCCTGACCTGCTGAGTTCCTTCAGCATTTTGTGTGTGTGTGCATGTTGCTTTGGATTTCAAGCATCTGCAGATTTTTTTCGTTTGTGCCCCTACCACAAATGTTGTGCTCCCTTAAGATTTCATTTTTCCAATAAGAACACCTCTGATATTCCTAAATTCGAAAGAATAGGCTTCTAATTTCTTTTTACCACTCCTGATAGATCAGGAACTAGCCAAGTGAACCTCTTTTGGTCTGCCTCTTAAATAAGATGACCAGAACCAAGGACCATTCTATCAACAAATGTACCCTTGTAGCAACACTCGCCAACACTCTCCAATTTCAAACTTCTTGCAGCAAGATACTGATCTTTGTACTTTGTTAATCTACTATCTCTTTCCAGTTTGATAAGTCTGTGCAGCGGTTCCTGGTACTGAAGCCACATGACCTCAGTTTCCAAATTTAAACTTCTCACCCGCTCAATGTACTGATCAATATCCGGTTGCAGAATCTGAGCATCCCCAGAGCTGCTTGCTCTTTCACCTATTTTTGTGTCATCAGCAGATTTGGAGGCCTTGTATTTTGCAATCTCCTCCAGGTCATTAATATGAATAGTGAATGACTGAGGGCCAAGAATTGATGGGTGGGGTGGGAGCTCCACCAGTCACACCCCCTCCAGCCTGAGAAAGACCCGTTTGCTGACACATCCCCCGCCACCACAGGCTCTCGTCTTGTCCAGCAGCCATGCCTGCCTCTCCCCATTCAGCCGTGACCCTGGCATGGGCTCACTCAGTCCACTCCCCAAAGCCCCTCCAAGCTCCAAGCTCCCTGCCACCCACCGTCCACCCCTCCCAAGTCGCGCGGGGTGGGGAGCATCCTGACCGGCTGCACCGCAGCCTGGTGTGGAGGCTCCGACCCACGGGATCAGCGGAGGCCGCAGACGGTCGGAGGCTCAGCCTTCTCCAACGTACCACAATCCTCCCGGCCATCAAGGACAGTGCCTAAAGGAGATTCCATTATTAAGGAACCTCACCATCTGGGACATGCCACCTTCTCATTCCCACCACTGGAGAGGAGGTGCAGGAGCCCGAAGCCATGCACCAAGTGGTTTAGGAAAAGCCTTTCCTCCACTATCAGATTTCTTAATGTCCCCTGTACCCATGAACACTTTCTCGCAATTCCTCTTCTTCACTGTTTACTTTATCTTACCATAATTTTATATCTTGTTCTGCTACCACAAAACAGTAAATGACATTCGTAGGTCAGTGATAATTATTATTATTGCGACCACACTACCCTCCTCCCAGCCAGGCTCTCGATGTCCAGAATCCTCCTCAAAGCTCCAGCACACCAGCTAGTCTCACCCCAGGTGCACAGATCTTCGGCCGCCCATCCTCCCAAGGCTCAGGGGCCCCCCCCCCGGCATCCCAGCCCTCTCCACCCCGGCTCCCCGCTGCCAGTCCTCACCTTCACTCGCCGCTCCTGCACCTTGGTGGGCTGGCACTTGTAGATCCTGGAGTTGCAGCAGCCGGAGCAGCGCTGGACCTCCACGCAGCTCGGCCACAGGTAGAAGTTGGCCCTGGTGGGATCCACCATGCTCCGCGTTATCTCCACCACCTCCGGCCGGACCTTGCACTCGGCTGGCTTGGCCATTTCCACCACTGG
Source organism: Hypanus sabinus (assembly GCF_030144855.1). Taxonomy (NCBI): domain Eukaryota; kingdom Metazoa; phylum Chordata; class Chondrichthyes; order Myliobatiformes; family Dasyatidae; genus Hypanus; species Hypanus sabinus. The sequence goes on from NC_082734.1 coordinate 18,394,796, forward strand.
CAGAGACAGGAATGGGATCACCAGTCAGCGGGGTCTCGGGCACTCTCCCCTCCCTCAAGCTGAGCCCCACCTCCCCACTGCCTCGCTGAGCATCAGGACAACACCTTCATCTGGGACACGTCCTCCTCATCAGGAAGAGATATGGAGGTTTAAGAACATTCCATGTTTTAAGGACAACTTCTTTCTCTTCATCATTTTTCTGAACTGCCCATGAACATTAGCTCAGTGTTTTGCACTAATAATCTGGCAGCTTATAGTAACTTTTTAAGGTTTGCATTACACGTCTGCTACAAAACAAATTTCACAATGTACATCCGTGATCTTGGGAATGAAAGTGTTAACATATGTTAATATCTACATATGAGGAGCGATCGAAAGCTTAGAGCCTGCGCTCACTGGAGTTTAGAAGAATGAGGGGAGATTTCATTGAAACCTATCAAATATTGAAAGGCCTGGGTATGTGGAGAGGATGTTTCCAATTGTGGGAGAGTCTAGGCCAAAAATAGAAAGATGCCCCTTTAGAACAGTGAGGAGGAATTTCTTTAGCCAGAGGGTGGTGAATCTGTGGAATTCATTGCCACAGACAGTTGTGGAGGCCAATTTGTTGGGTATATTTAAAGTAGATGTTGATAGGTTCCTGACTGGTAAGGGTGCTAAAAGCTGGAGAATGGGGTTGAAAGGGAAAATAAATCAACCATGATTGAATGGTGGACAGACTCGATGGGCTGAGTGGCCTAATTCAACTCCTATGTCTTATGATAATAAACCTGATTCTGAAGTCAAAAACAGGGAAGGTCAGGGCAGACATGGACATTTGACCCTGTCAACTTAAACCAGGAGCTCCCAAACTTTTTAATGCCATGAACCAATGCCATTAAGCAAGGGGTCCGTGGGCCACAGGTTGAGAAGTCCTAGCTTAGAGTCATTAAGGTGAGGGGATGATGGTGTTGTGGCAGCCCCTGGCTTCAGGTACCACTAGGATGGCACCGATACACCAGAGCTTGGGGCGTCTAAGGGAGGGGTTGCAGGGGGGTTACCTGCCGGGGAGGGGAGAGGACAGGAAGGGAGTGGACTATGGAAAGGAGTATTTTAACTGGAGACTAGGGACACAACAGCGATTGGGTAATGGACTAGCAATGGAAACAATCCAGAGCACAAGTTCAAATCCCACCTCCAAAGCTAAATTCAGGTTGGGGAGCCGACTGACGGCAAACATCTGGATTTAGCTGGAACCAAGAGACCGATGCTGGAAAAAACCAACATGGTTCACAACTAACGTCCCTCAGATAGCCAGCTGGTCGCTAACTCCAGCCCCACAACGTGGTTGACAGTTAGCCTCCCCCCTCACTCTGGGTCAATTAGGGACACGCAACAAACGTCAGCCTGTGAATCACTGAACCCACGTGGGTGTGGGTGGAGATGGGTCGGCGTGGGCTGGGATCACTCAGCCCCCGGTTACTGACACCTCTGCCCACAGATTCTCGTTCTTTCAAGCCCTCAGAACACTCCTGGCGTGTTAACCGCTTCCTGCTTACGACCCTCTCTAATATCTCCATGTTCCTTTCTCCCTGACCTCATACTACCTACCTAACAATACAGCGAGGTAGGTCCTTCCGCCCCTTTGAGCCAGACTGCCCCAGCAACCTCACAACCCCAATCAACCCTAGCCTAATCACAGGACAATTCAACAGGTACACTTAATGCCAGAGAAGTGTATACAATATACATCCTGAAATTCTTTTTCTTCGCAACCACAGAAACAGAGGAGTGCCCCAAAGAATGAATGACAGTTAGAACACCAAAGCTCCCCCCTTCCATACATAAGCAACAACAAAGCAACGACACTCCCCACCAGCAAAAAAAGCATTAGCACCCTCCACCAAGCATCAATAAAGACATAGACTTGCAGAGCCCCAAAGACACCCATTCACCTGGTAATTTGACATACCACGGAGAGGTGTTCCCTTCTTTACAATGACTAATTAATCTATCCGGTACGTCTTTGGACTGTGGGGGAAAACCAACAGGAAGGATGTACAGGCTCCTTACAGGACCACACCGGAATTGAACTCAATTCTGGAATGTCCTATGCTGGGTTAGCATTGTGCTACTCACCTCGCTACCATGCCAACCAACTGGCGGCCATATTTCCAGCTATCAAAGCCCCAGTCACGCGAATTTCCTCTTTAAATACCTTCCTCCTGACGACTAACCGCGCTCCCCTCTGACCCTAACTACAAGTACCCCGGCACCCCGGGACCCTGACGAACCTCTCCTGTGGCAAGCATCACAGCCTTCGTTCGGGCTGCTGATCAGCCCGGCCAGGTAACGACAGACTGGAAACATTTGCCGAAGTGCGCCGCGGCAGTCTGGCAGTTTGCGCGATGCCATTACAGATCAGGGCGTTCCAGAGTTCAATTCCGGCGTGGTTCTGTAAGGAGTCTCTGTGATGTCTTCCCTGCGGAATGCATGGATTTCCTCCGGGTCCTCTGGTTTCCTCCCACAACCCAGAGACGTGCGGGGCAAGTCAACAGGTCATCGTAAATTGTCCTGTGATTCGGTAAGGGTGACTTGGTTTTGTCAGGGGTTTGCTGGGGCACCATGGCTCAAAGCGCTGATTCTACCGTGCTGAATTGCCAAATAATTAAATATGGCCCTAGGCAATTGATACTGAAACACCCCTTACCTGTACTACGGGTCACACGCACCGCTTTCGCACGATCGTCTTCGCTTACGGACACCAAACCAAGGTCGTCAGGATTCTCAATGTCCGCCTCTGAAACCAAACACAAGCTGGTTACCATCCACACCAGTCTAGAAATTGTACATTAAAGTTATTCACCTTTCAGGTCAGTTGAAGACTAATATAAATTATTTTCACCTCGTCCTTTGAATTAGAAAAGCGGAATGGTGTTATATTTTATTCCAGATGTTAACTCTCCATTTTCCTTCCCCTGACACTGCCTGACTCACCGAGTTCCTCCTGCACCTTGTTTTTTGCCTGCCAGATCTAATTTTCCTAACTGCCCCTGGGAGTTAATGCAGAGAAGCTGATGAAAGAAATGAAAGTCGGCCACACGGACCATTTCCAAGGGTTGGAACAGCGCTCTGTAATAGATCAGAGGAGCTGAGCAGACTCCTCCTGTGATAGATCAGAGGGGCTGAATGGCCTTTCACATTGGCATGGAGATAAGAACGTGAGAGCTTTCAGAGCATCTGGAGTTGAAAATTCCAGGGCTCGTGCCGCGAGGTTGAGGGAACAGCTGCAGGTTAAGAAGTCGAAAGGTGCTTGTGAAAGCACTGTCCAAAGCCTGTGAGAAAACAGTTTCCGTAGCTGACTTCCAGAGCTAATTCCAGCCTCTTCGTGATCCAATTACCCGAGTGCACTGGCCCAGGAGCTGGTCACCACAGCTGGTGTCTTGAAGTCACTATCAGTAACAGCCTTCCACTGAAAACCAGATCATTTAATACACATCTTCCTCCAGAGGGGTAAAGTGTGAAATGCCAGGGATAACTCATTTTACCTCCATGATGACATGGCTGTGGAGAGATCACACATCTTGGGTCAGCAGCTGAATACCGAGTGGGATTAGGGATCTGACTGGGGTTGTCAACGTAGTTCCCGAAATGTTGCCCGCCAGGAATCATCCAGCACCTCATTTAAACTGAGAGTGGTGGGCACCAGCAATTCAGGCAGAGGGTTGCACCACCTTCACACTGCTGTTGTCTCTGTTGTAGTGTTGTCCCAGCTGTGGCCACTCAGCCCATCAAACATGATCTGTACTATCCACCAAACAAAAAAATCTCCCTGTCTCAGTCTAAGTCTTTGATCAAAAGACAAGATTCGCAGCTTTCAGGCGGAGATATCCTGAGAGCTCGGCAGAGTAGTATGTCCTTGGGCGACAGGATTTATTTGAAACTCTCAGGGGATCAGGCAGCATCTGCGGACAGAGTAACAGGTTAAAATGTGACCTCTCATCAGTACTGTGCTGACTCGATAGCTCATCCGCCTGAAACACTAAACGTGCCTAATCCACTGATCATTTCCAGCTCTTTTTGCTTTTATTTCAGTATTCTGGCATCTGCAGGAATTTTTTTCCGCCGTTCGTCAAAACCAGAGGGTTGAGGGAATGTTTACAAGCTCTGCCTTTCTGTCCATTCCATTCTCCTTCCCTGATCCAACAGTCAAATTCAGTCATTAATTTTGGCAACAGCTTTGCTTCAGTCACAAACCTAGTGAGGGACACCACAGTCTCACAGCTCTGCATGTGGAAAGATTCCCCCTCCTCCGGCCCAATTTCAATATCTCCTATACAAACATTCTCTCTGATGATCACCCATGACGCTGGTAATACCTTGTTACTCTTTCTGAATTTAAACACCTGTCCCCTTGGCCTGTAATCAGGATGTTTCAACAAACATCAATTTTCTCTCTCATCAACTCACAAAGGAAGTTGCAGAGTTGGTCAAGGTAAATTCTTACCAGGAACCTAGGGGCCAAATCCCAGGGGACGCCTGCCTCAGATGAGGGGATTACAGGTCAGTGGGGGGAGTCAGCCAGCAAATATTTCATACAAGAGCGAATCGAACTCCGGAACGTCAGAGCAACACAGGCGGTGTGGATGGGGATGGGGAGGCAATGGGAGGGGAACATAGGCACAATAATCCGTCCAATTCCTACAAAAGTTCTGACACAACCGAGTCCACAGGTCTGTCCGAGGAGTATTTTCAACAAAAAGGCAAGGGAGAAGTATTAGGATGGGTGAACAAAATTTCGGTCTGGATCGGTTTAAGGACAGCACTGGGCACCACGGTGGCAGTTACTGTGACGTTATTACAGCTCACGGCATTCCGGAGTTCAGAGTTCGATTCTGGCGCCCTCTGCGAGGAGCTTGTACTCTTTCCCCGTGAAGAGTTTCCTCCTAACACTCCGATTTCCTCCCACAGTTCAAAGTTCAAAGATTTATGATCAGAGTCACCACACACAACTCTGAGATACCTTTTCCTGCGGGCATACTCAGTTAGAAGATGTGCCAGGTTGATTGACCGATGCAGGTTGTCCTGTGATTAGAGTGGTGGGTTGGTGGGTGGCACACCTCACTGTGGTAAATAAGCACCAGGTAGAGGTGGGGGCCTGACAGGGATCAGGGACAGAGCGCCCCCCCCCCATGGAAAACTATTTAAAACTGCTACTATACAAAGTGATGGAACTGTGATTGGTTTAAAGTGAGGGGACCCCAACCTGTGGTCCACAGACCCCCGCGGTTAATGGGAGGGGGTCCACGGCATTAAAACGGTTGGGAAGCCCCGGCTGAAAGCATGATGCCCTCCCGTGAAACCCGCATCACAGATCCAGCTCCGCAGAGAATGGGTGTGTCGCTCCAACCTCACAAGGGTTAAGAGCACGAAGAAAGAATCGAGCAGACTGAAATGTTAATCGTGTCACATTTACGAAGTAGAAATGTTAATGTGAAGGTCAGACCCGCGGGCAAAAGAAAGAAACTTTGTTCATTTGAATGTTTCAGACAATTGCAAACACAAACTATCAGGAAACTATTCGACAAATTCCATCCTGGTCAGGACAGTTGGAATGTTAAAACAGGGCGCCTATATTTAGAAGCAGATTCATTGTATTTGAAAAACAAGAGAGAGACTGGCATTTAACAATGGTGGGACAAAACCCAGAAACATGGGCAGCCCGGCGGCCTCCCGTGATGCCGCGCTGTTAGACTGCAAGGAGGCAGTGGAAGCTCGCCAAAGTCGTTTCGACTTCTAGACAATTCCAGGAAACACTGGGCTTTCTTAGATAGCAGCTGAACTGAGGTTGCAATAGCTGGCAGACATAACAGGCAAGAATTGAAATGTCATTATGGAACTCAAAAAAAAAGAATGCATTCAGGAGCGCTCGTAGCACGGGGAGCGGAGCAGGCCCCTGACCCGCGAACACACCTCAGCGCCACCTCTTGATCTCGAAACACAGACCACAGAAAACTCTGCAATTTCAGCTGCTGTGCCAGGAGCCGCAACGTCAAAGTCAGTCTCACCCCTTTCACGCGCACACCTCCTCGCACCTTTATCCATTCTCAGGGCAACTCTGCTCGACAAGAATCCGCCCTGTCCTCCCCAACAGCCTTCCCATTCACAAAGCCCAGGGAGCGCATGGTGTCCCCTTCCCAGCAGAGCTGTGACCTGAACAAGTAGCGGCAGATCTTGCCGCCTATCCCTTCCATGGTTCCCGTTGGATATGAAGGAGATCTGGCTGCAAAGAGGAGGGATAGCACCACTGACCCTACCTACAGAACACCTCAGGCCAGCAAGATTATCACGCTAATGCCACGGGATCCTCAAGAGGACCACATCCTGACCGTAGGGTCTGGAGGCTTGCGCGCCTCAATGACCCGAGGAGTTATGTTGGCTGGAGTCAGGGCCTTGAGCTTTGGCTCTTGGTAGGGTCACCCATGCCAGACAGGTCAAAGGGTAGAGGTCAGACTGAGAGTGGTCCACCTGTCCTCCAGGTTCAGGGGTTCAGCTCAGGGCTGACAACCCTGACCGGTCAAAATAAAATTGTTACGGAAACAGCAACGAAGAATCCTCCTACATTTGAGTGGGACGGTATTCCTGGGTCTCCACCCGGGACTGGCAGGACTGACAGTAGTGAAAACCGAGCTACTGACGCGATGAAGGAAGCCCTGAGCAGGGACGGAGGGCCTTCATTGCTGCCCCGGACGCCAGCGGGGCCAACGTGAGTGATGCCCCAGGGCTGCGCAGCCACGTAGTGGAGCGGTTAGCGTAACGCTATCACAGCGCCAGCAAGCTGGGTTCAATCCCGCTGCAGTTTGCAGGGAATTTGTACCTTCTCCCCGCGACTGCGCGGGCTTTCCACCGGGTGCTCCGGGTTCATCCCACATTCCACAGACGTACGGTTAGGGCTATCGCAGGACTCTGCACAATCCTTACTGAGTAGATTTGATGGGAACAATGCACTGTACTGTAGGTTTTGATGCTAATCTTCCGTTACCATTGTCCACCAATATGCTTCAGGTACTGCATCTCTGCTCTAAAGTGATCCAGACCCACCATATTGCTTTTAATTAATTCACAGGACATGGTCACCTCTGGCACCGCTGACTCTTACTGCCAAACTGAGGAGAAATAACCAGTACATTGTTGGATTTTTTTTAATTTAAAAAAAACTTAAAACCCGTGGATGTCAGAAACCTGAAACAAAATCAGGGGAATGCTGCGGACACACAGTGGGACAAGCAGCGCCTGTGGAAGGAGTTTCGGGTTCAGGGAACTGCTGAGGGGGTCATCAGCCTGAACTACCGACTGCCTTTTGCTGCCTGACCTGTGGAACATTAAACACAAGATGTTCTGCAGACGCTAAAAGCCCAGAGCAGCAAACACTAAAAGCCCGTTGACCCGTTCAGTTCCTCCAGCACTTTGTGTGTTTTTCTGCACCTAGCCACGTTTGCGGGTCTGGGAGTTGTAACACGAAAGGAATCAGGTGGATTTTTTCTCGTACACAATCCACTACTGTACTACACTCTGCCTGATGCAAGATTTCTGCCCACCGAGCCCCTCTAACAGATTGTCGCTCCAGATTCCAGCATTTGCAGCCTCGTGCTTCCAATAGATTTGAACTTACTCCTGCTCGTCTTTTCTTGTTCCCAACTCCTAGATTTAATAAATTACTTAAATTGAAGGTCCCCAGCTACTCTCGTCGCCAGTGAGATTTGAACTCTTGCCCCTGAAGCTATCGTCTAGAATTTGGCTGTCTGCCCAGCGACTTCACTCCGCTGTCACAGCCCCGTGGATATGTTCTATCCACGGGTAGAGGGTGCAGCTCTACCCTCGCACCGCCACCTCATCCCCCCCCTCCCTTTCTCCCGTTCCTCAGTGCCCGCGCCCCGCTCGCAGCCCCTGCAGGACACCGCTGGAATCATTTACCCAGTGTCGGATGGAAGAGGAAGCTCCGGTGTCTGTCTTCAGGAGGGATCCAGTCACCCTGCGGGGGGCGAGAAACACGCGTGGTGAGGCAAGGTCCCAAAGCACCCACTCCCCCCCCCCCCACGAGCGGTGAAAGGAGTCCAATCATTAACCCTCCACGGGCCACTGGAATAGCCGGCAGGGACAGTTCGAGCCCAGCTTCTGGTGCTGTCCGTGTGGAGTTTGCAAGCTCTTCCTTATAATTCAAAGGATGTGGGCTTCACAGACTGAGCAAATATTTAATTGCCCGTACCCAGCTGCTGTCAAGGTGGTGGATGAGATCCTGGAGCTGCGGGAGACCCATAATGTTATGATATCGTTTCCTTCCACACTCCAGCTCCCCCGGATTACTCGGCAGCTGTAGGATGCCGTAGGGTGTTGGGGTGATGGGGGTGGCAATGTGGATTGAATAGAGTACAGGGAGAATTACCGGGAATGGGTTTGTTAAGAGACCCAGCACAGTCTCGACGGGCCGAATGGCCTTCTACTAAATGTACATGAAATATCCCCGATGACCGAACTCCTCGCGGTCCAGCCCGCGTCAATCATGGACCACCTGGCGTCTGACTCACCCCATCCGTACGCACTTGCATCCTGACCTCGACCCCTGTCCCCAACGCCCCACTCCTCCCCACCTCCTGCTCACCTCGGTCTCCAGCCACAGGTGCCACAAGGTGAGCAATGCGACGCCCAAATTCATGGTCAGCCTCGGTCCCGCTCACAGCGCAGCGCCTGATCGGCTCATCGCCCCGGACTGCCGCCGGCTCCCTCTGCACGTTATATCCACAGAGCGCTCTCCGGCTCCGGACACAGGTCCCGACTGTCCGTTCCGTGCCTGGGTGTCACTGTATCAGAGCCGCGGTGACTGACTGCGTCTGTACTATAATCTGTATGCCTCTGTGTGTGTGTGTACGTCCGTGTTACTCTGTTTCTGTGTGTGCGCTATACTCTGTATGTACCTCAGTGTATCTCTGCTACACTGTGTGTGTGTGTTTCTCTGTCCCACTTTTTTAGCTCTCTCTCTGTTTGTGACTTTGCCTTTTTCTCTGTATTTCTTTTTCTGCGACTGTCTGTCTGCCCGTCCCTCTCTGTGCGTTTATCCCTCTTTCTGTGTGTGTGTCTCTCTCTGACAGTGACTGCGCCTGTGTGTCCCTCTGTCTCTCTCCACCAGCAGCGTTAATCTCGGCTCCCGCTTCCTCCGGCTCGCTTATATCGAGGGCTTGCCGAAGGTGTGCCAGAGGAATGCGCATGTGCTGCGGGGATTCCCCACGCCGCGGCTGATCTGAAGCGGAAGGTGGGGCCGTGAAGCCGAGAGAAAGCATGGCTGGAGGGGACTCGGGCGCGACAGGTCTGGGAGGAGCCCACGGGCGGTGAATAGAGTCTGACAGTCCGGGACACACACTTCTCTTCCTCTCCGAGGATTCTTGAACTGGTCACCGCTTCGTGCCCCGTGGCGCTGGTCCAGTGAATTCGCCTCTGCCTCTGTGCCTCTCTGCTGACTGTCGCCCCTCTCACCCTCCCTCAGATTCAACCAGCTTCTCACATGTCCTGTAATCCTCTGATTCTAATTCTCCTATTTTATTCCAAAAGAGACCCTTCAGCCCACCCATACTAATCCCATTTGCCAGAAGCTGATCTCATCGTCCTATCTCACCCTCTGAGTGATCTTTTTTCCCCCTGTCAGATCCCCTCTTACTCCTCACCTTAAGCCTATTCCATCTGGTTTTCAACGTTATGGGAGAAAGTTTCTCACTGTCCATCTTCTCTGTGCCCCTGATCACTCCGTACATCTCCCAGCCTTAAGGAAAACGAACCCAGCCTATCCAGACTCTCCTCGCAACTGAAACTTTTCATCCCAAGTACCATCCTGGTAAATGTCCTTTGCAACCTCTCCACATATTCATGTCCCTCCTATAGTGCAGTGACCAAAACTGCTCCAGCTGTGGGCTTTTAAAGAAGTATCATGACTTCTTGTATTCCATATCCAATCAAGGCAAGCATTCTCCCTTTTCTTGCCTCTATCACCACCTTATCTACCCATGCCACCAGCTTTAGGGGCCCGTAGATGTACACGATGTCTCCCTATACACCCTGGAACATACAATTCATTGTAAATGTCCTATCCCAAAATGTATTACCTCACACATCAGGGTTAAGTTCCATCTGCATTGTGTTTCTTTGATACTTGATGAATTTTAACTCAGGAGTGGTGTATTTCCTGTGAACAGCAGCTGTTAGGGGTTAGGCACATGGGATGACAGAATGGACCCACAAGGCGAAGAGGTTTGCAACCCAGCATTGAGGACATCGTCAAAAGGTGATGCCTGAAAAAGCTGGCATCCATCATTAAGGTCCCCCCACCATCCAGGACATGTTCTTTCCTTACTACTGCCATCAAGAAGGTGGCACAGGAGCCTGAAGACACACACCCAATGTTTTAGGAACAGCTTCTTCCCCTCTGCCATCAGATTTCTGAACGAACGGACTAACTCACGAACACTGCCTCACTATTTCTGCTCTCTTTATTTAATTAATTGCTTAAAATATGTATTTATTATTGTAATTTATAGATTTTTATATTTTGCTCTGTACTGCTGCCACAAAATAGCAAATTTCACAACATACTGTAAGTCAGTGATTCTGATCTGTTACAGTGACTAAATATCCGCAGCTCTCTGCCCATCCTCTTTCTCTATTCCTGCACTATTTTAGCTCTTTATCTCCTGCCGCCCATGTGTGATGCCTTACTTATTTGCTCAAGCCCATCACCCCTCTAGGGGCACAGGCCACCGACAGCAGCTCGCCAGAGTTATCTGTCCAAAGCCAATCTCTCAAGTCCCAGGTGTAGCCCATCCGGAGATCCTTCCTCTCCTACAGATGAGGTTTTCAGAGATCCTGTTGGTATTTCTGTAGCTTTGGGTCTTTAATGGGTTGGGGCTGCTCCATGCCCACCCCTCCTCCTTTTGCGGCCAGAGTTGGGACTGTCCATGGTAGAAGTGTTTTATGCCCTACGTGAAATGAATCCCACTGCATTTTCCTCAGTTACTTTCTCCATTTCCTGCTTTCAGTTCCTCTTTCTTTGTTCATTCGCTCAATCCATTCACAACTCATTCTGTTTCTGCACATTTCCAGTATCATTTTATTGTTTCTCTCTGTCTCTGCATCTCTGCCTCTATCTGTATCTCTCTCTCTGTCTCATCTCTCTCTGTCTGTATCTCTCTCTTTCCCTGTCTCTGTATCTCTCTGTCTCTGTATCGCTCCATCACTGATGTCTCTCTTTGTCTCTCTCTCTGTTTCATCTCTATCTCTGTCTCTCTATCTCTCATTGTTTCTGTTTCATCTGTCTCTCTCTCCCTCTCTCTGCTGCCCTCTATCATTTCTTTCCCCTTTCGCTCTCCTCCCTGTGATCTCATAGTTTCTGTCTTTGTCAGTCATTATTTATATTCAGTATTACTGTTCATCAGTTTTGCAAGTTTCCCTGTTCCTGTCTCTGACTCTCACTATGTTTCCCTTGCTATTTCTGTCTCTTGTACAACTCTTTATTTCCCTTTCCTCTTCTGCAACTTTATTTCCTCACTTCCGCTCACTTTAACTGCTTTTTTTTGCTTCTCTGTGCTACTGTCTTGCTCTTTAACAGACAATAGTTTCTGCCTCTGCCTTGCTATCATTGCCTCTTGTTTCTGTGCCCTCTTCCTCTTCGTCAGTTTCCTTCTATCCTCTCTCCTTTATTTTTATCTCTGTAACTTTCTCTTTATCCCTCTTTCTGCTTCTCCGTCCCCTTCTCCATAATTTGTCTTGGACTCCATCCCTTTCTTTCTGTCTCATAGAACAGTCCTGCATTACAGGCCCTTCAGCCCACAATGTCGTGCCGACCCTTTAATCTACTCTAAGATCAATCTAACCTTTCCCTCCCACACAGCCCTTCAGTTTTCTTTCATTCATGTGCCTAAAAGGCACTGAAATATTCCTAATGTATCTGCTTCTCTGTAATGCGCTCCAAGCTCTTACCTACCTCTGAAATCCCCCTATTCTTTCCTCCAATCTCCTTAAAAATATGTCTTCCTGTATTATGGGGGTAAAAAAAATGTTGGCGATCCACTCTATCTTTGCCTTTTACCATCTTATACACTTCTATCTCATCCCTCTCTAAAGCTTCCTATAATGAAGCAGCCAGAACTGACCCCAAGATCCCTCTGTTCCACCACAACTGCTAGGAACTCTGCCGTTAACCATGTACACTGCCTTCAGGTTCGACTGTCCAGAGTTGTCACTTCACACTTCGCTGGATTGAAGTCCATTCCGCAGGCCTTTTGGGAAAGAGGGTACTATACTGCATCCGACACCTTGACAATGCTCTAATATTACCATGGTGGATCTCCGCCACATCTGACGATGGCAGGAGGCCTGTGTGGGAGAGTTGGTAAAGTGGAAAAGCAGATCCACTCTCTCGACCTCAGAAGTCCAGCTCCAAATGTCACAAACTGGGGTCTTCCTTGGTTGCAGTGGGTGGCCATGACGTCTTCTGTGCCTTGTCAAGTCCTTTGCTCTCCATGGAACGTTGCAGTACCGCCTTCCTAGCTGTTGTATCTCACTGTTAGGTCTCATCCGCCCAGTCTGCCAGAGCTGACTTTGCACGTTAGAACAGGCATGTTTCTATCTCACCAGGGTGTAAGGCCACAGACAACCGTCACCTGGTCTAGCCTGCCTGTCGAAGCGGTGTACCGGAATGTCACCACTATGGCAAACAGCTACTTGGAGCCACAGGTGAGACCCTTTTGGAGGAAGAGGACCATCTGACCCAATGCTACATGACATCTTATAGGCAAGAGATCAAAGGTTACAATGTAGTTACGATGCCTCCTCTGATTTACATATAACTTCACACCTCCTTCTTTGCACCCACACTCCAGACACCCAAAATGAATGTTAACCTGTTTCTTCAGTTAACTGCTGATCACAGCTCTAGGAATCTAATGTTCAGGGCTGCATTTTAAACTTAATCCACAGTCCATGTTCAGGTCTAAAGATTGGTTGCTGTAGCTAGTCGCTGGAATTAATATTTTGCTTTATACCTCAAGTCCAGAATATGCCCTAATGTTGCCCTTGAGGCATGGATGCTCTCTAGTGAGAGCATGAGAGCATCCTCTAGTGAGGGATCTAAGTGATGATATGGAAGGACATAGACCCAACACCACTGAAGGACTGGCACCAAATCAACATGGAGCATGACTCGGAGGGGAACGTGCCACAGTGGTTCTCCCATGTGCCCGCAGCCTTGTTCTTGATGGTAGACATCACAGGTTTAGAAGATCCTTGTTGGAGTAGCCTGGGTAGACAACTGCAAGCATTTGCGGGGAGTAAACAAACTCAGTCACCCTGTGCAAGGACTGGGGATGGAGGGTAGGCAGTCAATCAGATTGGTTCTGGGTTGTGCAGAGGTGACCTTGGAATCACAGTCACCCAGGCAAGCGATGTCCCATCTCACTCCTGATCTGTAAATGGAAAAGCTTGCTGTGTCAGGAGACACTCTCCTTGGAGCAGCCTCCGACCGCTTGCTGTGTCTGTTGACTGTCCGGTTGAATATTTAGCATTCAAGGCCCCAGGATATCAATGGCGAAGAATATGCTACCTCTCTTGATATTTCCCCCTACTTTCTGTCTCCCTCGGCCTCAAAATTAGAGAGAACTGGGATGATGAAGGCCAAGAGGCATCTTGAGAAGGGTAACAACGAAGGCCTGTGCAACCTCTTCCATTTGCAGTCGTAAGTGAAACCTGATCAGATATTTAACAGAAAACGACAGAAAGAAAACAAGATTCTCTCAGTACCCACCTTGATTGATTTTTCTCTGTCTGGTATTCACTGTCTCGTCACTCCCTCTATGCATTTCTGTCTTGGTTCTGAAATCTCTGTTTCAGTTTGTTTTTCTTTTCTTCTACTGTTGCAATCCATCTCTTTTTCTCTGACATCTCATTCTGTTTCCTGTTCTCTGTGTCTTCGCCTGCCTCCCTTTATCCCTGTTTTCTTGTTTCCATGTTCCTCTTTAATGTCCCTATGACCCTCTATCTGATTATCACTCTCCCATCTATCTTTGTCCTTGCTCCTGTCTTTCTGCAAACCTGTGACTGACCTCTCCGTCTATCTGTCTGAACCCCTCCCTCACTCTATGACATTCCTTCAATGTTTGTTGGCTGAAGTTTTTCAAACCTCACTGAGCTCCAAAGTTCAAAGTAAAATTTATTATCAGACACCCATGCCACCACTTAAGGAGGGTCAGTGACAGTGCTTAAGGGGTATTTATATCACTCGAATCACCAAAGCATGGAAGGAGATGGTCAAGAGCCTGAACGGGGGTTTGGGACAGATGGTGCTCACTAGTCAGCATGGACATTGTGGGCCAAGTGGCCTGTTTCCATGCTCTTTGACTCTATAATGCTATAGATTACATGTCGAAAGACTAGATAAGGTGGATGTGTTTCATGCGGTGGGCGTATCCAGAACTAGAGAGCACAGCCTCAAAATTGAAGGGGTGACCTTTTAGAACAGAGGTAAGGAGGATGTTTTTTTAGCCAGAGAGTAGTGAATTTGTGGTAAACAAGAGAAAATCTTCAGATGCTGGAAATCCAAGCAACACACACAAAATGCTGGAGGGACTCAGCAGGCCAGGCAGCATCTATGGAAAAGAATACAGTTGACGTTTTGGGCCGAGACCCTTCAGCAGGGTCTCAGCTCGAAACACCAACTGTACTTTTTTCCATAGAAGCTGCCTAGCCAGCTGAGTTCTTCCTGCATTTTGTGTGTGTTGAATGAGTCTGTGGAATGCTCTGCCATAGAATGTGGCAGAGGCCAAGTCATGGGTATATTTAATAATTTCCAGATCAGTCAGGGTTTGTATATGTCGATAAGGCAGGTGTACAGGGTTGAGTGGGATCAGCCATGATGGAATGGTGGAGCAGACTCGATGGGCTGAATGGCCTAATTCTGCTCCTATGTCTTATGGTCTTACAGCCCTGAGATCCTTTTTCTGCAGACATACTCAGCAAATCTATCAAACAGTAACTGTAAACAAAGGACAACAAACTCTGCAAATGCAGATAGAAATAAATAGCAATAAATAACCAGCATGAAGTAACAAGATAAAAGAGTCCTTAAGTGAGTGCAGCTAGCCCCTTTTGTTCAAGAGCCTGATGATTGAGGGGTAGAGACTGTTCTTGAACCTGGTGGTGCAAGTCCTGAAGCTCCTGTACTTTCTACCTGATTGCAGCAGTGAGAAGCGACCTTGGCCTGGGTGGTGGGTTCTGGGATATAACTCATCCATTGAGATTTTCTCCCAGCCAATGATCTCACTTCAAGCACTCTTTATCTTGATATTTAATGCTCTCATTATTTATTGCTGTTTATTTACATTTGCATTTGATTAGTTTATTCTCTTCTATGCTCTACATTGATCCTATTGTAGTTACTATTCTATAGATCTTCAGAGTATGTCCACAGGAAAGTGAATCTCTGTTGTATTTGGTGTACCCTGATAATAAAATTGAATTTTGGTACTAATGGATTGTAAAATGGCAAATGTGATTCCTTTGTTCAAGAAGAGGAAGGTAAAAAGCAGGAAACTACAGGCTAATAAGCTTAATATCTGCTGCTGCAAGATGCTGGAGTCAATAATCAAAGGAGAAACAGTTAATCATGTGGAAAAGCTTAATTCAATCAAACCAAGTCAACATGATTACAAATTATGTTTTTTTGAGACCATAACAGGTAGGGAGCCCATAGATGTGATGTATTTGGACTTTCTAAAGCATTTGACAAAGTTCAATATAAGAAGTTGGTACTCAAGTGAAGAAGTTATGCTCTTGGAGGTGGTGTGTTATAAATAAGCTTTTTACAGGTTGGAAGAATGTAACAAATGGGGTACCCCAGGAATCAGTTCTTACACCTTTCTTCGTTTGTTCGTTCGTTATGTGCCTTGTCCTATGACATGGGCGATCATGGTCTTCGCTATAACCATGATTGCTCTTGGCAAACTTTTCTACAGAAGTGGCTTGCTATTGACTTCTTTTGGGCAGTGTCTTTACAAGACAGGTGACTCTAGCCATTATCCATACTCTTCAGAGATTGTCTTTCTGGCATCAGTGGTTGCTAATGTTCCCTCTAATTTGTAATGACCGGTGTGCGCAATAGTCTTGTGCTGTGCAATTTTTTGTCCAGTGACAACAACATGTGCACACTGAATTTTATATCTTGAGGTATTCATTTGAACAGCTAGCAAAACATTGTCAATAAGAATTTTGATCTCCTCTGGGTTTGATCGTTTCCACTTTTGTTCACCTGCCCTCTCACAAAACACAATTAGCAGGCCTGTAGCAAGTAATGAAGGATTTCTTTGTTAAATGAAGCTTTAAAAAGCCAGATTTCCAAATATCACTCCACTTCTTCCCACCTGCAAATTCTCCAGCAACTTTTGCATCGCGGCAATACAAACAGGTAACACCAGTTTCTGTAAGAAATACATAAATATTTCTCGTAGCTGCATGTTCATGATCTCATGAGCTCTCGGTGAAGCAGTTTCTACTGTTTCATTAAGCCATTCCACTTTAAATGAACTAGCAGTTAATTTATACTTCACACCATTTGCTTCTTTGGAATTCAACATAGTGAATCAATAATTTCTTGAATAAAAACAGTATAAATAAGCCAGTCCTAAAATCTACAGACAAATCATCGCAAACTCCACATTGGCAACACGGTCTGCATCAGAAATCAGAAAAGGAAATGTGATTGTGTATGATCATGAAATATACTTCACATGCCAATGAGGTAGAATGTAACAACATTTTGAACGCAGTTTAACTTCCTTTGTGTGCTAGAAGCAAAAGATGTGTGTGTGTGTGTGTGTGTGTGTGTGAACATTTTAGAGAGAACATCGGTGGTCGCATAACCAGGACCTGTGATATGCACCAGCTGCTCATACAGCTGTCCACCACCTGCTCCCAGTGCCCTACACCTCCTTTGGTAGAGATTTGTCTCCACCCCACCATCCGAACACCTTAGGTATTTACTATTAAAATCATGACCCGGAAGAAAAGGCTGGTTGTAAGGCTTATGAATCGGTAATAACATCTCCACTTCACTGACTATCATCAAAGGCGCCTCAAGGATAATTGCTTAGCTCCATGCTCTATTCTCTCCGACTCGTGACAGTACGACAAGGGACAGTTCAAATGCCATCTACTGCATAAATTTGCTGATGACACTTCTGTTGCTGACAGAATCTCAGATGGCAAAGTTGAGCCATACAGGTGTGAGATCGATTGGTTGGTTAATTAATTTATTTATTCAGATACAGCATGAAATAATCCCTTCCAGTTCTTCAAGCCATGCCTCCCAGCAACCCACAATTTAACCCCAGCCCAATCACAGGACAATTTACAACGACCAATTAACCCACCAAACGGTACATCTTTGGACTGTGGGAGGAAACCCACATGGTCACGGGGAGAATGTACAGACTCCTTACAGACAGCAACGGGGATTTACAGCTGGTACTGTAAAGCATCGTGCTAGCCACTACGCTGAAACAAATAAATAAATAAAGTAGATCTGTTGGTTAAGAGCTGTGACAACAAAGGCCTCATACTCAATGTCAGAAAGACCAAACAAGTGATTGTGGACCTCAGGAAGGAGAAAGAGTGAGCAACTTCAAGTTCTGGGAAACCATTATCTCAGGGAATCTATCGTACATTATTGCAATCACACTAGCAACTCGACTTCATTAGGCGTTTGAGGAAATTTGGTAATTCATCAAAAACTTTTGAATTTTTTTTTAGAATGAAGAGCATTTTGACCGGTTGCACCATAGTCTGGTATGGAAACGCCAATACACTGGATCACAAGAGGCTACAGAGGGTTGCACACTCAACAGGCTCCATCACAAGCTTCCTCAAGAGGTATTGCCTCAAGAAAGCGGTGTCCATCATTAAAGGCCTTCATCTCCTGGAACTTGTCATCTTCTCCTTACGTTTGTCAGCTCTTGGATTGTATTCATTAGAGTATAGAAGAATGAGAGGGGATCTCATAGAAACATTGCTAATGTTGAAAGGGTTGGACAGGGTAGATGTGGAAAGGCTGTTTCCCTTGGTGGGTGAGTCCAGGACAAGAGGTCACAGTCTTAGAAATTAGAGGGTACCCATTTAAAACAGAGATGAAGAGAAATTTTTTTAGCCAGAGGGTCGTGGATTTATGGAATTCGTTGCCACATACAGCTGTGGAGGCCCAATCATTGAGGGTGTTTAAGGAGGAGCTTGATAGGTATCTAATTAGTCAGGGTATCAAGGGATCTGGGAAAAAAGCCGGAAACTGGAACTGATGGGAGAATAGTTTAGCTCATGGTGGAGTGGCAGAGCAGACTCAATGGGCCAAATGGCCTACTTCTGCTCCTTTGTCTTGTGATCATCAGGGACGAGGCATAGGATCCTGAAGATTCACACTCAACGATTCAGAAGCAGCTTCTTCCCCTCCACCGTCAGATTTCTGAATGGTCAACAAACATCTGAAAAACTAGCTTGCTATTCCTTTTCCTTTGCACAAGTTATTTAATTTTGTAAGTCAATGTGGCAAAATATCAAATTCCATGTCAGCTCAGTGATAGTGGTTCCGATTCTGATTGGAAGTTTGCTGATGGTATGAAAGTAACTGAAAGGACAGATTGTGACTCTGAAGTAGGTCAAAGATAAATCAAGTGTAGCCTCCGTGCCCCCAATTTACCCCCGCTCATCTAGGGTGAACCGCCATTGCCCTGCCAACAGTGCAATACTTTGATGTAAATACAGTGTAATGCCCCCCCAGTACACAAATACCAGACAATGCACCAAAGGCGAGGAAATAATTGCAACTTTATAGTTATCTCTTAGTGATGGGTTAGTTGAAACAGATAACCTAAAGGCTCCAAATCAGTAAGCTTATCAGTTTGTTCACATAATATTTTAATACGTTGGAGCTCACGCCTCCGGTTCCATCCACAATGACCTTCTGAGCCTTCGGCCACCGTCCGAACCGCCGATGTCCAGTATCCGCTGCCCTGGAACCGCTGTCCGCTCCTCACACATCCGTCCTCCTCACTTGCCTCTCGAAAAAGACCGAACTCCCACTCAGCTCACACATACAAGATAGCATAACAATTCTCCATTGGTTAGTACCCCACTTATCTACAGTTATAACCCAAACACTCCAGCTACAGAAACCCATTACAGCATTAAGTAGCATTACAAGAGAAGCCATTTTGTTAGCCTGAACAGTTAACAACACCACAGTTAATGGTACTGACAGCCCTACACAAGGAAGTGGGAAAAACTGAGCTAATGGAGTTTAATGTGGGGTAAGTGTGACTTCATGCTTTTTCATAAGCAAAAATCAAAGGGCAGATTATTATCTAGATGGAAAAATATTGTAAAGGAGTGAAGTTGTAGGTGTCCCAGAGCATGAACTACAAGAAGTTAACAGGTAAGTTCAGAAAGTAGTTAGGAAGGCAAGCACTTCATTGAGGCCAGCGTCAGCCTGTCTTTCAGGAGGGAGAACCCTTGCGAGGTGGCATGGGCCAATGGAGTACCTGGAAAGGCTCTGAAAACCTGTGCCAACCAACTGGCAGGGGTATTCAAAGTCATTTTCAATCTCTCACTGCTACAGTCAGAAGTTCCCACCTACTTTTAAAGGGCGACAATTATACCAGTGCCCAAGAAAGAGCAGTGTGAGCTGCCTTAATGATTATTGTCCAATAGACAGACAGATAGACAGACAGACATACTTTATTAATCCCGAGGGAAATTGGGTTTCATTACAGACGGACCAACCAAGAATTGTGAAAAAATATAGCAATATAAAACAATATATAATTAAATACTAATAAGTAAATCATGCCAAGTGGAAATAAGTCCAGGACCAGCCTAGTGGCTCAGGGTGTCTGACACTCCGAGGGAGGAGTTGTAAAGTTTGATGGCCACAGGCAGGAATGACTTCCTATGACGCTCAGTGTTGCATCTCGGTGGAATGAGTCTCTGGCTGAATGTACCCCTGTGCCTAACCAGTACATTATGGAGTGGATGGGAGTCATTGTCCAAGATGGCATGCAACTTGGACAGCATCCTCTTTTCAGACACCACCGTCAGAGAGTCCAGTTCCACCCCCACAACATCACTGGCCTTACGAATGAGTTGGTTGATTCTGTTGGTGTCTGCTACCCTCAGCCTGCTGCCCCAACACACAACAGCAAACATGATAGCACTGGCCACCACAGCCTCATAGAACATCTTCAGCATCGTCTGGCAGAAGTTAAAGGACGTCAGTCGCCTCAGGAAATAGAGACGGCTCTGACCCTTCTTGTAGACAGCCTCAGTGTTCTTTGATCAGTCCAGTTTATTGTCCATTCATATCCCCAGGTATTTGTAATCCTTCACTATGTCCACACTGACCCCTTGGATGGAAACAGAGGTCACCGATGCCTTAGCCCTCCTCAGGTCCACCACCAGCTCCTTAGTCTTTTTCACATTAAGCTGCAGATGATTCTTCTCACACCATGTGACAAAGTTTCCCACCTTAGCCCTGTACTCAGCCTCATCTCACTTGCTGATGCATCCAACTATGGCAGAGTCATCAGAAAACTTCTGAAGATGGCAAGACTCTGTGCAGTAGTTGAAGTCCGAGGTGTAGATGGTGAAGAGAAAGGGAGACAGGACAGTCCCCTGTGGAGCCCCAGTGCTGCTGACCACCCTGTCTGACACACAGTGTTGCAAGCGAACATACCGTGGTCAGTAAGGTAATCAATAATCCATGACACCAGGAAAGCATCCACCTGCATCACTGTCAGCTTCTCACCCAGAAGAGCAGGGCGGATGGTGTTGAATACATTGGAGAAGTCAAAAAACATGACCCTCACAGTGCTCGCCGGCTTGTCCAGGTGGGTGTAGACACGGTTCAGCAGGTAGACGATGGCATCCTCAACTCCTAGTCAGGGCTGATAGGCGAACTAGAGGGGTCAAAGTGTGGCCTAACCATAGACTGGAGCTGCTCTAGAACAAGTCTCTCCAGGGTCTTCATGATGTGGGAGGTCAATGCCACCGGTCTGTAGTCATTGGAGCCACAGGGGCGCAGTGTCTTCGGTACAGGAACGAGGCTGGTCGTCTTCCACAGCACAGGAACCCTCTGGAGACTCAATCTCAGGTTGAAGACATGGTGAAGTACCCCACATAGCTGGGGGGGCAGAGGCTTTGAGCACCCTAGGGCTGACACCATCCGGGCCTGCAGCCTTGCTTGGGTGGAGATATTTCAGCTGTCTTTTCACCTGTTCAGCTGTGAAGCCCACCGTGGTGGTTTCAGGTGAGGGAGGGGTGTAGTCATGAGTGCAGGGTGGGGGGCTGTGAGGAGGGGAGAGTGGAGTAAGTGTTGGTTGGGGGCCGACAACAGATGAATCATGTGGGGGGTGGGCAGGGGCCATTGAAGAAATCTATTGAAGAACAGGTTAAGTTCGTTGGCCCTGTCCACACTGCCTTCAGCTCCTCTGTTGCTGGTTTGCCAGAACCCAGTGATGGTCCTCATCCAACTCCAGACCTTTCTCATGTTGTTCTGCTGGAGTCTCCACTCAAGCTTCCTCCTATACCTGTCTTTAGTCTCTCTGATCTTGGTTTTCAGGTCCCTCTGTATTGTCCTCAGCTCCTCCCTATTTCCTTCTCTAAACATCCTCTTTTTAGCGTTCAGGATGTCCTTAATGTCCTTTGTTACCCATGGCTTGTTATTTGAATAACAAAGGACAGTTCTTGCTGGAACATTGCAGTCCACACAGATGTTGATGTACCAGTGATGCACTCTGTGAGCCCATCAATGTCCTCTCCATGTGGCTCACAGAGGGCCTGCCAGTATGTCACCTCAAAACAATCCTGGAGTGCCTCAAAGCCTCCCCCGACCATGTCCTCATTGACCTCGAGGTTACAGGTTTATTCTTCACCAGCGGCACGTAGCAAGGTTTGAGATGCACCAGGTTGTGATCTGACCGTCCCAGTGGGGGGAGGGGAGAGGAGCTGTATGCATCCTTAACGTTAGCATACATCAAGTCCAGGGTCCTCTCCCCTCTGGTTGTACAGCTCAGATACTGCGTGAAGTTGGGCAGTGCTCTATCTATGGTAACATGGTTGAAGTCACGCGAGATGGTAATGAGGGCACTCGGGTGCTGGGTTTGTAGTCCGGCTATGACGGTGTGAACGATGTTACACGCTGACGTCGGGTTGGCAGAGGGAGGGACGTACACAACAACCACAATTGCATGTGACACTCTCTTGGCAAGTAATATGGCTGGAGTCCAACAGCAAAAAGTTCAATATCCGGGCTACAAACACATTCCTTGATCGTAATATGACCAGGATTGCACCATCTGCTGTTAACCAGAACAGCAAGCCCCCCTCCTTTATGCTTACTGCTCTCAGTGCAATTCCGATTGGCCCGAACGGTCTGGAAGGCCTCTATGGAAACGTTTTGGTCGGGTATGTCCTCGTGCAGCCACGTTTCAGTAAAACATATAACACTGCTCTCCCAAAAAGTCCTCTGACTCCTGACTATCGCTGTCAACTCGTCCATTTTATTACCCAGCGATCTCACATTGCCCATAATGAGAGAAGGGAGACATGGCTTATAACTCCTCTTCTCCATAAGTCTCTGATGTCTCGACATCATGCACTTATGTCTATGGTGATGAAATGCTTTGAGAGGTTGGTCATGACGAGAATCAACTCCTGGACCCATTGCAATTTGCCTGTTGCTACAATAGGTCTACAGCAGACATGATCTCAATGTCTCTCCATGTGGCCTTGGATCATCTGGACAATACAAATACCTATGTCAGCATGTTGTTTATTGACAGCATTTAATACCATTTCCTACAAGCCTGATCGAAAAGTTAGAGAACTGAGGCCTCTGTACCTCCCTCTGCAGATGGATCCTCAAATTCCTAAATAGAAGATCACAATCTGTTAGGATTGAAAGTAACATCTCCTCCTCGCTGACAATCAACACTGGTGCACCTCAGGGATGTGTGCTTAGCCCACTGCTCTATTCTGCCTCCAACAATGACTGTGTGGCTAGGCACAATTCAAATGCCATCTATAAATTTGCAGATGATACAGCCATTGTTGGCAGAATTTCAACTGGTGATGAAAGGGGCGTACAGGAGCGAGATATACCAGTTAGTTGAGTGGTGAGTTATATTGGATTCTATCTCAAAGAGGGTTGGAGTTTAGAAAAATGGTAGTGTTAGTTACTGTTGTACAGGACATTGGTGGAGTCACACCTGGAGTACTGTGCACAGTTTTGGTTCCATTACCTAAGAAAGGACATAATAGTAGAGGAGGTAACCCCAAAACAATTTGCCAAGCTCTTTCCTGGGATGAGAGTGTTGTGTTATCAAGAAAGGCTGGACAGGTTGAGTGTATTCTTTAGAACTTAGAAGAAATAAGGGAGATTTTAATGAAACATAAAGGATTCTAAGGGGCCACAACAGTGTAGATGCCAAGATGTTTTCACCAGTGGGACAATCTTGAACAAGGATATAGGTACATTGAAACTTCTTCATGCAGAGAATGGTGAATCTCTGGCATTCTCTGACCAGGAGAAGCTATTAGAAGTCTTTATTGTGGAAGTAGATACATATTTTAACAGATTTTGGGATTGAGGGCAATGAGGATCTGGCATGGAAGAAGAGATGGCAGATCAGCCATGATCACATTGAATAGTAAAGCAGGTCTGAGGGGCCGAGTGGTCTCCTCTTGCTCCCTCTCTTCCCCACCCTCCCGCTTTCATCCCCTTTCTGACTCCAGCTCTCTGACTCTGTCACATTTATTCTCTCCTGTGCTGTTCTGGCTCTCTCAGCTTGGGTGTTGCTTTGATAACAAATTTTCCATGCCAATACTACACTTGAAAAGGTGTTGTGGTTTGCTTCATTTGCGTATCTGCCTTCAGGCTGATCTTGAGCCTCTTGGGAGCTTTCAAGTATTCTCCTGGTTTATAGTGGCTCTTTGAAGCTTCCACTTGTTCCAACTTGCTAACCATTGCCTGCAATGGCTACACGGAGATGTTTGGACTATCTGAAGAGATCAAAACTCAAGCAAAAAACCACAAATGGAAACACCATCAGAGTGACTGCTCCAGGTTCGGTCCTTCCACATTCTCCTGCTCCTTCCCCTTTAGCTTCCTCTTCTGCCTCATCTCCCACCTGGTTTGGGCCCACCCTCACCTGGTTTTGAATCCCTGAATGGCTTCCATAGGCTTGTGGTCCCATTCTTGGTGGGCCCCCCAGTTTGTTTGGACCCCAGTTCATGATGAGGTCCCTCCAGGCTGAGGTTGCCTCTGGTTTCAGGGTCTTCTCTCATTGGGTCTCGTCCAGTTCTCTTCTGTCCCCCACCCAGCCACTATACAGTAACTCACGGGGAGTGGATTATCCCTTGGCAGAGGCACCATGAGGAGCAGCTTGTCTATGGAGGGCAGAGGGTGGAACTCCGTGGGGGTCAGAGGGCAAGAGGCAGGAAGAAGGAAGTGAGATGAGGGGCAAGAGGAGTGGTCAATGGGGGGCCCAGTGGATGTGTGGGCTCTGTGGCATGAGTTCCCTTGGCTTTTTGAGGAAACTTGGGCTGAAATGGTGTAATCGAGTTGAGCAAGAAAGTATCTAAGGGAAGTGAAAGGGTGGCTTGCAATGTGGAAGGGTGGTATGGCTGGACTGTCCCTTTAAATGGAGTTGGGGGGGTGGGTGCTGGGTGGGAAACAGGGCGTCTCCCAATGAGGCTATAAATTCCAGAAACCAAGTTTTGTATTCCTGTTTTCAGGGAGGACACCTCATTTTTCCACTTTACAAATGAATTTGATCAACAGTCAGCCCTGGGGACCAGAGATACCACTCTGGAAGATTTGATATAATATCCTGTTTATCTATGTCATTAGAACGTCCCCAACTCTTAAAAAAAGAAGCAGAGAGCACACGTCATCCTCCAAAAATAGTCTCTGTGAGTGGTGTGTTTAACGATTCTCACTTCTTTTCACTGTCCAGGCAAGCATCAATCATCCAACCCATTGTGACAGTGAAAAAGTGTGTATGGAACCAGAGGAGATAGCAGAGGTACTTAATGAATACTTTGCTTCAGTATTCACTACGGAAAAGGACCTTGGCAATTGTAGGGATGACTTAAATGGACTGAAGAGCTTGAGCATGTAGATATTAAGAAAGGGGATGTGCTAGAGCTTTCGGAAAACATCAAGTTGGATAAGTCACCGGAACCGGATGAGATGTACCCCAGGCTACTGTGGGAGGTGAGGGAGGAGATTGCTGAGCCTCTGCCGATGATCTTTGCATCATCAATGGGGACGGGAGAGATTCCAGAGGATTGGAGAGTTGTGGATGTTGTTCCCTTATTCAAGAAAGGGAGTAGAGATAGCCCAGGAATTGTGGACTGAAAGGCCTGTATTGTACAGTAGGATTCCAATGTTTTTATATCAATGCAATTGGAGACCAGTGAGTCTTACTTCAGTGGTTGGTGAGTTGATGGAGAAGATCCTGAGAGGCAGGATTTATGAACATTTGGAGAGGCATAATTTGATTAAGGATAGTCAGCATGGCTTTGTCAAAGGCAGGTTGTGCCTTACGAGCCTGATTGAATTTTTTGAGGATGTGACTAAACACATTGATGAAAAAAGAGCAATAGATGAATGTATATGTATTTCAGCAAGGCATTTGATAAGGTACCCCATGCAAGGGTTATTGAGAAAGTAAGGAGGCATGGGATCCAAGGAGACCTTGCTTTGTGGATCCAGAACTGGCTTGCCCACAGAAGGCAAAGAGTGGTTATAGACAAGTCAATAGACAATAGACAATAGGTGCAGAAGTAGACCATTCGGCCCCTCAAGCCTGCACCACCATTTTGAGATCATGGCTGATCAATTGCCATCAATACCTGGTTCCTGCCTTGTCCCCATATCCCTTGATTCCCCTATCCATAAGATACCTATCTAGCTCCTTCTTGAAAGCATCCAGAGAATTGGCCTCCACTACCTTCTGAGGCAGTGCATTCCAGACCCCCACAACTCTCTGGGAGAAGAGAGTACTACACGCTACTGTCATATTGTACATGGAAGTCAGTGACCAGTGACTCAGGAATCTGTCCTGGAACCCCTTCTCTTTGTGAATTTTATAAATGACCTGGATGAGGAAATGGAGGGATGGGATTGGGGGTGTTGTGGATAGTGTGGAGGGCTGTCAGAGGTTACAGCGGGACAATGATAGGATGCAAAACTGGGCTGAGAAGTGGCAGATGAGTTCAACTCAGATAAG
Source organism: Hypanus sabinus (assembly GCF_030144855.1). NCBI lineage: Eukaryota > Metazoa > Chordata > Chondrichthyes > Myliobatiformes > Dasyatidae > Hypanus > Hypanus sabinus. The sequence goes on from NC_082734.1 coordinate 18,421,141, forward strand.
TGTGAAGTGGGTCATTTTGGTAGGTCAAATATTGGAGACCAGAATATAGTTTTAATGGTAAGACTCTTGGCAGCGTGGAGGATCAGAGGGATCTTGGGGTCTGAGTCCATTGGACACTCAAAGCTGCTGCGCAGGTTGACCCTGTGGTTAAGAAGGTATACGGTGCATTGGCCTTCATCAACCGTGGGATTGAGTTTAAGAGCTGAGAGGTAATATTACAGTTATATAGAACCCTGGTCAGACCCACTTGGAGCACTGTGCTCAGTTCTGGTCACCTCATTACAGGATGAATGTGGAAACTATAGAAAGGGTGCAGAGGAGATTTACAAGGATGTTGCCTGGAGTGGGGAGCATGCCTTATGAGAATAGGTTGAGTGAACTCGGCCTTTTCTCCTTGGAGCGACGGAGGATGAGAGGTAACCTGACAGAGGTGTATAAGATGATGAGAGGCATTGATCGTGTGGATAATCAGAGGCTTTTACCCAGGGCTGAAATGGCTAGCATGAGAGGACATAGTTTTAATGTGCTTGGAAGCAGTACAGAGGAGATGTCGGGGGTAAGTTTTTTACACAGAGTGGTGAGAGCATGAAATGGGCTGCTAGTGATGGTGGTGTAGGCGGATACAATAGGTCCTGGGTAGGTACATGGAGCTTAGTAAAATAGTGGGCTATGAGTAACCCTAGGTAATTTCTAAAGTAAGTATATGTATGGCAAAGCATTGTGGCCCAAAGGGACCTGTTTTGTGCTTGTGGTTTTCTATGTTTCTATTGCTTGAACCTCTGAAAACCCACCTGAGTGAGGCCCTCACCTCTGTTGAGAGTATTGGGCCAAGTGGAAGAGAGTAGGAACTGTATGGATGGGTTGTAAGGAGGTGGAAGTGAACAGATAATTTTCATCAATAAGTCCCACACCTAAGATGGTGAAACTTTGATGGAGAAGTTGAGGAACTATGGAGATGAAGCACCATAATGCTTCAGAGGTGTCAAGGTGGCTGGGGTCCTGTCAGAGTCCATGATCTACAGCTGCACTCAAACTACGTTCATCACGGATGGTGGGTTCTTGCTCTTCAGTCGCCGAGCAGCCTGCGTTTTGGGGTCTCCAGGAGCGGCTTGGAAGGCACGTGCTGTTGGGATGCAGCCGAGGACAATCTGGTTCCTCACCAGTCGGCGACTGAAGTGTCACGGGAGATCGAAACATCGAGACAGAAGGCGCAGCTGTCAGAGGCCTCTGCACTCTCTCTCTCTCAATGGTGAGAGTAAGTTTGCTGATCCTCGAGTCGGGGGGAGCTCGAATAAGTGACACTGCAGGCTGTAACATCGATACAGCGAGTTGTTGGTCTCCCCTCTCGCTGCGCCAAGATCCATATCCCTCTCTCCCTTGTTAGTTGAGATGTCGAAGAGCTGGGATTGCAGTAGTTTTTGGTTGACTGTAGATCATGGACTCTGGGAGCTTGCTATTTCATGGTGGGTGATGGGGGCGGATGCTTTTGCAGAAGTAAGTGGGGGGGGTTTGATGCTTTTGCTGCCACTTGTACATGGGATGGGGGGAGAAGATTTTGGGATCATTCATTCTCTGGGGCTTTTCCCCCCTGTTTCATGGATGTCTGTGACGAGTAAGAATTTCAGGCTGTATACTTTATACATTCTCTGACATTAAATTGAACCTTTGGATCAGATGACAGAGCCGCTCCAGAGACCGGGGTTCAATCCCGACCTCGGTTACTGTCTGTGTGGAGTTTGCAGTTCTCTCTGTGACCACATGGATTTCCTCCAGGTGCTCTCATTTGCTCCCGCATCCCCAAAGGTATGTGGGTTGGTGGGTTAATCGGCCACTGTAAATTACCCCACCATGTTTGTGGGTGATTGGTAGAATCTAGGAGCCGGGGATTTTAAAAAGGGATGAGGTTAGGATTGGTTAATCGGTGGGCTTGCTTCCGGGCTGCCCCTTGCTCTGAATCTATATGAGAGCTCTCATCAAAGGAAGCCATCTCTGGGCCCTTCACGATCCGACAAACGAGACTGTAGACTACTGCGCGGATCCCTACAGCTGCTCTGCAGACCTTTATAAACCACCCGCCTGATAAACAAACAAGGAAAGCCAGATTACATTGTGACGTCACCCGGCCAGCTGCGATTTCACAGAGGATGAAGGGACGGGGTACAAATCCGTAAACAGGTGCAGGGATCTCTGAGCTTCCTCTGGAACGTTCTGAAATCTCTTATCAGCAGAAAGCAGAACAAGTTGCTTCCTGAGCTCCCGATGCACAGGTGTTGACTTGCAACATCTGTAGACTTCATCTGCTCAGCTCCAAGCACAGAGCCAACAGTGAGAACTCGTCCAATTCCTCCAAGCCTGACTAAGGCATTGAGATCAGGGGACATAGAACTGCTCTTGGGATACATTCATTTCAAACACTTCCATTGAAGGGATTCTGTTTGGAACCTTTTTTGGAATAATCTACCAGGTCGGGGGAAATGACCTAAAATATCAGGAAACTTTGTAGTAAGGCAGGATTTTTTTAAAGATTGAAGTATCCTAATCTGACCTTGAGGAGTGCTGTAGCTCTGTGTGTGGGGAAGGTCCACCCACTCTGAGGCAGGAAGTTGGCTGTGAAACAATGCAGGAATGGCAACTGACTTCAGGCCAGGAAAGGCAGCGTCTTGGAGGGGAACTTGGAATTGTTGGCATTCTCGTGCCCTTGTCCTTTCAGATGTTGGATGTCACGGGTTTGGGAGGAGCTGCCAAAGAAGTCCTGTGAATTGTTCCAGTGTTTTGCAAGCGCTGCACAGGGCGGCAATAATTCGGGAAGAACTTGAGAAATGCGAGCAAGGAGTTGGCCATCTGGTCCATCAAACCTCAGCACCATTTCCCCATGCTATCCCCTTATCCTGCAATTTCTTTAATATCCTGAAATAAACCTGTCTCTGTTGTGAATGAAGTGTCACCCCTGGTTCTGCACACCTCAGCCAGGGGGAATACCTTCCCTGCATCCAGCTTATTGAGCCTGTGAGAATTTTGCAGGTTTCATTCTTATAAACTCTAGAGAATGAAGTCTCCGTCTGTTCAATCTCTCCTCCTATGGATAACCTACTTTTAATAACCTACTTCTCTTGTCTGGTAATTCTGTGCTTCACTGCCTGTGTGGCAATTATGTAGTTTTAACTCACAAAACCCAGCGCTCCAGATGTGGTCTAACTCAGGCCCTGTACCATCCTTGCTCTTGTGCTACAGAAGCCAGCATGCCACGTGCCCTCGTGACTACCTGCTGCTCCTGCATGTTATCTTTTAGTGGCATTACCCAGTACCTCACCATTTAAAACACACTCTGCCTCAGGCAACCCAAACTGGACAAGCTCACGTTTCTGAAAAATCTGCCACCACCTTGTTTGCTCACTCAGCTTGAAGCCACCTTATGACTCAGATTCACATATACAACGGGATATAGAGGGAAATGCTTTGTTTGTATTAACAACCATCACATCCGAGGATGTGCTGGGCTCAGCCTGCGAGTGTTGTCACATATTCCCACGACAATCCAGTTCTTTACTTTTCCTACCCTCCTGGCTTCTCCTGTCACCTTCTGGCTATCCTCCTTCCCCCCCCCCCCCCCCCGCCACCTCTTTATTCTGACCTCTTCCCCTTTCCTTTTCAGTCCTGAAGAAAGGTCTCGGCCTGAAACGTTGACTGTTCGTTCATGCCTGACCTGCTGAGTTCCTCCAGCATTGTGTGCATGTTGTTTTGGCTTTCCAAGATCTAAAGAATTTCTTGTGTTTACAACAACATAGCAGGCCTACAATGTTCAACAGAACAACACTAACAACAGCAAAAACAACAGCACAAGACAACAACAGCATAACAAACCCCTCTTCCACACCATCAGTAAGCTTCGAACTGTGATATTTGGCTCCTCAGGTCAAGTCATTGATATGGATTGTGAATAGCTGGGACCCAAGCAGAGTTTCCCTGCAATACCCCACTAATCACAGCCCGCCAACCTCCCATTCCTTGTCACCTGTCCCATAACCTATTCTCAGTCCATGTCAGTGCATTGACCCCAATTCCCTGTTCACTAGCTTTGAGGCCTTCTACACATACACGATGGCTCACAGTGTGTAATGACGCCAGCTTGTCAAGGTCATTCTCTGCAAGTATTCTGACCCATACAAGAGTGTGGGCAGAACACAGCTCTGGTACAGAATCAGAATCAGAATGAGGTTTGTTATCACTGGCATGAGTCGTGAAATTTGTTAACTTAGCAGCAGCAGTTCAATGCAATACATAATATAGAAGAAAAAAAGTAAAAATAAATAAATAAATAAATAAATAAATAGATTTCAGTATATGTATATTGAATAGATTAAAAATCATGCAAAAGCAGAAATAATATATATTTAAAAAGTGAGGTAGTGTTCTTGGGTTCAATGTCCATTTAGGTCTCCGATGGCAAAGGGGAAGAAGCTGTTCCGGAGTCGTTGAGTGTGTGCCTTCAGGCTTCTGTACCTCCTACCTGATGGTAACAGTGAGATAAGGGCAGGCCCTGGGTGCTGGGAGTCACCTTGGTGTGAGCACTGTACTTCCTTAATCCCCATGTGTTGCTCATTGATCTGAAGATGTTTCTAGATTTGCCGAGTGTGCACCAGACGCCGTCCTTGATCTCACCATCCTGCCGAAAGCTGCTGCCCAGGTAGGTGAATCTGCTGATGCTGGGTAAGTCAACGCCAAATGCCCTGAGGGGAGGAGGAAGAGGATCTACATTGAGGGTCATGGTCCCAGTCTTTCTCTGGCTGACCTTGAGTCCAAACTATCCACTAAAGGTAGACGCACATGAATCTTCACTGGCAGGTGTGTAGTACAAGGTCCTCCACAAAGTCAAGGTCTTACAAAGTAGAGAATAGAGTAAGCCAGTACATGTATATATTGTCACTGTAGGCAGCATATCATGTCTAACATTGTAACCCTGTGTGAGACCTTGTGGAATGTCTTCTACAAGGATCAATGTATCACGTAGGATAGCCAGGGTGGCAGTGGCCAGTCTCAGAGGGCATCCATTGCAGGAAAGTTTAAGGGAGATGTCAGACGTGGGGTTTTTTTTTACTGAGAGTGTGGTGAACTCATTGCCAGGATTGGTGATGGAAGCTGATGCAACAGGGACATTGAAAACGCTCTTAGATAGGCATGTGGATGTAAGAAAAATGGAGGGTTATGGAGGGAGGGGTTAGATTATGGAGGGAAGGGTTAGATATCGGTCAGCAGAACATCGTGGGCTGAAGTTCCAGACTACTGTACTGCTCTATATTCTAATATATCCACTATTTATCACATCCTCAACAAACTCCAATAGACTAGACAAAAATTATTTCCCTTTTTTAAATCCATGCTGCACCTGCCATCAGCATATGATGCTCAACAGGATGTGGTTCCACTGAGATATTGTGGAGAGTGGTGGTGCCTGACCCAGAGAGTTGTGCTTCCCGGGGATCAGCTGCATGCCCTGATCTTTGGTGTCCATGCCGATCTGTTCCTCACACTGATACTGCTCTCTATGGACAGAGAGCTCGACTTACTGAGTTAGGGGCACTGATGCCATGCACATAGTTTCCACGGTGATATTGTCGCTGTGGAGACTTGTTGTTCCAGTGATGTAGTTCTCCTAGCAATATGGGGCCCAGGTGATCTGATGCCTACTGTGATATGGTTCCCTCAGTGACGAAGCTTTCGTAGCATACTGAGTATTGTACATTGGTGTGGGGTTTAGGCACAGTACAATAGTGCCCTCTATGCCTGCTGACATGATGCCATGGAAGTTAGTTTCTCAGGGGAAATATGGTGCACGTTACTATTTGGTATACATGGTTGCTGCAGTGATAAGTAATTGGCACTTAGTCAATGTCTGATGGATGATGTAGACCCCAGAGAGAGAGATACTCTGATAGAGATAAGGCGTCCGCAGTGGCAATTTGCCTCCGTAGATGTGCCGCAGTGATAGTGTGTGGTGCCCAGGAGTGACAAAGTGAATTCATACACATTATCATATACTACCTCCAGATTCAGTTTCCTGAAGGCATTTACCGGAAAACAAAGAAACAGAATTTGTGAAAACCTGAACACAAACAAAGGCTGACAGAGAAACAATGAGCAAAAGAAGACAAATTGCGCAAAGGAAAAAAAAATAATATTGAGAATGTGAGATGAATTCCTTGGCAATATCCTTTCAGAGGATTTGTCCTGGGACCAGCACCTACGTATCATTACAAAAAAAAACTTGGCCATGCTTCTATTTTCTTAGAAGTCTGCGCAGCTTTGGCATGTCATCTAAAATTTTGTCACCTTCTATCAATGCGCAGTGGCGGGTTACATCATGGCCTGGTGGTAGATCCAGCCCAGACTACGACAGGAAAAGCCCTTCCCAGCATTGACCACATCTACACAGAGGGCTGCCACAAGAAAACAGCATCCATCGAAGACCCCACCATCCACGACATGCCCTCTTCTCCCTGCTGCTATTGGGAAGGAGGTACAGGAGCCTCAGGACTAACACCACCAGGTTCAGGAATAGTTATTACCCTTCAACCATCAGGCTGCTGACCCAGCATAGATAACTTCACTCATCTCAACTCTGCACTGATTCCACAACCTAAAGGCTCACTTTCAAGGACTCTACAACTCATGTTCTCAGGTTTATTTACTTTCTTACATACTTACTTACTACTTTGGTTTTTGTTTGTATTTGTCTTCTTTTGTATATTGGTTATGTGTGTCATTTTTCACTGATTCAATTGTATTTCTTTGTTAGACTGGGAATGCTGCCAAGAAAACGAATCTCAGCATTATATATAGTGACATTTGCTCACTTTACTTTGAGCTTTGTAGAGTCTTTGGAAGTGAGTCCATAGGTCAGAGTAGTGTGGAGTGAAGTTGCCCATGCCAATTCAGTAGCCTGATGGTTGTGGAGTAATAATTGTTCTTGAAGCTAGTGATGTTGGACCTAAGGCTCCTGTGCCACCTGCCCGATGGTCGGCCTGCTTGGTGGGGGTTTTTATGATGGGTGCTGCTTTCTTGTGGCAGCGCTCCTTGTACATGTACTCAAAGGCGGGGAGGACTTTGCCTGTGATGGACCGGGCTGTATCCATCACTTTCCGCAGTCTTTCCCATTCCTGGGGATTGGTGGTTTCATCACAGAACAAAATGCAACCACTGTGCATCTATAGAGCTTTTTTGGTGACATGCCAAACTTATGCAAACTATACATGGATATAACATGGACAAAGTCAGCAGAGGCAAACTAATCCCAGTGATGTTGCCCACCAGAGCAGCAACAGCAGAAGATTTCTGGTCCCCCACCCCGACACCAATATTAACTGGATACAGTCAACAGAAAGGATACGAAGACCCAGGATTCCTAAATTTCATACATTCTCTGGGAGCAGGGGCTCCCAATATGGGGACCACGGACCCCTTGGTTAGTGGTAAGGGTCCATGGCATATAAAGGTTTGGGAGCCCCATAATGGCAGCAACCCCAACACTGGGAGCAGTTGGGTGGTGAGACATTTCTAGATTTAGTTTCAGTGAATGAGGTGGATCAGGAGGGAGCAGTAACAGTAACAGCACCTCTGTGATCACTGTTATTATGTAATGAACCTCCTATGGGAAATGGAAAGGATAAAATAGGAGCAAATATTGTAAACCGCAATTGCATTAGACTGAGAAGTGACTTGTCAATATTGGAACGGATGCCATCTATAAATTTGTTGATGATACAACCATTGCTGGCAGAATCTCAGAAGGCGATGAGAGGGTGTACAGGAGCAAGATATACCAGCTGGTGGAGTGGTGTCGCAGCACAACCTTGCACTCAATATTAGTAAGACCAAAGAGCTTACTGTGGACTTCTGAAAGGGTAGAATGAGAGAACACGCACCAGACCTCATAGTGGGATGAAAAGTGGAAAGGGTGAGCAAGTTCCTGGTTGTCAATATCTCTGAGGACCTGACCCAGTCCCAACAGCTAATAAGAAGGCAAGACAATGACTATATTTTATTTGGAGTTTGAAGAGATTTGGTTTGTCAAAAACTTCTATAGATGTACCGTGGATTGCATTCTGACAGGCTGCATCACTGTCTGGTATGGATGGGGATGGTGGGCTACTGCACAGGAATGAAGTAAGTTGCAAAGAGCTGTTAATTTAGTCAGCTCCATCATGGGTACTAACCTCTGCAGTATCCAAGACATCTTCAAGGAGCGGTGCCTCAGAAAGGCGGTGTCCATCATTAAGGACCCCCCACTACAAAGGACATGCCCTCTTCTCATTGTTATCACCAGGAAGAAGGTACAGGAGTTTGAAGGCACGCACTCAGTGATTCAGGAACAGCTTCTTCCCCTCCGCCATCTGATTTCAAAATGGACATTGAATCCATGAACACTATATCACTACTTTTTTTAAAGTTTCTGTTTTTGCATATGTATTTGTACTGTTTAATATATATATATATATACTGTTATGTGTGCTGAACAAACCAGATGGAAATGGGGTCCAGGGCTGACCCCCCTCCCCCGGGAACTATGCTGCTAATGAGAGAGAGAGATGAAGAACAGAGGTAGAGGCATCTGCTACAGATAAGAGAGAGAGAGAGACGAATGATTTATGTATTATAGAAACATAGAAAATAGGTGCAGGAGTAGGCTATTTGGCCCTTTGAGCCTGCACCGCCATTCAGTATGATCATGGCTGATCATCCAACTCAAAACCCTGTATCAGCTTTCTCTCCATACCCCCTGATCCCTTTAGCCACAAGGGCCATATCTAACTTCCTCTTAAATATAGCCAATGAACCGGCCTCAACTGTTTCCTGTGGCAGAGAATTCCACAGATTCACCACTCTCTGTGTGAAGAAGTTTTTCCTCATCTCGGTCCTAAAAGGCTTCTCCTTCATCCTTATGGCTTCTTCACTGATGGAAAAGTAAATAATCTTTTGCAGCAAGGACACTTCTTTGCTCATTAACATTCCTGAGGAGACAGCAGGGAGTGGACTGGTTTGATGGACATGGAAATGCGGAGTTGATGGATGGCTGATACCCCGTCAGTGGGGTTAAAAGATGGGTCTGGGGGATACCCTCAGACCCACCAATGGACACTGAAAGAGTGGTGTGCACCCACAGGAAGGTGGGGACCTGGAGGATCGGTTCAGGAGAATCGGTCCGGAGCATGGTGGATGAAGGCAGACCGGTGGGGACTTGTGTGTGTGTGTCCACCCTTGCCTGGGTGAGTCCATCACTGAAGAATGGTCTAGCCTGGAACGGAAGGATCATAACCAGTGACCCCAACAGTACAACGGAACGAGAAGACGATGGAAGGTTTGCCTGCTGCAGCTGCTCATCTCTTGCTCGCTCTCTCTCTCTCTCACCCCAACATTGCAACACAACAACAACTACCTCAGCATGAACTGAAATGAACTCTATATTCTCTTATGGCAATTCATTTACCCCTAGACTTTGATAGAGTTTTGTTTTTTACTGTTGATTCTTATTCCTACACTTCTGTTTTTATCATTGCTAACCTGTTTTATATGTATATTTGCATTTTTGATACTGTATTGCTTACTTTACTAATAAACACCTTTAATTACAGTACCACCAGACTCCAATGTGTCATTCCATTTCTGTTGGTCTGTTAACCCAGTTAGGGAGTATATAACAAATTGAGGGCTCGTCTGGGATTTGATTACAAAATTGAGGGGCCAGTGAATTGATTGGGGTGAATTCCCTTAATCTGTTCTGGTTGTGTGAGAAACCAGAAAGGCAGACAGCAGAAATGGATGTTGACGAATTTCTGTTAAGTCTGGACTCTGTAGGTTTAAAGAAGGCTAAAAAGTCTGAGGTGTGGGAAATGGTGGAGACCTTGGAACTCAAGGAGGTTAAGAAAGGGATGATGAAGGCAGAGATACAATGTAAGATAGCTGAACATTATGTCATGATGCAGATATTCAAGCTGGAGGTGTTAGAACACTTTCCTGTAGGGAAAGGGGAGGTCCAATTACGTCCTGAAGAGATGCGGCTGGAGAGAATTAAGTTGGAGGTGGAGGAGGCAGAAAAACAGCGACAGTTCGAGAGGGAGAAATAGCAACGTGTGGATAGCGGGGCAGACTGTGGGGGAAAGTTTAATGTTAGTCAGGAGATTAGGTTGGTACCTCCGTTCGAGGAGGCGGACATTGATTGGTACTTCTTGCATTTTGAAAAAGTGGCCGCGAACCAGAAGTGGCCTAGAGATAAGTGGGTGGCATTTTTACAAAGTGTACTTAAAGGGAAGGCTCAACGAGCATATGCACCGTTGTCTGCGGAGGTTACAGAGGTTTATGAGGAAGCCAAACAGGCTATCCTTTGGGCCTGAGCTGGTACCCGAAGCGTATAGACAAAAGTTCAGGGACCCAAGGAAGCAGTGGAATCAGATGTTCACAGAGTTTGCATACGAGAAGGGTGTGTACTTTGACCACGGGTGCGCTGCAGAAGGGGTGGTGGAGGATTTCTACCACCTAAGAGAGTTGATCCTGATCAAAGAATTTAAAGGTTGTGTTCCGGATAGTATCCGGACATACTTGAATGAGAAGAAGAGTAAGTCCATATCAGAATCTGCCAAGCTAGCAGATGAATACACCTTAACCCATAAGATAAAATTTTCACCAAATAAGAGCTACCAGAGGGGTAGTAGGGACAGTAGAGAAAGCCCACCGGCTAAGTCAGAGAATAAGCCGGGAACTAGTGGAAAGGGTAAGGAGGAGGAAAAGCAGGCTGGCAGGAAGTTTCCCAGCTTTACATGTTATAATTGTGGGAAAGCTGGTCACATAGCATCTAAGTGCATGGCTCCGAAGAAGGAGACAGGAAAAGCAAAGACGACAACCCCAACAGGTTGCATTGAGCCGGTCAACAGACTGATGAGGAAGGTGAGGTTAGATAGAGCTCAAGAGGGGTGTGAGAAGTTTATTTCGGAAGGGATGATACCCATGAAGGAAGGAGAAACCCCAGTTCCAGTGAGGATCTGGAGAGATACCGGGGCTGGTCAGTCATTGATCCTAAGGAAGGTGTTAGACTTCAGTGCTGAGACCGAGACTGGGGAGGTAAATGTGATAAAAGGTATCAGAAAAGGGACTTAGGCCGTACCTTTGCACAGGATATTTCTGAAATGTGACCTGGTATCTGGACCAGTCGAAATAGGGGTGCGGTTGGAACTATTGATGGACGATGTGGACATCCTACTTGGTAATGATCTTGCAGGTGGGGATGTGTATTCAGCAGTGAAGCTGACAAGTCAGCCTGTAAGTGCTGAGGACCCGTCCATAGATTCCAAGATTTATCCCGCCTGCGCAGTAATTTGCAGCATGTCTAGAAAGGAGGCTGAGACAGGAACCAGTTTAAATGAGTCTGGCGTTGATTTAGCTGAGACGTTCTTACCAGCCTTGTATCAGAAGGGGTTACTGGATGAGGAGAAAAAGGATAGTGGGGTTAAGGAAAGTAAAGGAGAGGAGGTGGATTTACCATTAGTGAGGAAGGAATTTATAAAGGAGCAGAGACATGATGAGGAGCTTGTGGAGTTGAAAGAGACAGCTCTCTCTGAAGCAGAAATTAACAAGGAACCAGTGGGCTACTACCCTGAAGGAGGGAGTGTTAATGAGAAAGTGGAGGCCGACCACGGTGCCAGTAGATGAGGACTGGGCGGTGGTACACCAGGTGGTGATTCTGAACATTTATCGGGACAAAATTTTGAACTTGGCCCATAAGATACCCCTAGGTGGACATTTTGGAGTGAGGAAGGAGGTTATGGAGGCACAGAGCCAAGATGAGAAACAAATGTGACGGTTAGAAGGTCCAGGGTTGGACGCGGATGATCTAACTGGCTTGACAGAGCTGTTTGCAGCTGAAAAAATTAAGTGTGTTCCCAACGATGTGAGGGCAGTCCAAGACAAAAAGGATGCCACTACCTTGAGGGAGTCTGCTGGGTTAGCAGACGAGGTTGTTTTAACCCGCAAGGTTGAGTTTACTCCAGATGGGAGTTGCCCAGAGAGTACCTGGGAGGATCAGGGGATCCTGAAATTTGAAAGGGGGACTGGTATTGAAAGCCTAGGAGAGGCAGATGTCCCATTTGCCTGTGTTCAGGTTGTGAAGGTACCTGTGGATGCACAGGGTACTGAACCGAGTGTTGAGGCTCAGGAAAAGTCTGAGGGGTCTGACTTGGTTAAAAAGGTATGCAATCCTTTTGGGTCAGATGGACATGGTTCAGTGGGTAAGGGGTTAACCCTGGCACCAGTAGAAAGTGAGGATTCTCAGTCACTTGTGTTAAAAGATAGTGAGGAGATGAAAGCTGGTGATGTGAATATTATTGAAGGAAAAGTATTGTTCCTCAACTGTTGAATAAGGGGGAATTTAAAGTCTGGATTGGTTTTAGAAGCATTGACCATGCTGAAGGGACAGTGGTCTGTTAACAGGGTGCCTGCTAGTCAATTACAGTTTGTTTTGAAATTTAAGGATAAACAACTTGAGGTCGTTCAAGTATGTGATTTGGAGAGTCGGAACTTGAAGTGTTGTTCTGACCAAGAGGGATCACCTGCAAGTGTTAAACTGGAAACTAATCAAATTAAAGATCTTGAAGATAAAATTCATGACCTGCTTAAAATTAATGAGTGGTGTGGAAGTTCAGCAAATGGGCTTAGTTTGGAAAACATTGGTGATAAGCTAGCACCTGCGGAGGGGGTCTGTGAAGGCCTAATCTGGGCTGGTGAGCCAGCTAACCATGTGAGAGTTAAGTGGAAAAAAGGCAAGGGTTGACCAAATGCCACTTTGAATAGCAGAATCTGGTTTTGTGGGAATTTGACTTTTTTTAGACGAAGCTTGTGAAAGATAAAGACAGTATCATAGTAGATTGACTGAATGTTAAGTTTAAAAGTAAAATAGAGATTAGTATTTGCACAAACTTCTGTAATGTACTACATTATAATCACACATGTATTGGTTCACACTTTGTAATATACACCTAAGCTAAGAATTAATTCCACTGTAGAAAAAGAATTACTGGCACTTATCCTGGCGTTACAGCATTTTGAGGTTTACATTTGTTTGGCACAGAAACCATTGATAGTTTATACTGATCACAACCCCTTGGTATTTTTGACTAACATGAAGAATAAGAATAGGCAGTTATTAAGTTGGAGTCTGTTGTTACAAGAATTTGATATTAAAATACAACATGTAAAGGGGACTGACAATGTAATTGCTGATTGTTTATCCAGGTATTAATTTGAAAGTATACCTGTGGTACTCTGGTAGCTAATGACCACTTCTGTATTATATTAGATTCTGTAATGTGCTTTACTAGTTAATTTTCACCCGGTGAAAATCCTTTGAAGGGTGGGTGTACTGAACAAACCAGATGGAAATGGGGTCCAGGGCCAACCCTCTCCCCCAGGAACTATGCTGCTAATGAGAGAGAGAGAGATGAAGAACAGAGGTAGAGGCATCTGCTACAGATAAGAGAGAGAGAGACAAATGATTTATGTATTATGGCTTCTTCACTGATGGAAAGGTAAACAATCTTTTGCAGCAAGGACACTTCTTTGCTCGTTAATATTCCTGAGGAGACAGCAGGGAGCGGCCTAGTTTGATGGACATGGACATGCGGAGTTGATGGATGGCTGATACCCTGTCAGTGGGGCTAAAAGACAGGTCTGGGGTGACACCCTCAGACACACCAGTGGACACTGAAAGAGTGTTGTGCACCCACAGGAAGGTGGGGGCCTGGAGAATCGGTCCGGAGCATGGTGGATGAAGGCAGACCGGTGGGGACTTGTGTGTGTGTCCGTCCTTGCCTGGGTGAGGAGTCCATCACTGAAGAACGGTCTAGCCTGGAACGGAAGGGTCATAACCAGTGACCTCAATGGTACAACGGAACAAGAAGGCAACAGAGGGTTTGCCTGCTGCAGCTGCTCATCTCTTGCTCGCTCTCTCTCTCTCTCCAACATTGCAACACAACAACCTCAGCATGGACTGAACTGAACTTTATATTCTCTTATGACAATTCATTTACCCCTAGACTTTGATAGAGCTTGTTTTTTACTGTTGATTCTTATTCCTACTCTTCTCTTTTTATCATTGCTAACCTGTTTTATATGTATATTTGCATTTTGATACTGTATTGCTTACTTTACTAATAAACATCTTTAGTTACAGTACCACCAGACTCCAATGTATCATTTCATTTCTGCTGGTCTGTTAACCCAGTTACAGGGTACGTAACAATACCTACTGCTATTCAGTCTTTTTATATTATTATGATACTGGTGCTGCAAAGTTAACAAATTTTACAACATATGCTGGTGATGTGGGACAGAGAGCCCCGGAGGTATGTATGTGGTTCCCTGAAAGTGGTAATGTATCCTGACAGGGTGGTGAAGAAGGCACGTGGAATGTGTGTGTCCGTGAGTTGGGGTATTCAGTACGAGAGCTGGGATGTCATGATAGCCCTGAGTGGGTGGAAGAGGTCAGGTAACACAGATATCACTACAGATTCTGTGTTACCTGTAGTGATATCTTTGCCCCGGTCACAGTGAGTGGGGTAATGTCTGCAGTGACACAGTGACTGGAGGAGTCACTGTCTGATCTGTGTGAAGCAATTCTCGCAGTCACAGAGTGGACCCAGTGAGCACGTCCCAGACAACTATTCCCTTGTGCAGGGAGCACTGTTCCCTGCCCCGAGGCCACGGCACACAGCGGTGTGTTGCATCAGCATTGCTCACCTTGTTGCTGTGTCCAATTACATCATCGGTCAGGCCTGGGCCCGGATTCAGCTCATCAGCATATTGCCCTTTCTCGACGCAGGACAGCGGCTTCCAGCTTCCAAGCTGCAAAGGAACCGCAGATGCTGAAAACCTGCAATAAAAACAGAGGGTGCCGGGGTCTCTCAGCGAGTCAGGCAGCCCCTGTAGAGGAGGAAAAGGAGGAAACACCTCAGGTCAAAGTCCTTCCATTAGAACCAGGAGCAGTTAACAATGGAATAGATTTACAGACACTAGGGATTCTGCAGACGCTGAAAAACTTGGGCAGCACACACAAAATGCTGGAGGGACCCAGCAGGTCAGGCAGCATCAATGGCGGTGAATAAACAGTTGACGTTATGGGCCAAAACCCTTTCCTAATGAAGGGTTTCGGTCTGAAGATTGACTGTTTATTCCCCTCCTAAGATGCTGCCTGAGCTGATAAATTCCTCCAGCTTTTCGGGTGTGTTACTAACTGAACATATTTGCACAGTAGAGATGGGGTGGGGAGGGGTGGTTGTGGAGAGGACAAAGTGAATCTGTGTGTCAGAGAGAGACTGAATGAACAGAGGTCCCAGATGGGGGAACATATGAAGGATTCTTATAACAAGAGGAAGGTATGGATGAACAAGAGAGGAGAAAGAAGCAAAAATCAAGAAACTGTTGAGATTAAAACTGCAGGTCAGCCAGCATCTGTGGAGAGAGAGTAGCAGAGTTAATGCTACAAGCACATGGCCTTAAATCAGGTAAGGAGAGAACAGCAAAACTGTTGAACTTCATGTTAAATCCCATGGGCTCCAGCATGCCTGAAGGAAATCTCAGACGACATTCCTCACTCTCATGCTCAGCTTCGCTGCAATACCTCCAATGAAAGATCTCTGGAGCTGTGCCTGACCCGCGGGCATTTCCAACACTTTTTATTTAAAGGGTGAATGGGGACGCGAGAATAAACACTGTCTTTGCCACCAACACCCCAACCCCAGAACAATAAATGTACCCCAAGAAACGGGGAGACGATGCTAATTGCGAATATAACCCTGGTTAAGCTCCAAATGCAGTTTCTAGTTGAATTCTAGCAAGTTATGATGATAGGTAATTGATATGGGGTGGCAAGAAGTGAACATAGATAGATAGATACTACATTAATCCCAAAGGAAGTTACAGTCTCACAATAGCCTTACAAATATACAAATATTAGAAGTGAAGTAGAAAGAATAAAAAGTAAGTTACTACAGGTTGGCCGAGGGTAAGAGTGACCTCATATAGTGTCCTTTGTCTTAGTGATGTAATGCTATTGCAGCATCAGTGGCCCAGGTTTAATTTTGCCGCTGTCCATAAGAAGTTTGTCCATTCTCCCTGTGACTGTGTGGGTTTTCCCCAGGTTCTGTAGCTTCTCCCTACGTTCCAGGCTGATTGGTTACATGGGTATAACTGGGTGGCATGGACTTGTTGGGAGGGAAGAGCCTTTTACTATGCTCTATGTCTAAATGAAATGTATTGTTCCTCTCTCCACACGCATTGACCAAACTCCTGCAGTTCCCGCGTCGGCCGGTGTCATCTTCGCCCAGGTGACGTTATGCTCTGCTGTACCGAGCAAGGAGACAGCATGTTATCGGGTTTAAAGTGAGAATGTTTTAGAGCAGAAGTAAGGAGAGATTTTTTCAGCCAAAGCCTGGTGAATCTGTGGAGTGTTCTGCCACAGGCTGCGATGGAGGCCAGGTCTGTGGGTATATTTAAAGATAGATTCCTGATCGGTCGGGGCATCAAGGGAGATGGTGAGAGGGCAGGTGAATGGGGTTGAACGGAATCTGAGGTCGTCCATGATGGAATGATGGAGCGGACTCGATGGGTTGGATGGCCAAATTCTGCTCCTGTGTTTTATGTTGTGAACTACCATGTGACAGGAGGGCCGTGCCATTGGCCACGCTGAGGTGGACCCAACAGCGTTTGTACCTGCTCAGTATCACCTCCTCGGAGCGTGGCTACAAGTCCATGACAGGCCCTCACACGGGACGACTCTATCAGGCTGCAAAGCTCGAGTGAAAGGACTGCCATAGAGCAATACCTTTCTAGTCGCATAATGATTTAGGAACACGGGTCAGCCCGAAGTTTGAGACAATCCAGTGCCTGCATTCCAAGCTGGGGAGGGGTAGATTTTACTCAAAATGTTCCATAAACAAAGCTGTGTCATTCCAACCAGTCAACCAATTCATACAAACACGCTGGCGGAACTCCGGTTGGACAGCATCCGTGGAAACGAGCAGTCAACGTTTCGGGCCGAGACCCTTCGTCAGGACTGAAGAGGGAGGGGGCAGGAGTCCCATAAAGAAGGTGGGGGGAGGGTGGGAAGGAGAAGGCTGGCAGGTGCCGGGTGAAAAACCAGTAAGGGGAAAGATCAAGGGGTGGGGGAGGGGATAAACCAATAAACCAATTACCTACCCAACCGGTGAGCTTCCATCAATCCCGATGCCACTAATGGACATTGACCATCTCAGAGACAGGTTCAGGTTCATTATTCACGTACATTGAAACATACAGTGAAATACGTTGCTTGCTCCAAGGGTGTGGGGACAGCCCGCAAGTGTTGCCTATGTCCACCACCTATGTAGCCTATGTAGGTTGGCAGAACAACACGGAACACAACAAAACAGAACATCAACAAGACAAAGTCTGCAGCTGGATATCCGAAAGAAAAGGGGGAGGAGCACCAGAGGGAGGCGATGGACAGGCAAGGAGATAAGGTGAGAGAGGGAAAAGGGGATGAGGAATGCTAAAGGGGGAGGAGGGGCATTACCGGAAGTTTGAGAAATCAATGTTCATGCCATCGGGTTGGAGGCTACCCAGACGGAATATAAGGTGTTGTTCCTCTAACCCGAGTGTGGCCTCATCACGACAGTAGAGGAGGCCATGGATAGACATATCTGAATGGGAATGAGAAGTGGAGTTAAAATGGGTGGCCACTGGGAGATCCTGCTTTTTCTAGCAGACAGAGCATAGGTGCTCGGCAAAGCAGTCTCCCAATCTACGTCAGGTCTCACCAATGTATAGGTGGCTACACCGGGAGCACTGGACATGGTATATGACCAACAGACTCGCAGGTGAAGTGTCACTTCACCTGAAAGGACTGTTTGGGGCCCTGAATGGTGGTGAGGGAGGAGGTGTAAGGGCAGGTGTAGCACTTGTTCTGCTTGCAAGGAGAAGTGCCAGAACATACCTAGCTAAAAAGCAACAACAGTGAAACAAGCCCTGTTGCTCCCTCCCATGCACCCACATACACACATAGTCCTCTAACACCAGGACAGGCCATCTTTGGCTTCGAGCCTCTAGTTTCCAGAAGACTTGTGGATTCACGGACATTGGACTCGCAGAGATCTGTAGGCTTGGGTCTCCCACCATTGGGCCTGGTCTTCTGTACCTCAGGCTTCGATCTGGATTTCCGATTGACCTTCAGCCTTCGATCTCGATTTCTGATTGATCTTCAGTCTTCGATTGTCAGAGTCGGCCCAGAACTTACTGATGACAACGAATGAGGACCCAAAGACCAAGCCTGGAAACTCTGGTATCACTGATTCATGTACCTAAGGGGTCACTGTTGTTCATGCCTCCTGTCCTCATGGAACTCCAATCTTGGAACTCACCGATGACTATCTGACTACTAATCTGCCTAATCAATAACCATCACTTTTAACAGTAACATTGTAACCAACTAATCAACCCACCAAACTAATCAGATCAATCAGTGAGTGTAACTCTCCAATGACTATTGATTCAACCAGTGACCAGTAACTCAACAAAATCTGCAGAAGCTGGAAATCCAAAGCAGCGCATACATAATACTGGAGGACTCAGCAGGCCAGGCAGCGTCTGTGGAAAAGAATAAACAGTCAATGTTCAGGCCAAGACCTTTCATCGGGACCAGAATAAAAGAGAAGGCAGAGTGAGAAGGTAGGGGGAGGGGAGGAAGAAGTACAAGGTGGTAGGTGATAGGTGAAACAGGGAGAGGGAAAGGGGGTGAAGAAAAGAGCTGGAAAGTTAGTTGTTGGAAGAAATAACGGGCTGAAGTAAGGGGAATCTGACAGGAGAGGATAGAAGACCATGGAAGAAAGGGAAGGGGAGGAGCACCAGAGGGAGGTGATGGGCAGATAAGAAGATAAGGTGAGAGAGGAAAACAGGAATGGGGAATGGAGAAGGAGGGGAGCATTTCCCAGAAGTTCATGCCATCAGGTTGGAGCCTACCCAGACGGCATATAAGGTGTTGCTCCTCCAACCCGAGTGTGGCCTCATTGCGGTGGAGGAGGCCATGGATAGACACGTCGGAATGGGAATGGGAAGTAGATTTGAAATGGGTGGCCACTGGGAGATCCCACGTTTTCTGGCAGAAGGAGTGTGGGAACTTTGCAAAGCAGACCCCCAATCAATGTTGGGCCTCACCAATATACAGGAGGCCACACTGGGACCACCGGATACAGTTTGGTGGTACCGACTACTTACTCAACAGACTGCATCTAACCAGTGACAATTAAACCATGGGGTCCGTCCATGGTGTGACTGTTTGCATAAATAGCGATCATTACTCGAAGAGGTGTCCAGTGTTGGGTCTACCCAAACCGAACCAAGAGTGAAGTGATGGTCAAGCCAGTAATTGACCCAGTGATCATTGAATCAGAACATGAAAGTGCTCCTGCTGATACTGGCCACTGTAACTTTGCTCCTTCTCACATTCCAGTGGAGACGTCAGCCTGCTCCTTGGCGTCGGCATGGGAATGAAGCTGCCGCTGTGCCTCTGTAAGGTTAAAGCTGCTGCATATTCTATAGGAACTGTGGAGAATAGCAGCTCATTGATGACGGGCCCAGACCGTGGGCAGGCACTTGTCAACACGCAGAGGAAGCGAACGAACAGCCCCTGATCCGATCCAAGCAGCTGGTTCTGCCGAAAAAGTCAGAGATGAACATCCGACCTTTGAATAATGGGGCCGTTTCGTTGTTGGAGACAATGGTATATTGTGAAAGGCCAAGAGAAGCACAGAGATGATTTCTGTTTGTTCTGGTTCCCAGATTATGATGCATGAAATTTGCATTCTGAATAAAATTACGCCCTTATAGATTTGCTTGCCATGTGATTGAAGCATTGAAGTATGTTGTCTTGCCTCGTACGTACAATTTCCCAAGGCTTTAGAGACCCTCTCATATTTGTGACAATTGTTTCCTCTGTCTGCGTTACTCTAAACTGTTCCATGATATGCTTCTGACCCTCTTTTGGTCGCTGTTTGTCAGCCTCTGATGATTGCCTTGATCCCAGTCCATATAGGTGTCAGCCTTGAGCTGTTTCTTAAGCCGGACTGTCTCACCCCGTGCTTCAGCCTCTGTCTCACTGTCACCTGGCTCAACCATCAGGCTGCAGCACCTCAGGATGAATGCCATGCTGTTTTAACCTTTAAACCACAGAGGTACAACAGGGAAACAGGCCTTTCAGCCC
Organism: Hypanus sabinus; assembly: GCF_030144855.1. Taxonomy (NCBI): domain Eukaryota; kingdom Metazoa; phylum Chordata; class Chondrichthyes; order Myliobatiformes; family Dasyatidae; genus Hypanus; species Hypanus sabinus. The sequence continues at coordinate 18,441,413 of NC_082734.1, forward strand.
AATGGGTCCCTACTGACCATCGACCAACCATTTACTCAAAGCCTACACTCATCCCATTTTACTTTCCCTACATTCCCGCATCTTTGGGAAGTGGAGGAAGACCGGAGCACTCAGAGGAAAACCAAGTGGTCACAAAGAGAATGTGCAAACTCCACACAGACAGCAGCTGAGGTCAGGATTGAACCTGTGAGGTGGCCGTTCTCCCAGCTGCATTACTGTGCCATCTTGTCTTGTTCACTACGTTGGCTGTGAGCTAAAGGCTGGGCTGTGTTGCAGAAAAGTGGAAAGGTTGGCTTTTGGCATTCCAGTCTGATACAGGTATTTAAATATCAAAAGAAGTAACCTGGGATGAGCAGATTGTCCTGTTAAGAGAGGCTAGACAGGTCAGGTCTGTATTCTTTGTAAGAGCCTGTAAGAATGAGGGGAGATCTTATTGAAACATATAACATCTTAAGGGAGATGCTGGAAGTCTTGGCCAACACACACAAGAGTCCTTGGTCCAAAAATGCTGACCGTTTATTTCCTTCCACAGATGCTGCCTAACCTCCTGAACCCCTCCAATATCTTGTATGTGTGCACTCAAGATCTTAAGGGGGCTTTACAGAGTAGATCTTAAGATGTTTTCACCAGCGGGAGGATCTCGAACCAATGGATAGTATCTTTCAAGGTAAAGAGCCAGTCATTTATAATCGAGGTGGGCAGGAATCTCTTCTGTCAGTCCCAGCTTTGGAGAAGAAATTGGATTGGCATGGTATGTGGAAATAGGAGTTGCAACACTCCAATTGGCTGATGGTCCTGTTCCACAAAGGATCAAGCCTCTCGTTTGTTTTATGGCCTTGTGCCTTGCTGGTATTTTTAATGATTTATGTATCTTGTCAATCCATTCCCTCCTTGTATTCACTGATAAAAAAAAAATCTGCTGTTTATGTAATAATTCTGCATCTTTATTAATAATTAAATTGTATCCTTGTTTCTCTCATTATTTACTATAATGCAGCATTTGGCATTCTCTGCAAATTGGAACTATGCATTCCAAGTCCAAAGTGTTGCCATGTATGGTTCCCCCTCCTTCAAAAGGGCATCAATCAAATTTGATGGGCGGAATGGCCTAACTTTGCTTCTATGTTCTATGGTCTTATACCGGTGTCCAAGAAGAGCAAGGTGAGCTTCCTCAATGACTATCTGATGTGACAAACAGCTTTTGTCATGACTAGAATCAACTCCTGCCTAAGCAAGGACCTGGACCCACTGCAATTTGTCTAGCACCACAATAGGACTACAGCGACTACAATTTCACTGGCTGCTCACTCAGCCTTAGACCACTTGGACCACAACGATACCTACGTCAGGCTGCTATTTATTGATTGCAGTTCAGTGTTCAACACCATTGTCCCCTTATTACTAATTAACAACCTTTAAATCTGGGCCTCTGTATCTCCTTCTCAAACTGGATCCTAGACTTTCTCATCAGGAAACCAGTCAGCATGGATTGGGAATAACATCTCCTCCTTGCTGACAATTAACACAAGCATACCTCAAGGATGCGTGTTTAGCCTGCTGCTCTACGCTTTCTAGACGCAGCTCAAGTGCCATCTATAAATTTGCTGATGATACAACTGTTGTCAGCAGAACCTCAGATGGTGATGAGGAGGCGTACAGGAGTGAGACAGGTTAGCTGGTTGAGCGGTGTCGCGTGGCAATCTTGCACTCAACATCAGCAAGACCAAGGAATTGATTGTGGACTTCAAGAAGAAGTTGAGGGAACACACAACAGTTCTCCTCGAGGGGTCAGCAGTGGAAAGGGTGAATAGTTTCAGATTTTTGGGTATCAACAGCTCTGAGGGTCTATCCCTGGCCCAACAGATTGATGCAGTTACAGAGACAGTGGCTACATTTCATTAGGAGTTTGAGTAGGTTTGGATGCCACCAAAGACTAGTGAATTTCTACGAATGAGACGAGGAGAGCATTCCAACTGGTGCATCACCATCTGTATGGAGGGGCCATTGCACAGGATTGGATAAAGCTGCAGAGGGTTGTAAACTCAGCCAGCTTCGTTATGGATACTAGACTTCCCACCATCAAAGACACCTTCAATTGAAGGCAGTGTCCATCATTAAGGATTGTCACCATCCAGACATGTCCTCATCTCATTGCTATCATCAGGGAGGAGGGACAGGAGCCTGAAGACACACACACACTCAACATTCTAGGAAAAGCTTTCTCCCCCTGCCATCAGATTTCTGAACAGAAAGTGAAACCATGAACACAATTCTTTACCTTTCTTACCCACATTGCTTCACCAGTCATCTTCTAGCTATCCTCCTCCCCCCCCCACTACCATTTTATTCTGGCATCTTCTCCACCCCTTTCCGGTCCTGAAGGATCTCGACTCGAAATATCGACTGTTTATTCAGTTCCACTGCTGAGTTCCTCCAGCATTTTGTGTGTTTTGCTTTGGATTTCTGGCATCTGAAGAATTTCTGATGTTTATGAACATTATTTTGTTCTTTGTTGCATCAATTATATATTTATTGTTTTTTATGTATTGCTCTGTACTCCTGCTGTAAAACAACAGATTTTACGACATGCTCTAAGTCAGTGATAATAAAGCGGATCCCGATTCAGAACGGGGAGTCTCAATCCCGAACGTGTCCACGTGAGGAAGCACACTTTCCTCTATACCTGTCTTCTACTGCTTCAGCCAAGTTGCCACTCAGCCTGCTGCCTGTACTCTGATCGGGAAGCATTCACTAAACTGTACTTCATCAGTGAAAAGTAGGACATCTGTTCACCACCTCTCTTGGTTCCATTGGCATAACATCTCTTCTGAAGTCTTGGTTCAGAAAATTAGCCCCAACCTCCTGCTTTTTCCACCCATGCTTGCACTTCCTCTTTCTTCTTTTAGGCACCAATTCAACTTTGGGAAGTGACTATTGAATTGATAAGGTCATTTAAAAAGAGAGGTATGGAGAAATTTCATTGCACAGAGGGTAATTAGTCTCTGAAATTCTCCAGACCAGAGAGTGTGGGGGCTATTTCATCTGAAATATTTAAATGGAAGTGCTGAAAGGTTGGAGGTTTGAGGGTGAAGGGGATCTGGTGTAGAGGAGCCATTATCATGTTGAAAGTCAGGACAAATTTGAGGGACCAAGTTATAGTTACAGCCATAGAGTACAGAAACAGGCCCTTCAGCCCAACACATCTATGCTGAGTCAGATAACTTATGGTATTATACTGCATTGTAGATTATGGTGGTCCCTTAAGGTTTTTATAGCTGTGGTTGGTAATGGGGATAAGCTCCCACTAACTATTAATTGTTCCCAATGGCGTGCACCTCAAATAGTTTCTGACGACCAAGTCCAGCTCCTGGCCTTCACATGTGGCTTAGCTATTAAGCCTGGCGGAACCATTTCTACTGACAGGAGAAGGGGCAAAGGCAGGTTACTGGTGCCTTAAAAACAGTCGCTTTTGGCAGATGGGGCTCGTCAGCTGTGGTTGGCAGCTCATCTGGGAGAGGAAAAACTCTGATCCCAAACCCCCGTTGCCTTGCAGCTATACCCACTCATGGCGAAGGCTTCAAGAGTAAACCCCGAGGGGAAAATCCGGACCTGGAGTCCCTAAGGGAGTATTACATTGAGTTCAACACTGACTGGCAACTCCTGCGATGCTGCTGGTACCAAACTGTCTCAGTCTCTGCCGTTCCTTTGGATTCGTCAGATGCGTGGAAAGGGGTAGCTTGCTACGTGGGCAACAGCTTGCCTCTCATATCGTACTGCTCAGGCTTGTGTGGCTAGTCAGCTAGAATGCATATATCCATGGTCAACTCTGACCAACGGAGGCCTCAGAAAAAAGATTATAGTAATTATCTTATGTATTGCACTGAAGTGCTGCCACAAAACAACAGATTTCGCGACTTATGTCAGTGACAATAAACTTGATTCCAATTCTAATCCTAATCCTATTTTCTTCCATTTGGTCCCTATCTCTCTATTCCCCTCATGGATAAGAAAGGTTTTGAGTCAAAGTCAAAGTCATTGTCACATGAACTAAGTGATGTATACACAGGTGTAATGAAAACTTAACTTGCACCAAAATAACTTATACAACATTCAAAAGAGAAATATAAGTTATGTATAATTTTTAGAAGAAAGATACAGGCCTTTGACAAGGTCCTGCATAGAAGTTTGGCCAAGAAGGTTAAGTCACTTGGCATTCAAGATGAGGTAGTATGTTGGATTAGACATTGGCTCTATGGGAGAAACCAGAGAGTGGTAGTAGATGGTTGCCTCTCTGACCAGAAGCCTGTGACTAGTGGTGTGCTCCAGGGATTGGTGCTGGGTCCTTTCTTGTTTGTCATCTACATCAATGATCTACATGATAATCTGGTAAACTGATTCAGCAAGTTTGCACTTGATACCAAGATTGGGGTGTAGTGGACAGCAAGGTTAACAGAGTTTGCAGTGGATCTGGACCAGCTGGAAAAATGGGCTGAAAATGGTAGAAGGAATTTAATGCAGACAAGTGTGAGGTGTTGCACTCTGAGAGGACCAGCCAGGGTAAGATTTATACAGTGAGCAGTAGGGCACTGAGGAATACAGATCTGTAATTTTTGAAAGTAGTGTGATAGATAGATAGAGTCATAAAGAGGGCTTTCGGCACATTGGTCTTCAGAAACCAAAGTATCACATACAGGTTTTGAGATGCTATGTTGAAGTTGTATAAGATATTGATGAAGCCTAATATGGAGTATTTGTGCAGTCCTGGTCATCTACCTACGGGAAAGATATTAATAAGATTGAAGTTCAGAGAAAATTTACAAGACTGTTGCTGGGACTTGAGGACCTGAGTCATAGGGAAAGGTTGACCAGGTTAGGACTTTATTCCCTAGAGTGTAGAAGAATGAGAGGAGATTTGATGGAGGTATATAAAATTATGAGGGGTATAGACAGGGTAAATGCAAGCAGTATTTTTCCACTGAAGTTAGATAAGACTAGAACTAGAGGTGATAGGTTAAGGATAAAGGGTGAATTCTTTAAGGGGAACATTGGGGGGGGGGGAACTCCATCCATGGACTGCCAACTTAAATGATGGTTATGGATTTGATTTCAACATTTAAGAGAAATGTGGATGTGTACATGATGGAAGGGGTATGAAGGGCTATGGCCCAAGTACTGGTCGATGGGACTAGGCAGATCAATAGTTTGGCACAGACTAGATGGGCCAAAGGGCCAGGTTTTGTGCTGTAGTGTTCTATGACTCTAAATTACATTTACAAAAATATATCAGAAGGATATGAGCCAAATCTGGGCCAATGAGTCTAGCTTAGATGGGCATCTTTAGTTGGCATGGACTAGTTGAGCCGAATGGCCTGTTTCCAAGCTATATTACTCCATCATTCCGATCCTACCCATGAACCTGTCCAAATGCTTTTTAACACTGTGATTGTATCCGCCTCTGCATCTCCTATGACACCTTGTTCCATATCCCAACCACAGTCTGTGTAAAAACCTTACCCTTTCTCCTCACATCATAAACCTACGTCCGCTCGTTTTAGACATCTCTACCCTTGGACAAAGACTGTGACTATCTACTCTATCTCTGCTCCTAATAATTTTATTAACCTCAATAAGGTGAGAACAACCCCAGCCTATCCAATCTCTCCTTATAACTCCAGCCTTCTGTTCCAGGTAATATCTTAATGAATCTCTTCTGTATTCCTTCCAGCTCAACCACAAAGTGAAGTGACCAGAACAACATGAGCTATTCCAAGTGTAATCTAACCTATGCCTTGCAATTTGATGTCAAGACTCTTGTACTCAAATGCTTTATTCTCTGGCCGATCCACCTGTATCAACATTTTCAGGGAGCTGTGAACTTGCACTCCAATGTCCCTCTATGCATCAACATGTTTGAAGTCCCTGCTGTTCACTGTATATGTCAAGCCAGTATTAGACAACTCAAAACGTGTCAACTCTCTCTGGTCTAGATGACCACCCATCAGCCCCACTTTTCAGCTGATCTACGTACCTCTGTCTCTTTGAGTGACTGTCCTCACTAACTACAATTCATGTTGCCAGCAAGTTTCCTTATCAGGCCGTAGACATTTATATACATGACAAACAACAAAATTACCAGCATTGATCCCTACAGTACACCATTGGTTACAAACTTCCAGTCATTTGCCTCCTATCACCAAGCTAATTTTGGATCCACTTTGCCAAAACACTTTGAATCCCATGTGTCCTACGCTGACTTGAGATACCTACAAGTCATGCTACCTCAAGAAGACAAATTAACCCCTGTAGCTGTTACACCTTAGGTTGGTTTGCAGGTGCAGTAGGCTATCAAGAAGGCAAATGGAATGTTGGCCTTCATTACTAGAGGGATTGAATTTAAGAGCAGGGAGGTTATGCTGCAACTGTACAGGGTACTGGTGAGGCTGCATCTGGAGTAATGCATGCAGTTCTGGTTTCCTTACTTGAGGAAGGATATACTGGCTTTGGAGGCGGTGCAGAGGAGGTTCACCGGAATGATTCCAGAGATGAGGGCTCTCTGGCTAAAGACTAGGAGGAGAGATTAAGTCGCCTGGGACTGTATTTGCTGGAAATCAGAAGAATGAGAGGAGATTTTATAGAAACATAAAATTATGAAAGGGATAGATAAGATAGAGGCAGGAAAGTTGTTTCCTCCAGTAGGTGAGACTAGAACTAGGGGACAGAGCCTCAAGATTCGGGGGAGTAGATTTAGGATGGAGATGAGGTGGAACTGCTTTTCCTAGAGAGGGGTGAATCTGTGGAATTCTCTGCCCAATGAAGCAGTGGGGGCTACCTCAGTAAATACATTTAAGACAAGGTTGAATAGATTTTTACATAGTAGGAGAATTAAGGGTTATAAGGAAAAGGCAGGTAGGTGGAGATGAGTCCATGGCAAGATCAGCCATGATCTTATTGAATGGTGGAGCAGGCTGGATGGGCCAGATGGCCGACTCCTGCTCCTATTTCTTATACTCTTTTGTTCTTATTCTGCATTCTGTTACTATTTTAACTTGTACCACCTCAAAGCACTTGTAATGAAATGATCTGAATGAATAGTATGCCAGACAAGTTTTACTTTGTCCCTTGGTTCACCAATTTGTCCCTTTTTCCCTTGGTACTAAACCAATTCTAATTCCAGTCAAAGATCCCCACCACCCAGGCTGTGCCATCTTCTCACTCCTGAATTAGGCCATATGGTCATAAGATATAGGAACAGAATTTACCCATGCGAGGAAGAAGAGCTATCTTACTAAGTGGGGGGGGGGGGGTAAGGACTCGCCACTTACAGCCCCGTGAGGATGGTAAAAATAAAAGAAATTAGTTATCTTAGATAAGATAAGACCGTAAGATATAGGAGCCGAATTAGGGCATTTGGCCCATTGAGTCTGCTCCACCATTTCATCATGGCTGATCCATTTTCCCACTTAGCACCAATCTCCTGCCTTCTCACCGCATCCCTTCAGGCCCTGACTAATCAAGAATCTATCAACCTCTGCCTTAAGTGTAACCAATGACTTGACCTCCACTTTGCCTGTGGCAATGAATTCCACATCTTCTCCACTCTCTGGCTAAAGATATTCCTCCTCATCTCCATTTTAAAAGGACATCCCTCTATTCAGAGGCTGTGCCCTCTGGTCTTAGACTCTCCCACCAGAGGAAACGTCCTTTCCACATCCACTCTATTGAGGCCTTTCACCATTCAATAGCTTTTTTATGAGGCCATCCCTCATTCTTTTGAACTCTAGTGAGTAGAGGCCAAGAGCCATCAAACGCTCATCATATGACAAGCCTTTCAATCCCAGAATCATTTTTGTGAACCTTCTTTGAACCCTCTCTAATGTCAGCACATCCTTTTTCAGATAAGGAGCACAAAATTCATTAAGAGGTTGAAGAGATTTGGCATGTCAACAAAAATACTCAAAAACTTTTATAGATGTACTGTGGAGAGCATTCTGACAGGCTGTCTGGTATGGGGGGGGGCGGAGGGGGGGGGTGGTACGGCACAGGACCAAAAGAAGCTATAGAGGGTCGTAAATTTGTTGGCTCCATCTTGAGTACTAGCCTACAAAGTACTCAGGACATCTTCAAGGAGTGGTGTCTCAGAAAGGCAGCCTCCATTATTAACGATCTCCAGCACCCAGGGCATGCCCTTTTCTCACTGTTACCATCAGGGAGGAGGTACAGAAGCCTGAAGGCACACACTCAGTGATTCAGAAACAGCTTCTTCCCCTCTGCGATCCAATTCCTAAATGGATATTGAACCCGTGAACACTACCTCACTTTTCTAATATATATTATTTCTGTTTTTGCACAATTTTTAATCTTTTCAATATGCATCTACTGCATCTATTTATTTATTTTTCTTCTATATTATATATTGCATTAAACTGCTGCTGCGAAGTTAACAAATTTCACAACACATGCCAGTGATAATAAACCTGATTCTGATTCTAAAAACTACTCACAATATTTCCAGTTGAGGCAGGAGGTACAGAAGCCTGAAGTCCCACACCACCAGGTTCAAGAACAGCTACTTCCCTTCAAACCAAATGGAAAAATCCTGATCATTAAAGCTTAGTAATACTATGCCAACTCTGCATTAAAATGGACTTTTGCAATTTTGATTTAATTCTGTATAATTTATGCATGTTTTCCTTGTGAACGCTGCTTGTCTGATGCAGTGTGCCTGTGGTGCTGCTGCAGCTAAGTTTATTCTACCTGCACACAGGTGCTCGTGTACATGACCATAACCTTGACTTTGACTTTGACTTTCTGGACCAGCCTACTGTGGGACCTTCTCAAAGGTCTTGCTAAGGTCAGTGTTTATACTGTGCAAAAGTCTTAGGCACGTGTGTGTAGCAAGGGTGCCTAAGGCTTTTGCACAGTACAGTATTTATCAACGTGGAGCAGAGAGCAAGTTTGTAAATCTAGTGAGAGCAGAGGTTGTTGGGAACGGCAAGAATGGAATACCACGGGAGGGGTGGGGGGCAGGTTGCAGGGAAGGAGTATCAGTGGTAGAGGGTGGAGCGGGTGCAGACGCACCCAGCCCCAAGACACCTGGTAATGTCATTTGATTCCAAACAATTGGATTATTGATCATTACAGAACGTCTCTCTGGTGCTTCCTGCTCCCTCCCTCTCCCCTCCCTTTCCCAACCATGATACATCCTCTTCCTGCCCCCTTCCCACTCTCAGTCCATGACAGAGACCCATATCAAAATCAGGTTTATCATCATTCACATGTCATAAAATTAAATTTTTTTGTGACAGCAGTACAATGCAATACATAAAATTACCACAGTACTGTGCAGAAGACCTAGGCTTCCTATCTATACGAATGTACTGTACACCCTGCCTATATAAATATACTGTTCACCATGCCTATACAAATATACTGTACACCCTGCCTATATAAATATACTGTACACCCTGTCTATACAAATGTACTGTACACCCTGCCTATATAAATGTACTGTACACCCTGCCTATACAAATATACTGTACACCCTGCCTGTACAAATGTACTGTACACTCTGTCTATACAAATGTACTGTACACCCTGCCTGTACAAATGTACTGTACACTCTGTCTATACAAATGTACTGTACACCCTGCCTGTACAAATGTACTGTACACTCTGTCTATACAAATGTACTGTACACCCTGCTTTTATAAATATACTGTACACTCTGTCTATACAAATGTACTCTACACCCTTCCTACCACATTGCCTTCAAAATTCTCTGAGTAACCTCCTCTTAAAAAAAGTCAGAATCAAGTTGCATGGTTTCCTATGAATTGAATTGAATTGATTTTATTTCTTACATCCTTCACATACATGAGGTGTAAAAATCTTTATGTTACGTTTCTATCTGAATCTGCAATGTGCAATCATAGTCGTTTATAATAAGTACAACAGTCAATGTAACAGTAATATGCTCAAATCATCGTGAGTCACAGTACCAAGATGAATCCCCTAATCAGTCCCTGCCTTTCCAAGTGGACGTAAATCCCATCCTCAAGAATATTTTCCAGTAGTTTCCCCCATCTAGTCACAAGGGCCAGCAACCTGCAGTTTACTGAGTTATCCCTACTCCCTGCTGTACATGATAACAAATTAGAGAGATTGAGTTGCCTGGGTCTGAACTCGCTGGAATTCAGAAGAATAAGAGATCATAGAGAGACATATAAAATTATGAAAGGGGTAGATAAGATAGAGGCAGAAAGTTGTTTCCACTGGTAGGTGAGACTAGAACTAGGGGACATAGCCTCAAGATTCGGCAGAGTAGATTTAGGACAGAGATGTGGAGGAATTGTTTTTCCCAGAGAGTGGTGAATCTGTGGAATTCTCTGCCCAATGAAGCAGTGGAGGCTACTCAGTAAATATATTTAAGACAAGGTTGGATAGAATTTTTCATAGTAGGGGAATTAGGGGTTATCGGGAAAAGGCAGTTGGGTGGAGGTGAGTCCATGGCCAGATCAGCCATGATCCTATTGAATGGCGGAGCAGGTTTGACGAGCCAGAAGGCCTATTGCTACTATTTCCTATTAGCTTCCTCCAGTATAGATAAAGATGATGCAAAAATCTCCTCCGGAGCCCCAGAAGTCTCCTTCCTGCCTCCCTATAATGCTCAGCTATAGATTTTATTAGACCTTGGGGGTTTGTCCCCCTCAATGTGCATCAATATCTTTAATGATACCTCGTTTGCAGCTCTCAGTGATCCCAAACAGATCCACCATCACCCTCCTCCTTCTGGCGAAACTCAACGATTTCTCTTTCAACACTCCCCAACTCAGTACTGCATTGACAGCTGCATTGGTGCTGCTTCCTGCACCCATTTCATCAACATTTCCTCCAGCATCCACTCTTTTCTCAAGTTTGCTCGATCCATCTTCGATACCTCTCTCCCCACTCTTGATCCCTCTATGCCCATCTCCGGAGACAGATTATCTACAGCCTGCTGACTCCCACAGTTATCTTGACCATACCTCTAGTCATCCTGTCACTTGTAAAAAGTTACTATTCCCTCTCTCAGTTGCTACATCTCTGCCAGGTTCTCAGGTTGAGGCTTCCTTTTCCAGAATGTTTGAGATGGCCTCTTTAATTTTTAGAAAACTGGATTTCCCATCCAACACAATCAATGCCACCCTCACCCACATCTCCTCTATCCCCCCGATAGAACGGGGTAAGTTTACCTGCCTCCTCCAGGCTCCCGTATCCAGCACATCATTCTCCACAACTTCCACTGTCTCTAAGGGGATCTTACGAGCACGCACATCTTTCCTGTCCCCGCCCACCACCCGTGATTTCCCTCAGGATTAAAGTTCAACATAAATTTAATATCAAATTACATATCTGTCACCATATACATACAACCCTGAGATTCATTTTCTTGCGGGCATTCACAGTAAATGCAAAGAAACACAATAGAATCAATGAAAAACCACACTAAGATATAGACAAACAACCAATGTGCAAAAGACCACAAACTGTGCAAATACAAAAGGAAAAGAAAACAAAATAATCATAATAAATAAATAAGCATTAAATATTGAGAACCTGAGACAAAGAGAAAGTGAGTCCATAGGTCATGAGAATAGTTCAGATTGGGGTTAATGAAGTTGAGTGAAGGGACCACTTTCAACATGACTCCTTTGCCCACTTGTCCTTCCCCGCTGATTTCCCGTCTGTCACTTATCCCCACAATCGTGACAAATGCTACAATACCCCTGCACTTCCTTCCTCACCACCATTCAGGACCAGTGAGTCTGTCACATTATATCTGGTACCCCCGGTGCAGTCGATGAGACTTGACGCAGGTTGTGGGGTGGCTTTGTCGAGCACTTTCGTTCTGTCTGCTGCAACAGCCAGCACCTTCTGGTGGCCACCGATTCAATTCAGCTTCCCATTCGCACACCACCCTGTCTGTCCGTGCTCTTCTCTACTGCCATGATGAGGACAAACTCATGTTAGCGAAGAAACGCCCAATATTCTCTCTGGAGAGTCTCCAACTTGACGGCGATTTCTCTGACTTCCAGTAACCACTCACCTCTTTTTCTGAAACCCCACCCCTTCTTCTCTCTTTTTCCATTCCCTCTCACCCCTTCTCCCCCCTGCTCTCATGATGTGCCCATCGTCTCCCTTTGGTTCCTCACGTCCTTCCCTTTATTCCGTGATCTACTTTCCTCTCCTTCTTCTTCTTCAGCCCTTTACCTCTTCCATCTATCACCCTTCCCAACTTAAAAGTTCAAAGTTAAAGTTATTATCACATCAGCCTCCTCCCCTATTCACCCATCCACCCTCCTCACCGATCATCTGCCGGCTTGTACTCCTTCCCCTTCTGTCACCTTCATATTCTGGTCTCTTCCCTCTTCCTTTCCAGTCCTGACGAAAGGATCTCGGCCCAAAACATTGATTGTCCAATTCCTTCCAAAGATGCTGTCTGGCCTGAGTTCCTTCAGCATTTAGTGTGTGTGTTGATCAACATTTCCAGCGTCTGCAGAATCTCCTGTGACTTAAATACATTTCTGTCTCTCTCCCCTGATTCTTCTGGGCCTGTGACCCCGGGGTTACCAACATTTAGTAACGGAAACATTCATTCATTCGTTATGTGCAGTGTCACACGAGGTGGGCGTTCTGGCCTTTCCCTGACCATGATTGTTTTTGGCAAATTCTTCTACAAAAGTGACTTGCCATTGCCTTCCTCTGGACAGTGTCTTTACAAGACGGGTGACCCCAGCCATTATCAATACTCTCTAGAGATGGTCCGCCTGGCGTCGGTGGTCACATAACTAGGACTTGTGAGGGGCACCATCCACCACCTGCTGCCATGGCTTCACATGACCCTCATGTAAATTGGTACTACACCTTGCCCAAGGGTGACCTGCAGGCTAGCAGATGGAAGAAGTGACGTATCTCCATCCCGCCACCCAAACGGGAACATTATCCTACTTACTTTAAGTTAAATTCCTTGTAGGGCTTTTCTGTAAAGGCAAACAATGCCTTGGCTATCTTTTGAATGAGAATGTTGCATTTGGCTTTGGCTAAGATGATGCTGCAATGATAATGATGATGCTGCAATCAGAAAACAAGCTAAATAAGATAAAAAGACATAAACTGGGACAGTTGAGAAGTACTTGTCTGCACTCTCACCAAGTCTTTGTAATCTTTCCTTAAACACAATAAATCGGACACAATGCTTTCACTAAGGGGCCAAACAGCGACTCACAAGGGCTAAAAATAACTTCCTCGGCTTTCTATTCCAGTCTTTATTAATAAAGCCAACAATTCAGTGTGCTATTTTAACAACGTTATCGACTTGTCCTGTCACTAGAAAAGATCTATATTTATCTGTGAGTAAAAACTCCATTGTTGCTCCCACCACTGACTTGAGGGAACTGATCCAAAGTTTCCTGGCCTTTTTACAAATCAGGGTAACATTTACTGTCAACTGATCCTCGTCCTCAGCCCAGTTTCCTTCCTTCGTGATCTCTTTAATCAAAGCCTCTGCATTTTAATATGCAATGACTAACTCAGACAAGAGAGTAAAACCTCTCTAAATTAGACTCAATTAGCAATTATCTCTCTTGATTCTATCTCCTCTAATGTCATCTCCTTGGAAAATAACAAAGCAGAATAATTGTTCAGTATCTCATGGTTGTTGGTTGTGAATTTATGCCTCACTGACTGGCCTTATCCGTTATCTTATTTTCTGTTTAGTTCTCCATGAAAGTTATCATTTTTGAAAAACAAATTATGTAATCCATAGCATCATAGAGCCACAGAGCATGGAAACAGGCCACTCGGCCCACAATGTCTGTGCTGACTAGAGACCACCATCTGTTTCAATCCCATGTTCAGGCCCTTGACCATCTCCGTCTATGCCTTGGTGATTCAAGTGATATAAATATCTCTTAAGCACTGACCCTCCTGCCACCACCTCCTCAGGTAGTCTATTCCAGGTCCTCACCACTGTCTCAGGTGATTCTTAGACCGTTCTCAGATTGGGGCGGCCACGGCAGTGTAGTGGTTAGCACGACGCCTTACAGTGTCGGCGACCCGGGTTCAAGTCCCGTCGCTCTCTGTAAGGAGTTTGTACATTCTCCCCGTGACTGTGTGGGTTTCCTCTCACAGTCCAAAGACGTACCAGTTGGTAGGTTAATTGGTCATTGTAAATTGACTCGTGATTAGGCTAGTGTTATATAGGGGATTGCTGGACGGTCAGGCTCAGAGGCCTGGAAGGGCCTATTCTGTGCTGTATCTCAGTAAATAAAAAAGACAATCTCTTCACCTTGTCTTAACTCTATGTTCTCTTGTCTTATCTATCTCTGATATGAGGAAAGGTTTCCTGCAAGCTACCCTCATCATTTTATATATCTCAGTAAGGTGCCCTCTTAGCCACCTCACAGTAAACACAGTAAACAGTCCCAGTCTCTCCTCACAACAGAAAATCTTCACCCCAGGTAACATCCCGGTGAATCTCCACTGCGCCTCTTCCAGCACTGTCTGCAGAGTGCTGACAATCCCCGCCAGAGATCTGACTGAGGAAACCATTATCCGAGGTTACTGATGGTGCAATGTGAATTGTGAAAGCGTTGCGGGGAGACGGAACCGTGGGCAATGACATGGCAGTTGGTGTGGAAAGATCTGAGGTCATCCGCTTTGGAAGTAGAAAACCTGATTCTGATTCAGATGCCAATTCTGAGAAAGGTCCCCTTAGTTCCACAAGTTCCCACGCAATCCCCATCCGTGCATCGTCCCCAAAGTCTGCGTGCTCAAATTCTGCTGTGCTTCTGTACCCCAGTCTGAAGATCGATGCCCACCCCTTCTCCATCTGCTCTCCTTCCTCTCCCTCTTTCTGGCCTCTCTCCCATTCTCTGTCTGCCCCTCTTTTAACTTCTGTCCCCTACCCTGCCTGTTCCTCCATTCACTCTCTGCCTCTCAATACCTTTCAATCCCTTTCTGTCCATGTCCGTCCCCTCTTTTCCCTCTCTCTCTCTCTCTCTCTCTCGCTCTCTCTCTCTCTGCACCTCTGTCTGTCTCTCTCCATTTCAGTGTGTTCCTGAGGTTGTTTGTAGACAGTGATGTGGGGACAAGAGAGATTACTGCATTGGAATGTGCTGCCGAGTTAATCATTGGCCAGCAGTCTCAGCTCTGCTGGTGAGATCAGTGCAGCATGATGTCACCTTGTCTGAGTGCTGTCTGTCCAGGTGCAGAGGCAGAGGCAGAGGCAGAGGCAGCATGAAAACACAGCATTCCTCAGCGGCCTCACCCCTGACTCATCGCTGCCGTGAACTCCCTGTCACCCCGCGATTTCCCCAACCCCTCTCCGTCTCGCTGCGCTGGGAACTGCTCTGTGTTGGAGACAGCTCTGTGTCCCAGCAGCCCCACACACTGTGCTGGGGACAGCTCTGTATTCCAGCAGCCCCTCTCACTGTACTGGGAACAGCTCTGTATTCCAGCAGCCCCCCTCACTGTGCTGGGAACCACACTGTATCCCAGCAGCCCTGCTCACTGTGTAGGGAAATAGGTCTGTATCCCAGCAGCTCCACTCACTGAGCTGGGAACTGGTCTGTATCCCAGCAGCTCCTCTTTCTGTGCTGGGAACTGCTCTGTATCCCAGCAGCACTGCTCACTGAGAAGGGAACAGCTCTGTGCTGGGAACTGCTCTGTATCCCAGCAGCCTTGCTCGCTCTGCTGGGAACTGCTCTGTATCCCAGCAGCCCCTCTCACTGTGCTGGGAACTGCTCTGTATCCCAGCAGCCCTGCTCACTGTGCTGGGAACTGCTCTGTATCCCAGCAGTCCCGTTCTCTATGCTGGGAAATGGCTCTGTGCTGGAAACTGCTCTGTATCCTCTCCTCATCCACCCTCTGGACCTGATATGTTTCAACCCCCTTGTCCTGGTCTTACTTCTACTTTCTCTGTAGCTTTGTTCATACCCCTGTTCGACCCATCTCAGTCTAAGGAGGATGCAAATTTCTTCAGCTGGCTGGGGCACCCTCCACCCCGAGCTTACTAACCCACCCCACTCCAATGCATTGTGCTTGCTCCTTGGTTGCCCGTCCCCAAGTACACTGTTCCAAGAAACTGTCCCCAAATCACTTTCCCCTCACTACCTGATGACTTTCAGTCTGCATGTAGTTTATCACTTGGTCTGTCTGGCAAGCCTCGTTGCACAGGGCTCTCGGCCGTGGTTGGCAGCTCCTCTAGGAGAAGGAAAACTCTGATCTCAAACCCCCGCTGCCTTGCGTTGATACCCACTCCTGGGGATGGCTTCGGGACGAAACCCCGAGGGAAAATTCCGGAGCTGGAGTCCCTAAGGCAGTCCGAAGATGAGTTCAATGCTGACTGGCAGCTCCTGTGATGCTGCTGGTACCAAACTGTATCGGTCTCTGCCGTTCCTTCGGGTTCATCAGACACATGGAGAGGGGGAGCTTGCTACATGGGCAACAGCTTGCTCTCTATATCATACTGCTTTGTGTATCTAGGCAGCTAGGACACAACATCCATGGTTTACACTGATGGACGGAGGCCTCACCATCATGCACTCTGTCCCATTGTGTGTGCTTGCTCTCAGTACTCTGACCATTAGCATTCCTTACCTCCACCCTCACCACACTGTGGCTGGCCTCCTCAGCCCAGGTCACTGAGCTGAGATACCAGAGTCCCCTCCCACCCTGCTACCCGTATACCATGGCTGGGAACTGCCTCATACTTTGGGAGGACAATGAGAAGGGTTGTTACTACACTTCCAAGCGGGACATCTTGCCACTAGTTAACTCCTGAAATTAAGGCCAGTAAACCAATTACCCTCTCAGCCTCTTCCTGTAGCAACACTCATAAAACGCTGGAGGAACTCAGCAGGCCAGGCAGCATCAACAGAGGGGAATCAACAGTCGACGTTTCAGACCGGGACCCTTCATCAGGCCTCAACCCGAAACGTCGACAGTTTATTCTGCCTGGCTAGTTGAGTTCCTCCAGCATTTTATGTGTGTGTTGCTCTGGATCTCCTGCATCTGCATAATCTTTTGTGGCTATGGCATCCTGAAGCTAGTTGTTTTGCTTTGGTGACTTTGTGTGTTACTGTGGAAGAGTGCATATGAGATGTTTTGCTGGACCAGTGCTTCAAGGAACCACCTGGAGAGCTGGCTGCCCCAGAATGAGTGTTCTGTAATGAGAAAGGATGAACAAGACCTCATGGAGAAGAAAAATCAAAAATCTGTGGAACACTTCATTATGAAGTGTTGATCCTGAGATGAGGCCTCCACCAGTCGGAGTTGACCATGGAGATTGCATCCTAGCTGTCTAGGTACACAAGCCTGGGCAGGACAATACGCAGAGCAAGCTGGTGTCCATGTAGCAAGCTCCCCCTCTCCACACATTTGATGAACCTGAAGGAACAGCAGAGTGAGATACATTCTGGTACCAGCAGCATCGCAGGAGTTGCCGGTCAACATTGAACTCAATGTAGGACTGCTTTAGGGACTCCATCTCCAGAATGTTCCCTCGGGGTTTACTCCCAAAGCCTTCCCCATGAGTAGGTATAGCCGCCAGGCAGTGGGGGTTTGAGGTCAGAGTTTTCCTTCTCCTAGATGAGCTGCCAGCCATGGCTGATGAGCCCTATTGAAGTGACTGGTTTTAAGGCACCAGTTGCCCAGCTTTGCCCTTTCTCCTGTCAGTAAAAACGGTTCCGCTAGGCTTAGTAGCTAAGCCACATGTGAAGGCCAGGAGCTGGACTTGGTTGTCAGAGGCTATTCAAGGCGCACGGCATTGGAGCATTTAATAGTTATTGGGAGCTTGTCCCCATTACCACCCCCAGTTATAACAACATTAAGGAACTGAGATGATATTCTTAATTTAAACCAGGGGTTTTCAAATTGGAGTCCATGGGCCACTCAGTTAATGGTTGGGGTCCATAGCATACAAAAGGTTGGGAGCCCCCGATCAAAACAGGGAACTTTGTCATGAGAGTTGGCTAAGATAGATTGAATAATGTTATTTGGGGGTTGATGGTGAATTGGTGAGGCAAACATTTTCAGAGTGCACAGGTGAACCACAAAATCACTCATGGACAGTCGCAAGGCTGAGGGACTGGACGGCATCCCAGGGCAGGTAGATAGGACATGCGCAGCACAACTGGCAGCTGTGTTTACAGACATTTTTAATCTCTCCTTCTCCCAATATAGAGTACCCTCCTGCTTTTGTCCCTGTACCTAAAAAGAGCAAGGTAACATGTCTGAACGACTGGCGTTCTGTCACACTCACCTCAATAATAAGCAAATGCTTTGAGAGACCATATCTGCAGCATGCTGCCACCCTATAATTCACCTAGCGACACAACCGATCAACAGGTGACGCAATAGCCAGAGCTCTACACACCGTCCTTACACATCTGGAGAAGAAGGATGCTTATGTGAGAATGTTGTTCTTGGACTACAGCTCAGCATTCAACACCATAGTTCCTTCCAGGCTCGACAAGAAGCTCAGAGACCTCGGCCTTCACCCTGCCTTGTGCAGCTGGATCCTGGACTTCCTGTCAGATCGCCAGCAGGTGGTAAGAGAGGGCTCCCTCACCTCTGTCACTCACAGCTCCAATCTGCTTATTAAATTCACTGACAATACTACATTGTCATTGTCATTGTCATTGCCTAATCTCAAATAATAATGAGGCAGCCTACAGAGAAGAAGTCATCACCCGGACACAGTGGTGTCAAGAAAACAACCTCCCTCTCAATGTTGCAAAAATAAAGGAGTTGGTTGTGGACTACAGGAGGAATGGAGACAGGCTCACCCCTGTTGATGTCAATGGATCTGGGGATGAGAGGATGAACAGCTTTAAGTTCCTTGGCATAAACATCACTGAGGATTTCACATGGTCTGTACATACTGGCTGTGTGGTGAAAAAAGCACAACAGCGTCTCTTTCGCCTCAGACGGTTGAAGAAGTTTGGTATGGGCCACCAAATCCTAGGAACTTTCTACAGGGGCACAACTGAGAGCATCCTGACTGGCTGCATCACTGCCTGGTATGGGAACTGTACCTCCTTTAATCGCAGGACTCTGCAGAGAGTGGTGCGGACGGCATCTGTAGATGTAAACTTCCCACTATTCAGGTCATTTACAGAGAGATGTGTGTGTAAAAAGGGACCGAAGGATCATTGGAGACCCGAATCACCCCCAACCACAAACTGTTCCAGCTGCTACCATCCAGGAAACGGTACCACAGTATAAAAGCCAGGACCAACAGGATCCGGGACAGCTTCTTCCACCGGGCCATCAGACTGATTAATTCACGCTGATACAATTGTATTTCTATGCTATATTGACTGTCCTGTTGTGCATACTATTACAAATTACTATAAATTGCACATTATACATATAGACAGAGATTTAATGTAAATAATTTTACCCCTCATGTATAATATAGGAAGGATGTAAGTAATAAAGTCAATTCAATTCATGTTGGTCTGACTCTAAAGGAAAACCAGCAGGAGTGGCTCAACCGTGACTTACCTGGGAAATCAGGGATGGTTTGCGATCCGAGAGGTGACTAAATCAGTCCAACATAAGTCCTGGGAGCAGTTATTAGACCTCAGCACAGGATGATTAAGAGAAGGAAAATAGATTGAGAGTTAGCTTGCAGGGAGCAGCAAAACTGATTGTCAAAGCTTTTACATCTGAAGGGGGGGAAGGGATCAAGGCAAACTTTAAAATCAGAAACAGGGAGATGTGTAATGTGGAGCAGTGGGTTTGTCTTCACAAAGGAAACAAATAGCCTTCCCTGAAATGTAGGAAAACCTGAACATAAAGAGAAAGAGGATGGAATTTGGTATTAATGGAAAAACATTATGAGGGAAATTGAAAAGCTAATGAATTGCCAGGGCTAACAACTGATGTTCCAGAGTACTTAAGGGAGTGGCCTGGACGTACATGTAGTCATCACGGGCTCTGGGGCAGGTCCTATGGATTGGAAAAGAGGTAATGTAGGGAGCGAGAGAGAAACCGGAATGGTAAACTGGTCTGCCTGACACAGGAGGTGAACAAAATTCTAGAGGCCATCACTGAAGATCTAATGGAAGAATAATTGGAATCTGATGACAGATTTGGCCAAAGTCATCACAGATATACAAAGGGAAACATGGTTGAAAATAATTTATTTGATTCTTTTGAAGATACGAGTAGAATGTGTTGGGTAATGTAATATAATTAAACTTCCAGGAGGGTCAATTGAGCTCAGAAGTCAAGGGGTTTTGTTGCAACTTTATAAAGTTCTGGTTTGGCCACATCTGGAGTATTGTGTACAGTTCTGGTCACCCCACTATAGGAAGGATGTTGAGGCTTTGGAGAGGGTGCAGAAGAGGGTCACCAGGATGCTGCCTGGTTTAGAGGGCACGTGCTGTCACGAGAGGCTGGACAAACTTGGGTTGTTTTCTCTGGAGTGGCAGAGGCTGCGGGGAGATCTGATAGAGGATTTACAAGGTTATGAGGGGCAGAGATAGAGTAGACAGGGAGTATCTGTTTCCCGGGGTTGAAATGTCTAATCCCAGAGGGCATGCTTTGAAGGTGAGAGGGAGTAGGTTCAAGGGGGATGTGAGGGGTAAGTTTTTCACTCAGAGACTGGTGGATGCCTGGTATGGTGGTAGTGGTAAATGCATTGGAGGCTTCTAAGAGACTTTGGATAGGCACATGGATGTGAGGAAGATGCAGGGATGTGAACATGGTGTAGGTAGGAGGGATTAGAGTTTTTGATTTGTAGTGGTTTCGGCTCTGTACATCGGGGTGAAACCCTCCCAACCATGAGCACATCCACATGAAACATTGCCATAGAAAAGCAGCATCCATCATCACAGATCCTCAACACCCAGGCCTCACTGCTGCCAAGAGGTAGGTACAGGTGCCTCAAGGCTCGCACCCCAGGGTTGGGGAGTCCAAAACTAAAGGGCACCTTTAAGAGGGATGAAGTGGATTAAAAGAGGAAGGAAAGAGGGGAGAGATTGTAAAGAGGTCTGAAAGGTTATGTCCTTATACGGAGGGTGATGAGTACCCGGAATGAACTGCCAGAGGAAGTGGTTGAAGCAAGTACAGCATTTTTAGATGCATTTGGATAGGAGTAGGGCCTTGGACAGTTCTGGAACAAACATGGGGAACTGGGACTAGCAGGGAGGGTGCCTTGGTCAGAACAGAGCAGATGGGCTGAAGGGCCTGTTTCCATACTGTATTACTTTATGACCATAAGAACTGAATGCTGAAGGGAAGTTGAAACCGGTGGTGTGTGGGACGTCAGGCTTCTGTACCTCCTGTCTAATGGTGAGAAGATGACGTGGCCTGGGTGGTGGGGACCTTCGATGATGGATGTTGCCCTCCTGAGGCAATGGTGACGTGAACAGAGAATTGGTTGGCCAACCGGCAACAAGGAGTAAGAATAAATAGGTTATTTTCCATGTGACAAGGAGTGTCCAGTGTGGGACAGCAGGTATAATGCTGGGACCTCAGCTACTCACAATCTGTATTAATGATTGTGACCAGAGAGTTAAATGACCAGTTCCCTAAGGTGCTGACGGCATAATGCAGCTTGGGTTCCATGCTTCGGAAAAAAGATGGAGTATAAGGCCTGTGAAGTCTGCAGGAGCCATTTCTTAAATCTGGTGCTCCTGATATGGCCTGCTGTACATTGGTGGGACCCTTCATACACTGGGCGACCGCTTCTTCGAGTAACTCCACTACATCCACCAAAAGCTGAACTTTCCAGTGGTCCAACATTTTAATTCTGATTCCCGTTCCCATCCTGACATGTCAGTCCGTGGCCTCTTCTTGTGCCAAGATGAGGCCACCTTCAGGGTGGAGGAGCAACACCTCATATTCCGTCAGGTAGCCTCCAACCTGATGGCATGAGTGTCGATTTCTCCTTCCACTGAAAAAAACTTTTTCCCTCCCCTTTCCCTCTTCCTCTATTCCCCACTCTGGCCTCTTACCTTTTCTCACCTGCCTATCACCTCCCCCGGGTCCCCTCCTCTTTCCCTTTCCTCTATGCTCCACTCTCCTCTCCTATCAGATTCCTTCCTCTCCAGCCTTTTAACTTTCCTACCCACCTGACTTTATCTATCTCCTCAGCAGGCCAGGCGGCAACTATGGAAAGGAGTACAGTCAATGTTTCGGGCCGAGACCTGAAGCAATCCTGATTCCAGTCCTGTTGAAGGGTCTCGGGCCCGAAAGGTCAACGGTACCCTTTTCCATAGGTACTGCCTGCCCTGCTGAGGCCTCCAGCATTTTGTGTGTGTTGCTCGGATTTCCAGCATCTGCAGATTTTCTCTTGTTTGTGATAGGAGAAGGAAAACTGTTTTCAAACCTCCCTTGCCTACTCATGGGGAAGGCTTCGGAGTAAACCCCAAGGAAAAATCTGCATCTGGAGACCCTAAAGGAGTCCTATATTGAGTTCTACACTGACTGGCAACCCCTGCGATGCAGCTGGTGCCAAACTGTCTCAGTGTCTGCCGTTCCTTTGGATTCATCAGCTCTGTGAAGGGGGTGGGGGGGGGGGGAGCCTGCTGCATAGGCAGCAGATTGCTCTCCATGTTGTACTGTCCTGGCTTGTGTATCGTGTAGACAGCTGGGAAGCAAACTCCATACTCAATCCCAACCTACAGAGGGCCTCACTGAGATATCGCGAAAACCTTGTCTTGCCTTCAGATCAAATCACAACACAGTGCATTGAGGTAGAACAAAGTTAATCAATAATAACGCAGAACAATGTGCAACAGTCACTGAGAAAGTTCAGTCGAGCAGACAAGTCTAAATTAGGCAGATATGAGATGAAGCATCCGTCTTGTCTGCAATTGCACAGAGCTTTGGGATGACTACACCTTGAGATCTTTGTGCCTCGAGTTTTAGTCTCCCTAGCTGAGGGAGGACCTTTATGCTTCAGGAATATGTCAAACATTTACCAGGCTGATTCCTGAGAAGTCATGTCTGGCATAAGAGATTGGGGATGATAAGGATTACATTTGCTTGAGTTTAGAAGAATGAGAAAGAATATTTTGAACCTTTTAAAATCCTGACAAGACTGGACGGACTGAATGCAAGGAAGTTTTCCCATGCTGGGCATGTCCCGACCAGCAATCACAGTCAGAGAATAAGTGGTCAGAGGAGAAAGTGAATCTGTGGAATTCTCTACCATGGAAAAGAAGTTGAGACTAAATTATTAAAAATATTCTAGAGAGTGAGATTTTGCTCTTAGGGCCACACAGATCCCATTTTCTAGCAATCACTCTGCAGACTTGGCTATGTAAATTGTGGAGCACAGGGATGCCAAACTAACATAATTGGGTTTGTCTTCACAAAGGACTCAAATAGCCTTCCCAGAAATGTTGGGAAAGCAAGGGTTTAGGAAGAGGAAGGAACTAGTTATTACTGGGGTAAACAGTATGAGGGAATTTGAAAGGCTGATAAATCTCCAGGGCCAACAACGGACATCACAGTGGACTAAGGAAATGGCCTGGGAAATAGTGGATGTACACCTGGCCATCTACCAACAATCTTCCAGTTCTAGAGCAGGTGCTATGGTTTGGAAAATAGATAATGTGTCCCAAGTTTGAGATTAGCAGGTATGATGTTGTGGGCATCACTGAGTCATGGCTGAAAGAAGATCATCATCGTGAGCCCAATTTCCAAGGGTAAACTTTTTATTGAAAAGACAGGCGGGTAGGCAGAGGGCACGGGGTGGCTTGGTAAAAAAATGAAACCAAATCCTTAGAGGGAGATGACATACATAGGATTTGAAGATGCAGAACTTTTGTGGGTAGAATTAAGAATTTGCAAAGGTAAAAAGAATCTGATGGGAGTTATATACAAGCTTCTAAAACAGTAGCCAGGATGTGGGATATAAATTTCAACAGGGAATAGAAAAGGCATGTAATAAGGATAAAGTTACAATAGTCATGGAGAATTTCAATATCTGATTGGGAAAATCAGATTGCTGCTGGGTCCCAAGAGAGGAAATTTCTAGAATGTCTACAAGATGGATTTTTAGAGCAGCTTGTCTTTGAGCCTACTTGGGGAAAGGCAATTCATGTAATGAACCAAATTTGATTAGGGAGCTTAAGATAAAGGAACCATTAGGAGAGAATGATAATAATATAATATAATTCACCCTACAGTTTGAGAGGGAGAACATAAAGCCAAATATATCAGTATTACAGTGGAGTAAAGGGAATTACAGAGGCATGAAAGTGGAGCTGGGAAAAATTGATTGGAAGGGAACCCTAGCAGGGATGATGGCAAAACAGCAATAGCTGTTGTTTCTGCGGGCAATTCAGAAGGTGCAGGACAGCTACTTCCCAAAGATGAAGATGTATTCTAAAGGGAGGATGAGGCAACTGTGGCTGACAAGGGAAATCAAAGACAGCACTAAAGCAAAAGAAAGGGCATATAATATAACAAATATTAGTAGGTATTTACAGGAATGGGAAGCTTTTAAAAACAAACAGAAGGCATCTAATACAACCATAAGGAGAAAAAAGATGAAATATGAAGGTAGGATAGCCAATAATATCAAAGATGATACCAGAAGCGTTTTCAGATATATAAAGAGTAAAAGAGATGCAAGAATGGACCACTGGAACATAATGTTGGAGAGGTAGCAATAGGACAAAAGAAATGGTGGACGAACAAAGAAAGTATTTTGCATCAGCCTTTTCTGTGGAAGATACTGGTAGTATGCCAGAAACCTGAGAGCGTCAGGGGACAGAAGGGAGTATAATTGCTGTTACTAAGGAGAAGATGCTTGGAAAGCTGTAAGGTCTGAAGGTAGATAAGTCACTTGAACCACATAGACTACACCCCAGGGTTTTGAAAGAGGTTGCGGAAGAGATTGTGGAGATATTCATAATTATCTTTCCAAAATCACTAAATTCTAGAATAGTTCCAGAGGACTGGAAAATTCCAAATGTCACTCCACTCTTTAAGAAGGGCGGGAGGCAGAACAAAGGAAATTATAAGCTAGATTGACTTCAGTGGTTGGGAATATGTTGGAGTCTATTATTAAGGATGAGGTTTCAGGTGCCTTGGAGGTGTATGTTAAAGTAGACCAAAGTCAGATGGTTTCCTTAAGGGGAAATCTTGCCTGACAACTATATGGGAATCCTTTGAGGAATTCACAGGCAGGATAGACAAAGGAGAGTGAGCAGAAGTTGTTTATTTGGATTTTCAGAAGGTGCCACACATGAGGCTGCGTAACAAGATAAGAGGCCATGGTATTACAGGATAGATACTAGCATGAATAGAAGATTGGCTGGCTGGCAGGAGACAAAGATTCGGAATAAAGGAGACATGTTCTGGTTGGCCGCTGGTGACTAGTGGTGTTCCATAGGGATTGGTTTTGAAACCGTGCTTTTTCACATCATACGTCAATAATTTTGATAACAGAATTGATGGCTTTGTGGCTCTGTTTGCAGATGATACAAGGTAGGTGGAGGGTGGTGTTGAGGAAGCAGGGAGTCTGCCAACAGACTTGGACAGTTTGGGAGAATGGGCAAAGAAGTGGCAGTTGAATATGGTGTAGGGAAATGTATGGTCATGCACTTTGGTAGAAGGAATGAAGGTGTAGACTTTTTTTTCTAAATGGGGAAAAAATTCAAAAAATCGGAGGTTCAAAGGGACTTGAGAGTTCTTGTGCAGGTTGACTTTCAGGTTGATTCAGTGGTAAGGAAGGCAAATGCAATGTTAGGATTTATTTTGAGAGGGCTAGAATATAAGACACAAGGGTGTGATGTTGAGGCTTTATGAGGCATTGGTCAGACTGCAATTGGAGTACTGTGAGCAGATTTGGGCTCTTTATTAAAAAAAAAAGATGTGCTGGCATTAGAGTTGGTTTAGAGGAAGTTCATGAAAATTATTCCAGGAATGAAGGGGTTAACGTAAGAGAAGCGTGTGATGGCTCTGGGCCTGCATTTGCTGGAACTTAGAAGAATGAGGTGGGAATCTCATTGAAACATATCAGATATTGAAAGACTGGATGAGGAGAGGATGTTTCCTATAGTAGGTGAGTAGAGGACCAGAGGGCACAGCCTCAGAATAGGGGGTCATCCATTTGAAACAGAGATGAGAAGTAATTTCTCTAGCCAGAAGATATCTGTGGGATTCGTTGCCACAGATTGCTGTGGAAGCCAAGTCAT
This sequence comes from Hypanus sabinus, assembly GCF_030144855.1. Lineage (NCBI taxonomy): Eukaryota > Metazoa > Chordata > Chondrichthyes > Myliobatiformes > Dasyatidae > Hypanus > Hypanus sabinus. Next base: position 18,467,617 of record NC_082734.1, read on the forward strand.
GGAGTATATTTAAAGCAAACTTTGTGGGTTCTTGGTTAGTCAGGGCATTAAAGGTTACAAGAAGAACACAGAAGAATGGGGTTGAGAGGGATAATTAATCGTCCATGATAGAATGGCAGAGCAGACTTGATGGGCTGAGTGGCCTAATTCTACTCCTATGTCTTATGCTCTTATGGTCTAAGTTGTTGAAGGAGGAAGAGAGAAAACAGAATGGTCTGCCTGATGCAGGAGCTGAGCAAACTGCTTGGAGCCCATTGCTGAAGGTCTAACGGCAGAATAATTGGAAACTGATGACAGAACTGGCCACAGTCATCATGAATACGCAAAGGGAATTCACGGTTGACAAATATACTGGGTTTTTTTTGAGGATGTAATTGGTAGAGTGGGTGAGGTGATGTGATTAAGTTTTCAGAAGGTCACACAAAAAAGATTATTGTGCAAAATTGAAGATGAGGTCAAGTTTGTCTAGTACAGGTATGCACAAGCTTGAAGAAAAAGCTGCTTGCAGGCAGCTTTCACAAGAAAACACAATCTAAACAAATTATGCTCCTGGAAGAAAATGCAATTTGACAAAATTAAGTCCATTTTAGTGCAAATAGGTCAAGGAGTTCATAGTGTTGCTGATCTGTAGTGATTTGGGTTTTGCTGGTTGGTTCAAGTATTAAATAATGAGGCTTCGTATGATGGCAGAGGTTGCATTAGCAGTCATGAAGTTCATTCATGTTGCTTCAATATGTGCCGTGTTGTATGACATGGGCAATCGTGGTCTTTCCATGAGCATGATTGTTCGTGGCAAATTTTTCTACAGAAGTGGCTTGCCATTGCCTTCTTCTGGGCAGTGTCTTTACAAGATGGGTAACCCCAGCCAGTATCACTTCACTTCCCTTCAGCAATTGTCAGCCTGACGTCAGTGGTCACATAACCAGGACTTGTGATAGGCACCAGCTGCTCATATGACCGTTCACTACCTGCTCCCATGGCTTCACGTGATCCTGATCGGGGGGGGGGGGGGGGGGGGCTAAGTGGATACTACACTTTGCCCAAGGGTGATCTGTAGGGTAGTGGAGCAAAGCGCCTTACACCCCCTTTGGTTGAGACGCGTTTCCACCCTGCCACCTGGTGAAGCACATTAAGGAGAACAAATCCCCCAGGGCCTGACCAAGTGCACCCCTGGACCTTACGGGAGGGCAGGGAAGAAATCCCACAGGCCCTAGCAGAGATTTTTGTGTTGTTGTTAGCCATTGGTGAAGTTCAAGAAGACTGGAGGGTGGCTAATGATGAATTGCTCAAGAAGTACCTCGAGTTCAAGCCAGGGAACTAGAGGCTGGTGATCCTAGTGAAGTTACTGGAGGAAATTCTAAGGGACAAGATCTACCATCACTCTAATAGTCAAGGCCTCATCGGGAATACTTAGCATGGTTTTGTGCATTGGAGGTCATTTCTGATGAATCGTTGGGAGTTTTTCTTTAATATTAACTAAGGGGATATTTGAAGTTAGAGCAGTGGGTGTTGGGTATATGGATTTTTATGAAGGCCTATGACAAGATTGGGAGGTGGGGTGGAGATATATCTCTATCAAAAGAGATGCAAGGCCTTCCTTCCCTCAGGTAGCCTGCAAGGTCTAGCACCTCCTTAGCCCCCCAATCAGGGTCATGTGAAGCCATGGGAGCAGGTAGTGAATGGTCATATGAGCAGCTGGTGCCTATCACAAGTCCTAGTTATGTGACCACAGACAATCTCTGAAAAGGGTTGGTCGTGGCTGGGGTCACTTGTCTTGTAAAGACACTGCCCAGAAGAAGGAAATGGCAAAGCACTTCTATAGAAAAATTTGCCACAAACAATCACGGTCACCATGATCAGCCACGGCATGTAACGATAAGGATGATGATGATTTGACAAGGCCCCAAATAGCACATTCATCTTGTTAGTTCACACGGGATTCACGGGGAGTTAGCAAGGTGGTGGCTCAGAGTTGGCTCAATGACAGATTAGCTTTTTACTTGTCAGATGTACATCAAAACATTGGAATCTACAGTAAAATGAATCTTCTGTGTCAACGATCAACAGTCTGAGACGTGCTGGGGCCAGGCCTCATGCTTCCAGCACCGACACAGTGTGCCCACAACTTGCTACCCATAACCCGCATGCCTTTGGAATATGGGAGAAAACCGGAGCACCTGGAGGAAACCCACGTGATCATGCGGAGAGCATACAAACTCCTTACAGACAACAGTAGGAATCTTCTGGTCACTGAAACGTACACTGACCGCTATGCTAACATGCCGCAGAAAGTTATGGTTGAAGGCTGATTCTCTGACTGGAAGTCTGTGACTAGCAGGGAGCCCCAGCGGTCAGTGTTGGGACCTCTGCTATTTATTTTTTATGTAAGTAATCTGGACATGAATGTTCGAGACACGATTAGCGAGTTTGCTGATGATACTAAATTTGTGGATCTGGTTAATAGTAAAGAAGGTTACAATGAAATACAAAGAAATCTTGATCATTTGGGGAGATTAAAAATAGCAAATGAACTTCTACTTGGAAAATTGTGAGGTGATTCACTTTGTACAGTCATACCAAAAGGTAGGACTTATACAGAGAAGGACACTGATAAAAAAGGGCGGAGGTGTATGGAAAGATGGCACCAGTGGGTTTTTTGTAGGCCCGGATGACTTATTCCAGTTCATCCGAGAAACAGCTTATTCTTCTTCTCTTTTGCCCTTCCTTTCCTTTCAAGGTGGTTGGGGTTCTGTCAGAGTCTGTGATCTGCAGTTCAAACTATGGTTCTTCGCCAGCGGTGGGTTTTTGGACCAGCTGTGCGGCCTGGCTCTTCGCTATCTCCAGGAATGGCCTCAAAGACATGCGCCTTCTGGGTGCAGCTGCTCCTCGCCGGGGTACTGAAACTGAGACAGCAGGCAGTGTGTTTGCCAATCGCTGACTGCTGTCAGTAGAAGGTCCCTGCACTCGATCAATCCCTCTCTCTCTTTTGATGGTGAGTGTGAGCCTGTAGGTCCTCGAGGCTTGGAGAATTGGCACGGGAGTTTGTAACATCGGAACAGCTAGCTGCTGGTCTTCTCTCTCGTTGCTGCAGGAGCGACCTCTCTTTCCCTCGCTGGTGAGAGAGAGTCTGGCTAAGATATCGAAGTGCTGGGTTATGGACTGTAGTTTTGATGGATTCTAAATCAAGGTCATTTTGCTGTTGCTTGCGTGGTGGGGAGAGGGTCGGTGCTTTTGCTGGTGCTAGTCATGGGGTCAGGGGGTGTGATGCTTTTGCTGATGCTTCTGCGAAGGGTGAGGCGGGGGGTTTCAGGCCTTCAGTGTTCTATCATTCATTCTATGGAGTCTCTTGTTTCATGGACGTCTGTGAAGAGTACGCATTTCAGGTTGTGTACTGTCAACCTTCTTTGATATTATAAGAACTTAAATCTAAGTGTGGTGGAACCCAGGGACCTGGGAGCACAAGTGCACGTACCACTGGGAATAGCCGCACAAGTAGACAGGATGTGACATGCTGGCCTTCGTCAGTCAGGGCATCGAGTTGCGTGAATCATTGGTGAGACCACTGTTGAATGAATGACGCCACCAGAGAAATGTTCTGGTAGATACAAAGCAGCTTCTGTATTCGACAATACAAGGCACAGCAGGCATTATATGGAGATGCTTTCGGTCAAAAGGTCTGGCTAGTCCAACGTGAGGCTCGATATTTCACGTGCTAAACATCAGAAGAACAATTCCCTATTCACAATGTATGGACAATGCTTTCTTTGAAACCACACTCAAACTTCACACCTCCCCATTTGCACCCACATCATAGGTGTCCGAATGAATTTTAATCAGCATTTGTCTGGTCTGGGATTCATGGCTTTTCGGAATCCTTTGTTCAGAGCTGCACTCCAAATTAAATCCACAACACATTTTCAGATGTGAAGACTGGTAGCCAAAGTCAATTGCTAAATGTATATATCCTGAACCCCAATATTGCTCTAACAACCACATTGGAGTATTGTGCAAAGTTTTGGTCACCCTGATACTGGAAAAACATTGTCAAGCTGGAGAGGCTTCAGAACAGGTTTACAAGGATGTTGCCTGAACTAGAGGGCCTGGGTTCTAGAGAGAGGTAGGCCACACTGGATCTGTATTCCCTGGAGTGTAGGATTGAGGGATGACCTCATGGGAGGTGACAGAATCATGAGGGGTATGGATAAGGTGGATGTGTATAGTCTTTTTACCAGGGTTGGGGAGTCCAAAACTGTATGGTACAGATACAAGAGGGGAGAGATTTAAAGAGACCTGAGAGATAACTTCTTTACACAGAGACTAGTGAGTACCTGGAATGAGCTGTCAGAGGAAGTGGTTGAGGCAGGTTGAATTGCAACATTTAAGGGGCATTTGGACAGGTACATGAAGAGGAGGGGCTTGGAGGTTTATGGGTCAAATGCGGGCAAATGGGGCTAGCAGGGACGATGCTGTGGTCAGCATGGACCAGTTGGGCTGCAGGACCTGTCTCTGTGCTGTATTGCTCTTTGACCATAAGAACTGAATGGCTGAAGGGAAGTTGCTGCCCTTGAAGCTGGAGGTGTGGGTCTTCAGGCTTCTGTATCTCCTGTTCAATGGTAGCTGTGAGAAGATGGCATCTCAGATGGTGGATGTCGCCTTCCTGTAGCAAAGGTGACATGAACAGAGAATTGGCTGGCCAGCAAGAGACAAAGGGTAGGAATATATGGGTTATTTTCCAAGTGTCAGGCTGTGTACAGTGTGCTACTGCAGGGTATTAATGATTGCGACCAGAGAATTAAGCAACCAATTCTCCAAGGTGCTGAAGGCATAAAGCTGGGTGGGTGGGCGAGCTGTGAAGCGGAGACAGGGGTGATCGTTCCATGCTTCAGACAGAAGATGCGTGGCAAGTGGAGTTTAACGCAGACAAAAGTGAGGTTATTCACTCTGGTGGCAAATTCAGGAAGATGACCATCTGAACAGGAGAAGAGTAGGAACAGGGGGAGGTGCCAGGGTGTCTTTGTACATCAGTCACCGAATGTGAGCACACATAAGGTTCAGGTGGCAAATGGTACATTGGCCCTCATATTGATAGGATTTGAGTACATGAAGAGGGAAGTGTAACTTGAAATTGTTATTGGTTTATTGTTGTCAGACGTACTGAGATACAGTGAAAAGCTTGTCTTGTTTACTGTTCATACAGAGCAGAACATTACACAGGGCGTTGAGGTGGAAGAAGGTAAAACAACTATCAAAGAATGAAGTGCAACAGCCACAGTGCAGGTAGACAATAAAAAGCAAAACCAAACGACGTAGACTAGGAGGTGAAAAATGCATCTTTTTTGCAATTGTACAGAGCTTTGGGGTAACTATACCTTGAGTATTGTGTGTAGTTTTGGGCCCAATACCCAAGGCTGGATGTGCTGGCATTGGAGATAGGTGGTTTATGAGAATGAATGCAGATAAAAAGATTAATGTTTGAGGAGCATTTGGGCCTTTACTTACTGAAGTTTGAAGAATGAGGAGAAGGTACAAGAGCCTGAAGACACACACTCAACGTTTCAGGGACAGCTTCTTCCCATCCAACATTAGATTTACATAAGAACACAAGAAAATAAAGAATAGGAGCAGGAGTCGGCCATCTGGCCCATTGAGCCTGCTCCACCATTCAATAAGATCATGGCTGATCCGGCCATGGACTCATCTCCACCTACCTGCCTTTTCCCCATAACCCTTAATTCCCCTACTATGCAAAAATCTATCCAACCTTGTCTTAATTTTATTTACTGAGGTAGCCTCTGAATAGACAACAAACCCATGAACACTACCTCACTGTTTTCCTCTCTTTTTGCACTACTTAATTTCATTTATTTATATATAAATTGATTATAGTTTATAGTTTTTTTATTATCATGTATTGCAATGTATTGCTGACAAAAAACAACAAACTTCATGACATATTCCAGTGATATTAAACCTGATTCTGATCCTGATTGAACCTATCAAATATTGAAAGGCCTGGACAGAGAAGACATGGAGAGGATGTTTCGACTGGTGGGAGAATCTAGGACCAGAGGGCACAGCTTCAGAATAGAAGCCTTTAGAACAGAGATGAGGAGGAATATCTTTTACCAGAGGGTGGTGAATCTGTGGAATTCATTGCTATAGATGGTCGTGGAGAAGGCAAGTCATTGGGTATAGTTAAAGCAGAAGTTGGTGGATGACAATGTTATGGGGAAGGACAGGAAAATGCAATTGAAAGGGATAATAAATCAGCCATTATTGAATGGAGGAGCAGACTCGATGGGCCAGATGGTCTCATTTTGCTCCTGTATCTTATGGTGGTATAAGAGATGGTAAGGCTTACACTTACTGGAAGAAGGAGAGGCAACCTTTTGAACCTTATAAAATCTTGGTGGGACTGAACAGAATCAATGCAGGAAAAGTTCAGGGTAGGCATTCCTGACAGGCTGAAGATAAGGGGCTAGAGGAGAAACTTGGACATCAGTGAGCTGGAGCTGAGGAATTCTCTGCAATGGAACACACTTGAGGCTGAATTATTAAATATATTCAAGAAGTTAGTGAGATGTTGCTCTTAGGGTCATTCTGAACCCATTTTCAGGCAATCAGCCGATAGCGTGGGCTTTTCAACGACTCGTCTGTGAGAGTCTCTGCCTCCATCATCCTCTGGGGCAGTGCGTTCCAGGTAATTCTGTACGGTCCTCAGCATCCTCCAACCAGAGGAAAGCCCGGTACGTGTCGAGTGGCAGCTGGGTCACACCCACTACAAGCTTCAGCTGTCTGTCACTGTATTACAGCTTACGAAAACGCCTGGCATGTACAGCCACTACGTGTGGGCAAGGTCCGGTGGGAGGGATCTGCCGGCTACCCTCCGACCACAGGTAGCTGCTCCTGACACTGGCTGGAATTTTGCCACACGAAGCCAACATTGCAAGTCATCGAACTGAAACAGTTCCGAGACTGTAGGCCAGGACAAGCGATCGCTGCAGCTAGTCGGCATACTGGACGGGAAGGTCTGCTCCTGGTGTGACTGCACATCACTCACAGGTCCGCAATGCTGCCACACTGTGGCCAGACAGTGTAGTGGACGAGGCGGCCACGGGACTGTGTGGGATGGATACAGAAGCGTCAGATTTACTTTGAGTCACCCTGTGCTGTTGCTGAAATGTGAGTCACCATTAGTCATGGCTACACCTGTCAGCGATGCTCCACGTTGTTGGAGTGTGATTGTTGGAATCCTGTCTCCTATTGAACAATACCCCATTCTCGCCTGTGTATACACTCCCATACATCTGTGTGCCAATAATGGGAGCCATTTCCCCTGACAGGAGAATGGTCTGGCGGCCTTTGACTACATTTACCCTTTTCCTCTGTTAAAAATAGTGGCTGTGGCAATCAAATGGCTATTAATATATCACTGACCTGATACAATTTAATAACTCAGACCCAGAAACACACTAAGAACGAATTACAGGAACTAGATAACGACAGATTGTCCCGATATAAACCACAATTCGTGGTGTAAAAACGGGGAATCAGAGGGATAGCAAGAGAAAGAGAGAGAGAGACAGAAAGAGAAAGGGAGGGCCAGAGAGTAACTCTGGGTCCTTGTACAACCAGGAGTGTGAGCACGGCCAGAACTGTGCACTTGAAATCTGCACAGCAGGGACTGTGTCTAAGACTAGGACAGTATGTGGAGGGGACAGTGTGTATGACTAGGACCGTACGCAGAGGCGACTGTGTCTAAGACTAGGACAGTACGTGGAGGGGACAGGGTGTATGACTAGGACCGTACGCAGAGGCGACAGTGTGTAAGAGTAGGACAGTACGTGGAGGGGACAGTGTGTATCACCAGGAACCCGGGACTGTGCGCAAATGGGGACAGTGTGTATGACTAGGACTGTGCACAGCGGGAACAGTCTGTAATACTGGGACTGTGTGCAGCGGGGACAGTCTGTAAGACTGGGACTGTGTGCAGCCGGGACAGTCTGTAAGACTGGGGCTGTATGCAGCGGGTCAGTGTGTATCACCAGCACCCTGGGAATGTGCGCAGTGGGGACAGTGTGTATAACTAGGACCGCACGCAGAGGGGACAGTGTGTACCACAGGGACTATGCACAGCGGGAACAGTCTGTAAGACCGGGACTGTGCTCAGCGGGAACAGTGTGTAAGATCGGGACCATGCCCAGGTCGCGAATCATAACAACACACACAAAATGCTGGTGGAACACAGCAGGCCAGGCGGCATCTATAAGGAGAAGCACTGTCAACGTTTCGGTCGGAGACCCTTCATAAATCCTTTTCTCTCTGCCTTAAAAATCTTCAGTGACTCCACTTCCACCGCCCTTTGGTGTTCCAAGGACTCTGAGGGCAAGGGTTTTCACCTCATCTCCACCTTAAATGGGGAAGCTTATCCTGACGCAGAGACTTCAAGTTCTAGATTCTCCCACAAGAGAAAACATTCTCTCATCATCCACCACGTTAAACTTTTTCAGGTTCTTACAGGCTTTTAGAGAATCCAGTGGATACAAGCCCAGCCAGTCTTCTCATGAGAGAACCTGCCCATTCCAGGTGTTCAGCTAGTCAACCCTCTCTGATATCCATCCCTAAATAAGGAGACCTGTACTGTACCCAGTCCTTCAGACATGAGTTCATTAATGCCCTACAACTCTGAAACATAACATCCTGATTTTTGTGTTCATCACCCTCCAGGAATAATATCCCGTTAGGTGGTTAATTATTCACTAGACCTATGTTTTAGCCTTCTGTCAATCATGCGTCTCCGAGCTCTGCAACCCCTCTCCATTTAAATTATAAGCCTCCTTCTAATTTTACCTGCCCACAGTAGTTTGGTGAATGTCCATTAACGCGAGGGCTCTCCCCCACTGAGGTGTTCAATGTGTTGATGAGGCTCCACGACCCAGAAACTGTGGGTGAACACAGGGGCACCACCTTTGTCTGGGGGGGAGTTGGAGAGGTGGTAGAGTGTCCGGAATTTCCAAGCAATTGGATAGCTGATTATTTATTTATTTATTGAAATACAGCACAGAATATGCCCTTTCCTGCCATGCTGCCCAGCAACAACCCCCCGCCATTTAATCCGAGCCTGATCGCGGGACAATTTTCACCGGCCAGTTAATTTATTAGCTGGCCGGTGATGTTGTGGCATGAGCACCAGACTTCGAGGCGAGCGGTCACGGTTTTGAATCCGGCTCCTTCCTTTCACGCTTTCCATCCATGCTGGGTTGAGCGTCGAGCTAGCAACTCGGCCTCGTAAAGTAGCACCCTCCTTTGCTCTCCCTTCATCACACCCTTTTAAATTTAGAGTAACAACACAAAAACAGGCCTTTCAGCCCACCAAGTCTGGCCAGATTACAACTCCCTATCTATGCTAATCCCAATCCTCCGACGCAGAGAGGACTAATTAATTAATCTACTAACTGGTCCGTCTTTGGACTGTGGAAGGAAACCAGAGGAAACTAGCGCGGTTCCTGGGAGAACGAACAAACCACCTTATAGTGGATGGATTTGAACCTGGGCCAATACCTGTACTGTTAAGCTTAGTGCTAATGTTGAGTGGAGTCAGGGCCTTGTGCTTTGGCTCTTGGTAGGATCACCCATGCCAAACAGGTCAAAGGGTAGAGGCCAGCAGAAGAATGGTCCAATCCTCCGGATTCAAGGGTTCAGCTCAGGGCTGTCAACCCTGCCTGGTAAAACAAAATTGTTTTGGAAACAACAATGAAGAATCCTTCTACATCTGGGTGCTGTGGTATTCCTGAGTCCTCACCCCGGACTTGCACGATTGATGGCCTGTAGGCAGACACTCAGTGATTCAGGAACACCTGCCTCCATAGTATCCAGGACATCTTCGAGGAGCAACGTCTCAAAAAAGTGGCTTCTGTCATTAAGGACCCCCATCACCCAGGCATGCCGTCTTCTCATTGTTACCGTCAGGAAGGAGGTACAGGCTCACACTCCGTGATTCGGGAACAGCTTCTTCCCCTCTGCCATCAAATTTCTGAATGGACACTGAACCTGTGAACACTACCTCACTACTTGTTATATTTCTATTTTTTGCACTACTTATTTAATTTAACTATTTAATATTTATAATTTTACTGTAAATCACAGGTTTTCCCCCTCCATTATTATGTGTTGCATTGTACTGCTGCCACAAAGTTAACAAGTTTCACGGTATATTGCAGTGATATTAAACCTGATTCTGGTCAAACAAAACTGTTATGGAAACAGCAATGAAGCACCTTCCTACATCTGTGGATGGCCAAGGACGGACAGAGATGGAAGACCTTCATTGCTGCCCTAAATGCCAGTGGCATAACGGGCAGTCAGTTAAGTAACAAAGTTCATGACTGTCCTAACATGAAAAGGGGATTCTTGAGGGTCTTTAATGGTGGACGCCACCTTTTGCAGATGTGGCTGATGGCCATACTGTCATGAGTGTAGAGAGAGTAGTGCAGTTGGCTAAGCACACTCAGTTACCTGGAGTGGGAGGGGGGGGGGTTAGAGGGTACAACGTGGATGGATGGCCAGAGTGGTCTGATACAGGAGCAACAGTTCAGCTGCTCTGACCATTGGGCTCTCACAGGGTCTCTCACAGGGTGCTGGGGGCGACAATAGACGCAGGAGAAATGACGGGAAACGAGCTGCCGAGGGGGGAGGATACAAGATTCAAAGTGCATTTATTATCAAGGTATGCATTCAGAATACAGCTCCGAGATTCGTCCTCCCTCAGGCAGCTACGATGCACAGGAACAGCATGGAACCCATTCAAGAAAACGTCAACCGCTCAAAGCACGAGAAAAGAAGCAGTTGTGCAAGCAGCTAAAGGCAAACAGGCAATGTGTGGAATGTCAAACAGCAAACCAGGAATCCACAGGTATTCAGTTTAGTTCTGTTCAGCACCACACTGCCTACACCGCAGCAAGCTGCAGGGCAAACCGTTCTTCTCCGAGGATCGTATCGAATCAAACCTCTCCAAATCAGCAAAATTCAGAATCCGGGAACACTTGCAAAATGAGCCCTAAAGCCTCGCCTCACTATAGGAAGGATGTGGAAGCATTGGAAAGGGTACAGAGGAGATTTACCAGGATGCTGCCTGGTTCAGAGAGTATGGATTATGATCAGAGATTAATGGAGCTAGGGCTTTACTCTTTGGAGAGAAGGAGGATGAGAGGAGACATGATAGAGGTGTACAAGATATTAAGAGAGTGGACAGTCAGCGCCTCTTCCCCAGGGCACCACTGCTCAGTACGAGAGGACATGGTTTTAAGGTAAGGGGAGCGAAGTTCAAGGGGGATATGAGAGGAAGGTTTTTCACTCAGAGAGTGGTTGGTGCGTGGAATGCACTGCCTGAGTCAGTGGTGGAGGCAGGTACACTAGTGAAGTTTAAGAGACTACTAGACAGGTATATGGAGGAATTTAAGGTGGGGGTTTATATGTGAGGCAGGATTTGAGGGTCAGCACAACATTGTGGGCTGAAGGCCCTGTAATGTGCTGTACTATTCTATGAAAAATGAGTCCTCAGCCTCTTTGGATCGACCCTTGCAACATGGATCTCCTGCAATTCCCTCCGACGTCCTAATGTGCATCCCCCGCCCCCTCCCCCCCCCCCCCCCCCGTCACAGGCACCCTGACTGCCAGTGTCATAGATGAAAGATGGAGGTAAGAGAGAAAAGGAATAAAAATAAAACACAAGAGCTGTCTGGAACTGTGAGAGGCAGAACACAACAGTTACTGGAAATCCAAAACAAAATAGACTACTTGCAGATGAGGCAACATCTGAGGTAAGGAGGATGACCTGGCTGATTCTGTCACAAACAGGAGAGGCTGGGTATCTGAAATGGTTGAACTCAGCATCGAGTCCTGAGGGCTGCAGTGTGCCTCAAAGGAAGGTGAGGGTTGGTTCTCCAAACTTAGGCTGAGCTTCATTAGAACGGCGGTGGAAGCCAAAGTTACAGAGATGAGTGTGGGAGCGAGATGGAGGCTTAAAGTGACAACAGGAAGCTCGGGGTCACACTTATTGCTTCCCTCACCTTCAAGTTAGCTCTCAGAGGGACATTTGAATGTCAATGTTTCTCAATCTCCCACCATTTCAAAACACTCGACACTTCTGCTTTTTTTTGCTGGTGCATAACCTCAGATCGTCCACACCGTGTTCTGCCAAATATGTCCTCCTTTGCTCTCTCTTCATCACACCCTTTTAAATTTAGAGTGACAACACAAAAACAGGCCTTTCGGCCCACCAAGTATGTGCCAGATTTCAACTACCTATCTACGCTAATCCCAATTAACAGCATTGGCATGTAGCCTTCTGTGCCATGGGCCCTCAAGTTTCAACTAAAGGGTTCTTCAATGCTGATTGAGTATTGGCTACCTTCACCCCCTCGGGGAGTGCGGTCTGGATTCTAAGCAATCTCAAGGTGAAAAGAAAAGTTCTTATACTCAAATCCATCCTCAACCTCATCCGTCCTCTGAAATCACCTTGGACACCTCTTCTAAGTGAAAACTTTCCTCACTATCTGTCCCATTACCCTCTCAGAATTTTGTGCATGATCGTCAGGTATCATCTGCCCCATGGAAAACAAATCCAGCTTACCCAGAGTAACCCACACAAAATGTCAGAGGGATTGGGCAGGTCAGGCGGCATCTATGGGAAGGAAGAAAGAGTTGACGGTTTGGGCCAAAACCCTTCACCTGGCCTGGAAAGGAAGGGGAACGAAGTGAGAATAAGAAGGTGTGGGGGAGGGGAAGCAGTACAAGCTGGAAGGTGATTGGTGGAAGAGGTAAAAGGCCAAAAAGGAAAGAATCTGATAGGAGAGGCGAGTGGACCATTGGAGAGAGAGGAAGAACACCAGAGGGAGAGGATAGTGCATTTGGATGAGCGCATATTCATAGAGTTGGAGAGTAGCAGAGATCACAGAGGGGGAACAGTGAGAGAGAGTATCAGTGAACTCCCATCGGAGAGAAGATTTAACCTTTCTCAGGGTAGGCATCCCTCGAAGAAGCTTCACAGCTGTGCAGCAAATTGTAAACACAAGAGATCCTGCAGATGCTGGAAAGCCAGAGCAAAATGCTGGAGGAGCTCAGCAGGTCAGGCAGCATCTATGGAAAAGAATAAAGCATCAAATGTTTTGAGCTGAGGCTCTTCATCAGACCTGGAGAGGAAGGGGGAGAAAGCTTATCCAGTCTCTCCTCATAAATGAAATGTGTATCCCCTCTGCATCCTCTCTAGTGCACTCATGTCCTTCCCACTGTGTGGTGACCTGAACTTCACGTTGTGGTCTAACGTCCCTGTTCTTACATTCTATGCAGGCACTAATGAAAGCAACTCCAATTGCCTTCTTCACCACCTTATCTCCTGTGCTTCTGCCACCTTCAGGGATCTATAGACTTGTACACTGAGATCCCTCTCTGCCTTGGCATTCTCCAGAGTCCATCTATTTATTGTGTGGAGTCCTACTCTAGTCCTCTCAATGTGCATCACCTTACACTTGGCCAGATTAAACTCCATCTGCCATTGCTCCGCTTATCTTAGATCAATATTTACCCGTGGCAGAGGACTACCTTCCTCACCATCAACACCACCACCAATTTTCAGGTTGAGCAGCATCCATGGAAGCAAAGGGTTGGTTCAACCTTTCAGGTCAAGACCCTCCATCACAGCAGAGAGTGTAGAGGGAAGCTGGTACATAGAGTGAGGGGCAGGGGTTGGTAGGTGATAGGTGGAACTAGTTAAGGAAGACTTGGATCCACCATTTGTATGCATTCCACCCTCCCCCCCTTATCTGCTTCTACCTATCACCTATCAGCCTCTATCTTTACCATTCACACTTCGCTCTCCCGTCTGGTTCCTAGCTGGAACCACTAATTTTCATGTCATCTGCATGGCTACTAATAACAGCAGCACACCTGTTTGCTAATCCATGTAACAGCAACAAAGCTCCCAAAGCTGGCTTGTTTTCGCACTGTTGGTGCAATCCTGAGATTCATTTCTTGTGGCCATGCTTAATAAATCCAATAACTGTAATAAAATCAATGAAAGATTCTATTATAGTAATCTGATTTATTGAGTATGCCTACAAGAAATGTATCTCAGGGTTGTATATGGCGACATACTGAAAATGTACTTTGATAATAAATTTAGTTTTGATCTTTGAACTTGTGATCTTGTACCAAGGAAAAGTTCAAAATGTTGTTTTGTATGCCATCCACACGGATCATTTCATTTCATCCGTGCGGTGAGGCAAAATTATAACAGAATCCAAACAGAGTTACAGATATAGAGTAAGTCCAGGCAGACAATAAGGTGCAAGGCCGTAACGAGGTATATTGTGAGGTCAACAGTCTACTTTGTCATACTAGGGAACCGTTCACCTTGGACTTGCATCCTTACCCTTCACCCTTATGGGAACTTGTTGGCCCTGAACTCCATCCCACTAGTCGCCCTGGACCTGTAGGTAGTTTCACCCAGTACATTCTTACAGGTCACCATAACATTGAAATTGACCTTTCCTCAACTCAGGACCTTAATTTTCAGAATATCCTTGTCCTTCTTCACAACAAACTGAAAATTTAAAGTACAATGACTTAAAGCAAAGTGGTTGGCATTTTTGTTCCTAACTGGCTTAATTTGAAGAGCCTTTGTTATATCCTTCCTCATTACCACTGGATGGAGTCTTTGATCAAGAAAGTCATGCCCTGTCCTGTTATATTCCATTCTATAATCCCTATAAATCCTATACCATAGATAATCCTGCCCATCTTTCAATCACGTTTCGGTAAAATCAACAGTATTGCATTTGCATATGCTGATCAATGTCCTCCTCTGCCTGACTAGTTAGACTCCTTACATTAAATTAGCTGTAACCTAGCCTTGCATTCCTCCCGTGTGCCTTGTAAAATCTAACTATGCTATGCCTTCTTGCATCATCCTTATGACATTCCCATACAGTTTGATGCAATGTTTCCTAACTCTAGGTTATACCCATTCTGGTACGGGGAGTGGGTGCACTGCACAGAATTGAAATAAGCTGCAGAAAGTTGTAAACTCAGTCAGCTCCGTCACGGGCAGTAGGCTCCTCACATCCAGTTCATCTTCAAGGACCGATACCTCAGAAAGGCGGCATCCATCATTAAAACCCCCACCACCCAGGTCCTGCCCTCTTCTCATTGTTACCATCAGGAAGGAGGTACAGAGGCCTGAAGGCACACACTCAATAATTCAGGAGCAGCTTCTTCCCCTCTGCCATCTGATTTCTGAATGGACATTGAACCCATGAACACGACCTCACTACTTTGTTTTCTCTTTTTGCATTAGCTATTTAATTAAACTTAAAAATATATATATATATATATATATACTTTTACATGTAATTTACAGTTTTTATTATTATGTATTGCAATGTACTGCTGCCACGTAACAACAAATTTCATGACATACGTTGGTGATATTAAACCTGATTCTGATTCTAGTTCTCTGAGTAATTATTTTTTTCCTCACACTCCCTTTGCAGTATCTGCCCCGAATCTTAGATCTCTGTATCCTGGTCTGTGAACCATCTGCTAGTAAGAACAACTCCCATCCACTCACCCTCTTGAATCCAATCAGCCACCTACCCTCTTTAATCCAGACACCCACCTCACCCTCTTGAATCCAGTCATCAGAATCAGAATCCGAATCAGGTTTATTATCACCAGCATGTGTCGTGAAATATATTAACTTAGTAACAGCAGTTCAATGCAATATATAATATAGAAGAAGAAAACAATAAAATTAATAATAATAAATAAATACAGTATACATATAATGAAAGGGTTAAAATTGTGCAAAAACAGAAATACGTAATATATATTTAAAAAGTGAGGTAGTGTTCACAGGATCAATGTTTATTTAGGAATCAGGTGGCAGAGGTGAAGAAGCTGTTCCTGAATCACTGAGTGTGTGCCTTCAGGCTTCTGTACCTCCTACCTGATGGTAACAATGAGAAGGGGGCATGTCCTGGGTGATGGGAGTCCTTAATAATGGATGCTGCCTTTCTGAGACACTGCTCCTTGAAGATGTCCTGAGTATTTTGTAGGCTGGTACCCAAGATAGAGCTGACTAGATTTACAACCCTTTGCAGCTTCTTCCGATCCTGTACAGTAGCACCCCCCTCCCATACCAGACAGTGATGCAGCCTGTCAGAATGCTCTCCATGGCACATCTATAGAAATTTTTGAGTGTTTTGTTGGAATACCAAATCTCTTCAAACTCCCAATGAAGTATAGATGCCGCCTTGCCTTCTTTGTAGCTGCATTGATATGTTGGGATTTTGATACTCAGCAACGTGAAACTGCTCTCTCGCTACTTCTGAACCCTCTATGAGGATTGGTAGGTGTTCCTTCGTCCTACCCTTCCTGGAGTCCACAATCAGCTCTTTGTCTTACTGACGTTGAGTGCCAGGTTGTTGCTGTGATACCACTCCACTAGTTGGCATATCTCGCTCCTGTACGCCCTCTCGTCTACCAACAATGGAATAGAATCATTCAATTTATAGATGGTATTTGAGCTATGCCTAGCCACACAGTCGTGGGTATAGAGAGAGTAGAGCAGTGGGCTAAGCACACACCCCTGAGGTGCACCAGTGTTGATCATCAGTGAGGAAGAGATATTATCACCAATCTGCACAGATAATTGATCATCAGTGAGGAAGAGATATTATCACCAATCTGCACAGATAATTGATCATCAGTGAGGAAGAGATATTATCACCAATCTGTACAGATTGTTGATCATCAGTGAGGAAGAGATATTATCACCAATCTGCACAGATAATTGATCATCAGTGAGGAAGAGATATTATCACCAATCTGCACAGATAGTTGATCATCAGTGAGGAAGAGATATTATCACCAATCTGTACAGATTGTTGATCATCAGTGAGGAAGAGATATTATCACCAATCTGTACAAATTGTAATCTTCTGGTTAGGAAGTCAAGGATCCAGTTGTAGAGGGAGGTACAGAGGCCCGGGTTTTGTACTTATCAATCAGGATTATAGGCATGATGGGTGTTAAATGCTGAGCTATAGTCAATGAACAGCATCCTGACATAGGAGTTTGTGTTGTCCAGGTGGTCTAAAGCCGTGTGAAGAGCCATTGAGATTGTGTCTGCCGTTGACCTATTGCAGCGATAGGCAAATTACAGTGGGTCCAGGTCCTTGCTGGGGGAGGAGTTCAGTCTAGTGGAAACCTCTCAAAGCATTTCATCACTGTAGATGTGAGTGCTACTGGGCGATAGTCATTAAGGCAGCTCCCGTTATTCATCTTAGGCACTGGTATAACTGTTACCTTTTTGAAGCAAGTGGGAACTTCCGCCCGTAGCAGTGAGAGGTTGAAAAATGTTGCCATCACCATCAAATCTCTTCATACTTCACTACAAAGCCAGAGAGATGCAACATGAAACAGGACCTTCGACACAGTGATTCGTGCTGACCATCAACTGACCATTAACACTAAATTCTCATCAACTCCTCTCAGATTCCACTACTCCTCTATAACAGGGGGAATTTATAGCAGCCAGTTAACTTACCAACTCGCACGTCTTTGGGATGTGGGAGGGAGCTGGAACATCCGGAGGAAATCTATGTTGTCATAAGGAGAATATACAAAGGAAATATCTTCTCCATCTTCTCCAGGACCTTGGGCAGTTCGGTTCTGAGCCTGGTGGGGCAGCAAATCATAAAATCAAGAGATTGTTCAGATGCTGGAAATCCGAAGCAACACACACACACAATGCTGGAGGAACTCAGCACGTCAGGCAGCATCTATGGAAATGAATAAACAGTTGATGCTTTAGGCCAAGATCCTTCTCCAGGAGTGGAAAGGAAGTGGAAAGATGGCAGAATAAAAAGATGGGAGGAGAGGGGAAGGGGGAATAGCTGGGAGGTGATAAGTGAAGCCAGGTGGGTGGGAAAGATAAAGGGCTGGAGAGGAAAGAATCTGATAAGAGAGGAGAATGGACCATAAGAGAAGGGGAAGGAGGAGGGGGGCCCGGGGGAGATGATAGGCCGGTGAGAAGAGGCAAGAAGCAAGACTGGGAATAGAAGAAAAGGGAGGGAAAGTGATTTTTTTTTAAACAAGAAGAAATCAAGGTGGGAGATGCTGCCTCACAGAGACTCCATGGATCCATTGTTTGGTAGCTAGATTGTTTGTTAAACACTGGCATTTAGGGCAGCAATGAATGTCCACTTTCTCTGTCTGTCTGTACTGTTGCACTCAGACGTAGAGGATTTTTCCATTGCTGTTTCTGTAACTATTTTTCTTTGACCAGCCTTGAGCTGAACCCCCCAAACCTGGAGAACCGGTGGTCTGGCCTCTACCCTTTGACCTGCTTGGCATGGGTGACAAAGCATAAAGCCCTGACTCCAGGCAATGTAGCCTCCAAGCCCAACGGCAAGGTTGTGGTCCTCTTGGAGTTCTTGATTTCACAATCCACCTCATTATGATCTTGCAACTTCTTGTCTACCTGCACTTCACTTCCTCTGTAGCTGTTACACTTTATTCTGTACTCTTGTTTACCTTGTACTTCCCCAGTGCACTGTGTAATTATCTATGTGAACAGTATGTAAGTCAAGCATTTCACAATGCCTCAGTGCACGTGACAAATAATAAACCAATAACAAATTCCAGTTCCAATATTTATATTGTGTTCTTAGTCCTTCTGTCACTTAATACAGAGGCCATTTGGCCCAATGGAACCATGCCAGTTCTCAGCAGAGCAATCCCATTCCTGTTCAGCCCTGCCACACACCCATCAATAATTGCCACACGAGGGATAACTTGCAGCAGCCAGTGAACAAATCAGTTGGACAAATCAGTGAACAAATCAGAGGAAACCAGAACTCCAGGTAGAAAATCCCCAGGGAGGACATGCAAATTCCACGCAGACACACCCTAGACCAGGGCACTAGAGTGAGGAAGCTGCAGGAACTGCTGAACCATCATGTACATGATTTTCTGTAATAAATTCCTTCTGCCACTTGCCTGCCCATTCTCCCAATCGATCAGGGTGCCCCTGCTATCTGTTACCAACCCCTCTACTCCCTACAATTGGTCCAGCTGCAGATTCGGAATGTTTGCTTGATAGACCCATGTGTATTACAGATGCTGACAATCCAATGCATAATAATAGAAAAACAGTGAGTTACAGTCGTTAATATATTTTAAATAGTTAAGTTAAATAAATAGTGCAAAAAATAGAAATAAAACAGTAGTGAGGTAGTGTTCATCGGTTCAATGTCTATTCATTAAACGGATGGCAGAATTGTTAAGTGTGTGCCTTCAGGCTCCTGCACCTCCATCCCAATGGCAGCAATGAGAAGAGGGTAGACCTGGGTGCTGGGAGTCCTTAATGATACACACTGCCTTTTTGAGGCATTGCTCCTCGAAGTCGTTCTGAATACTACGGAGGCTAGGTGGCTAAGTTTACAACTCCTTCACTAGAAACATATAAAATTATGAAAGGGATGGATAAGAGAGGCAGGAACATTGTTTCCATAGAGGGATCACCTTACAGGGTGTTCCACGCACTCACCACTCTCTGTGTGAAAAAGCTTGCCTCTATACTTTCCTCCAATCACCCTAAAACTTCCGCAGCTACCCGCAGTCTCACAGCTCATTTAATTTCAAGAGTACATTGAGGGAGTTCAAGGGAAACAATAACAAAATGCAGAGTGAAGTGTTATACATAAGGAGGAAGTGCAGTACAGGCAGGCAGTAGGGGGTAAGGGCCACAACGAGGAAGACTATAAGGTCAAGAGTCCATCTTGTCATGTGGTGGGAGAGGGGGTACTGTTCAAAATCCTTACAACAGTGGGATCGAAGTTCTCTTTGAGCATGGTGCTATATGCTTTCAGGCCTTTCTGTCCTCTGCCCAGTGGGAGGGGAAAGAAGAGGGAATATCTGGGATGGCTGGGGTATGTGATTACGCTGACTGCTTTACTGAGGCAGTGAGAAGTATTGATGAGTCCTCGGAGGGGAGGCTTGTTTCCTATGCTGAGTTGTGTCTGTAACTCTCAGTAGTTTCTTGCAGTCACAGGCAAATCAATGGCCATAACATACCAGGCTGCATCCAGACATGATGCCTCCATAAAACTTGGTGTTGCATCCCAATGGATATGTAATGACTTTCCCTGAAGTAACTCAGGGAAGAGCTTAACTATAATACGTAGGAGCAGAATTAGGCCATTTGGCCCATCAAATCTGCTCTACCATTCAATTATGTCATGGTAAAATACACATTGTTTCCTTAAGTGAAAGTCTTGCCTGACAAACCTGTTGGAATTCTTTGAAGAAATAACAAGCAGGATAGACAGAGAAGAATCAGTGGACGTTGTGTATTTGGATTTTCAGAAGGCCTTTGACAAGGTGCCACACATGAGGCTGCTTAACAAGTAGAAAGCCCATGGTATTGCAGGAAAGATACTAAGAGCATGGATAGAGTATTGGCTGATTGGCAAGAGGCAAAGGGTGGGAATAAAGGGAGCCTTTTCTGGTTGGCAGCTGGTGACTAGTGGTGCTCTACAGGGGTCTGTGTTGGGACCGATTCTTTTTATGTTATATGTCAATAATTTGGATGACTGAATTGATGGCTGTGTGGCCAAGTTTGCAGACAATATGGAGACAAGTGGAGGGGCAGGTAGCTTTGAGGATGTAGAGAGGCTACAGAAGAACCTAGGCAGATTAGGAGAATGGGCAAAGTGGCAGATGGAATACAGTGTCAAGAAGTGTATGGTCATGCATGTTGGCAGAAGAAACAAAAGAGTAGGGAATTCATAATAAGAGGTGCAAAGGCACTTGGGAGGCCTAAAGGTTAACTTGTAGGTTGAGTTGGTGGTGAGGAAGGCAAATGTGATATTAGCATTCACTTCGAGAGGACTGGAATATAAAAGCAAGAATGTAACTTTGAGTCTTTATAAAGCACTGGTGAGGCCTCACTTGGAGCATTGTGAGCAGTTTTGGGCCCCTTATCTTCGAAAGAACGTGTTGAGACTGAAGAGGGTTCAAAGGAGGTTCATGAAAATGATTCCAGGATTGAATGGCTTGTCATATGAGGGGTGTATGATGGCTCTGGACCTCTATTCACTGGAATTGAGAAGAATGAGGGATGACCTCATTTAAACCTATCAAATGTTGAAAGGCCTTGATAGAGTGAATGTGGAGAGGATGTTTCCTTGGGTGGGGGAGTCTAAGACCAGAGGATGTAGTCTCAGAATAGAAGGGCATCCTTTTAGAACAAAGATAAGGAGGAATTTTTTTAGTGATGAATCTGTGGAATCCATTGGCACAGGTGGCTGTGGAAGCCAAGTTTTTGATTATATTTAAGACAGAGGTTGATAGGTTCTTAATTAGTCAGGACATGAAGGGAAACGGGGAGAAGATTGGGACTGAGAGAGAAAACAGATCAGCCTTGAAGAAATGGTGGAGTAGACTCAAAGGTCCACATGGCTAGTTCTGCTCCTATATCCTATGGTCTCATGGTCTTATTTGTCATCCCTCTCAATCCCATTCTCCTGCCTTCTCCCCATAACCTTTGATGCCCTTTCTAATCAACCTCCGCATGAGGGAGAAGACGAGGGAGAGGGTGAGGGAAAGTGGGAGTGGGTGATGGAGAGGGGAGAGGGTGAGGTTGAGGGAGATGGGGAAGGGGGGAGAGGGAAAGAGGAGGGGGAGGGGGAGAGAGAAGGTGAGGGTGAAGAAGAGGGTGAAGGAGAGCAGGAGAGGGTGAGGGAGAAGAGGAGAGGGGAGAGAGAGAGTAATGGTGAGTGAGATGGGGAGGGGAGGAGGAGGGGGGATGGAAAGGGGAAGGGATGGTGAGGGAAAGGGTAAGGGTGAGGGAGTGGGAGCAAGATGGAGGGAGGGAGAAGGATGAGAGGGAGGGAGATGGAGGAAAAGGGAGGAGAGGGATTGGGAGAGGGAAGGAAGGAGAGAGAGGGAGTGAGAGAAGGAAGGAGAGGAAGGTGGTCTATATTATAGCACCATTAACGTGGACATACCTTTCTTATTCCTGAGTTCCAGCCTTAAAGCCTTACTAGATGAGTTTTTCCATCTGTCCTGACTGAGCACTGCCGTGACATTTTCCCTGACTAGAAATGCCACTCTTCCCTCTTTAATCCCTCCCACTCTGTCGGGTCTAAAACAACATCACCCCAGAATATTGAGCTGCTGGTCCTGCCCCTCCTGTAACCAACTATCATTAATGGGTATAATATCATAATTCCATGTGTTGATCCATGCCCTGAGCTCATCTGCCTTTCCTACGATACTTCTTGCATTGAAATATATGCAGCTCAAAACACTAGTTGCAGCATGCTCAACCTTTTGGTTCCTGACTTTGTTTGAGGTCTTACCAACATCTGTCTCCACAACCTCTCCACTATTTTTTCTGGCACTCTGGTTCCCATCCCTGTATAACTCTAGTTTAACCCCCATTTCCAGCACCGCGTAGCACTATCAAACCTTCCTGCAAGGATATTAGGCCCCCACCAGATCAGGTACAAACTGTCTCTTCAGGTCCCATCTTTCTTCTCTGGAAGAGAGCCCAATAATCCAAAAATCCGGCATCCTCCCTCCTACACCGATTTCCTAGCCATGTATTAAACTGTATGATCTTCTTATTTTTGGCCTCATTAGCACGTGGCATGGGTAGCGATTCTGAGTTCACAGCCCTGGAAGTCCTGTCCTTTAGCTTAGCACCTAAATCCCTGAACTCACTTTGTAGAACCTCGTCACTCATCCTACTCATGTCATTGGTACCTACTGCTCACCCTCTCACTTAGGAATGCTGAGGACTTGATCCAAGATGTCTTGAACACTGGCACCAAGGAGGCACCATACCATCCAGAACCTCATTCCCGTCCACAGAAGCTCCTTTGTGTTCCCCTAACTAATAAATCCCTTATCACTACAACTCATCTCTTCTCTCCCTTTTCCTTCTGAGTCACAGAGCCAGACTCAGTGCCAGAGACCTGACCACAGTGACTTTCCTTTGCTAGGTCACCAAAAGTATCCAAACTGGTATGTTGAGGGGAAACTCTGCACTGGCTGTTTAAACCCCTTTTGCCACCCCAACTGTCACCCAGTATCTTGTGTCCCACATCTTGGATGTAACTTCCTCTCTATATGTCCTATTTTATCAACCCCCCCCCCCCTTCCTCAGCCTCCCAAAGCTATGGTGGTTAAAACGAGATTAAAATAGCCAAAGAGGAAGTACTTGATATAGTGACAAAGCAGATATTATACAGCCCGTTTGGGTGGGTCCCAGCTGCTGAGGCCATTGAGAATGGGAACTACACAGGTGCTCCAACATCTTCCAGGCTTCTTTGGATACAAGGGTGATGCCAGGGACCCAGGGTGTTTGCACTTGTTGGACTCATGTTCAAGAAAGGAGAGCGAGGGGTCATGGAATTCATTTATGATCCTGGGAAAAACTTTTAGAAGCAATAATATGGAAGTAAATTAATGTTTTCTTGGATGTGCAAGGAGTAACAAAAGAGATACCAACACTAGCACTAGAAGAGATTCTAGTAGGCAGACAAAACGCTGGAGGAACTCAGCAGATCAGGTAGCTTCCATGGAGGAGAATAAACAGCTGATGACTCGGGCCAAGAATCTCGATCAAGACAGGAAAGGAAGGGGGCAGAAGCCAGGAATAGAAGGTTAGGGGAGGAAAAGGAGTACAGGCCAGCAGGTGAGAAGTGAAAAGTCACATTCTGACAAGTTGGCCCATGGCCTTCTCTACTGCCATGTTAAGGCCAAAATTAGGTTGGAGGAGCAACACCAACCTTTGGGTCGCCTCCAACCTGATGGCACGAATATTAATATCTCTGTCTATTCTCCCTCCACCTTCTCTTATCTTCCCTTCTCTTCACCTGCCCATCAACTCCCTCTGGAACCCCTCCTCCTTTCCTTGTTTTCCTTGGCCCACTGTCCTCCCCTATTAGATTCCTTCTTCTTCAGCCCTTTGTCTCTTCCATCTATCACCCCACAGCTTTTTACTTCATCATATCCCTCACACACCCACTCACCTTCCCCCTCACCTGGCCTCACCCATCACCTACCAAAAGCGTCACAGCACAACTTTGTTCAATGCATCTCATATCTTTTTTGCAGAAACTAAAGATTTTTGAAATGTGTTTGAAGAAATGTCTTTAGTTCTTATCAGTAATATGGAAGCCCAAGTGACGAGGAACAACTGATAGAGCCGCAGTGTCACAGCGCCAGTGGCCTGAGTTCCATCCTACCCTCCGGTGAGTTTGTCTGTTCTCTCTGTGACCATGTGGGTTTCATTTGGGTGCTCTGGTTTCCTACCACATCCCAATAATGTTTGGGTTGATAGGTTGACTGGTCAGTGTAAATTGCCCCCACTGTGAATGGTAGAATCTGGGGGAAGTCGATGAGAATATGGAAGAATTAAGTAAATGGGATTATTGTAGTATCAATGATAGTTGATAGATGACTCCATGACTCTTTGAGCTGTGGTGGTGTCTGTCTGTGTGTCTTGGACCACCAGAGGAAGCCCATAGAGAGCTCAGGCTGCAGTACCAGTATGCGAAAGACTTTGGGATGTTGAGCAGAATCTGAAAGAAATGTGCAGAGCATGTAAAAAGAGGAAGTATAAAAAACTGAACCACCAACAGTGAAAAGCTGATGGGAATGGGAGGAAATAAAGCATATAAAACACAGTGCAGGAAACCATAAAGACATGGATTCATAGAGCCCCTTGGCCCACCCCATCCATAGCTGCCATCCAATGCCATCAATCTTATTTCCCAGCACTCAGCCTGTGGTCTTCTTGCTCATCTAAATATGACAGCCTCTAACTCCACCGCCCTGTCAGATTTCAACTAGCATCTAGGTGAAAAGATTCATCCTCATATTACTCTAAATCGTCTATCCTTTACCTCAAGCCCAATGCCAAGGTTTCTTGGTAACTAGAGCGACTCACAAAGGCGCTGGAGGAACGCAGTTTATCAGTATCTACTCCATCCATACCTAGCATAACATTGTCCTTCCTCAGGACCTTCGTCTCCAGCCCAATCTATCCAGACATTCCCAATGACTGGAAAATTCCAGCCCAGGCAGAATCTCTTCTGCATTCCCTGCATTCCCGGCTAATGAAGGCAAAACTTCTGTGTATCTCTTCAGGCTCAAAGACAGCTTCTACCCCGCTGTTGTAAGACTATTAATTCCCAAGCACAGTAAGTTGGACTCTTGATCTCACAATCTACCTGGTGGAATCAGCCAGTCCATTACAGGTGAAACCCTCCCCACCATTGACTACATTTAAATGGAGCACTGTCACAAGAAAGCAGCACCAATCATCACAAAAACACTCCATCCTCTAGTCCATGTTCCCTTCTCACTGCTATCATTGGACAGTAGGTACAAAGGCCTTAGGTGCCAAACCGCCAGGTCAATTATTACTCTACAACTACCTGTGTGGATAGCTTAATTCACCATGACTCCCAACTGATTCTATGATCTACAGATTCATTTTCAAGGACTCTTTACAATTCATGTTCTCAGCATTATTTGTACTTAAATCCAAAAAATACTCACACCACCAGGTTCAGGAACAACTACTGCCCCACAACCAGCAGGCTCTTGAACAAAAGGGCATAACTACACTCCCTTGCCCATCCATTGAGATGTTCCTACAAACAGTGGTCTCACTTTAAGGATACCTTATCTTGTTATTTCATGTTCTCGTTATTTATTCATTCATTCATTCATTCATTCATTCATTCATTCATTCATTCATTTATTTATTTATTTATTTATTTATTTATTCATTCATTCATTCATTCATTCATTCATTCATTCATTCATTCATTCATTCATTCATTCATTTATTTATTTATTTATTTATTTATTTATTTGCATTGGCACGGTTTATGTCTTCTGCACTCTGGTTAATCTTTCATTGATCATAAGACATAGGAACAGAATTAGGCTATTCAGCCCATCGAGTCTGCTCTGCCATTCCATCATGACTGATCCCGGATCCTACTCAACCCCATACACCTGCCCACTCACCATATCCTTTGATGCCCTGACCAATCAGGAAACGATCAACTTCTGCCTTAAATATACCATCATGTTATAGTTACTATTCTATAGACTTGCTGAGTATATCCACAGAAATATTAATCTCAGGGTTGTTAATGGTGACATGTATGTACTTTAATAATAACATTTACTTTTTGATTTTGTTTATTTGCAGTTTGCCTTCTTTTACACATTGCTATTCGTTAGTCTTTGCCTGTTTATCTATAGTTATTTTGCAAAATTCTATTGTACTTTTCCTGTAAGTGCTGGGAAGAAAAATGAACTGTAAGGTGATATACTTTGACAATAAATTTACATTGAAATTTGAACTTTAAACCCCATTGCGACATTTTCCCTTACCCTGTACCTGCAATACACTCTCTCTGTAGCTGTTACACTTTATTCTGCATTGTTACTGCTTTATCCTGTTTTATCTCAATACAGTACACTGTGTAATTATCTTATCTGTAAGAGCAGAACGCAAGACAATCTTTTCACTGTGTCTTGTTACATGTGACAATAATGAACCAACTCCAATTCCAGTTCCATTTCCCGTGCTGCTGTCCTCGGGGCTCCTTGGACTTACAAAGGGCCATTTGTTCCTCAATACTCTCTAGGTTTGTATCATTCATTATGTACATCTTAACCTTTCTTAGTCCTTCCAAAACGCATCACCTCACACTTACCGCCTGCCGTTGCACTTCCTGTGTTACCAAATGATTCGTATTGCTTGTGATGCCTGGATGTGGCAAACTCAATGTCAAGTTTGACATTTAGACATCAAAGACGTTCCAAGAGGGGAAAGAAGATTAAAGGTGAGCTGGGTAGGCAACAAATTATTTTATAAACAATGCAGCATACCGGACCTCTGAGCACAGAGCCAGGAAGTTACAGTAAACGTCAATGAGCTATCATTTGAATGCTCTGTTGTGTTCTGTGTCCAGTCCTAGGCTCCCCAAGGTTCTGAAGGATGGTAAGGTTTTGGAGAGAGCGCAAAGGGATTTACTGGAACGTTCCAGAAATGAGGAATTAGTACATGGCTGGGCGAGGGAAGGTGAAAACGTTTCTTTGGAACTGAGCAGATATCAAAACTGAATAAGAGAATATCTGCAGATGCTGGAAATCCAAGCAACAGACACAAAATGCCGGAGGAACTCTTGGCACCATCTATGGAAAAAAGTATAGTCGACGTTTCCCGTTGAGACCCTTCAATAAAACTGCGAAGGGTTTAAATAAAGAGAAGCTATTTGCAGTGACTGAGGGTTTGATAGTCAGAGATAACGATTTAAAGTAGCTGCAAAACAAAGTAAAGAAACAAGGGGAGTTTCAGGGTTGTATACTGCGTTCATACTTTGATAATAAATGTACTTCGAAACATGTCTTACAGGAATGGCAAGCACTCGGAACCGCCAGCTTGGTGGGCTAGTTAATGGATACAGATCAAGAAGGGAATTGGTTTATAATAGAAAGGGGTGGATTTGTGCAAAGAGAATGTTGCCCTTTGAAAGAGCAAATGGGTCAAAAGTAGATTAGTGTTATCAGGAATCCCACCCTGCAGCATAATTGGAAAGTTTAGGCAAATTTGTGCTTTTCATTGTTATCCAATAACTCTTTCCCCATTGACTTAAGTCCTGCCAACCCAGAGCTTTTCCAAGGGCCCTTGTGTGCCTGTCTCTTTAATTCGCTGCCCGCCGAACCGTCATAATAACACACACCAGAAAATGTTGCTTTTGAATACGGTAGCCAATAAGAAAAAAAAGATGTTTTTGATTGACGGAAGATTGCCCAATAGACGCGGTGACCCGGCCTGCCGTTGTGCGGTGAACGACGTCTGATTGGAGGGAAGGCAGTGTTGCAGATGCGGTTCACCTGAAGCGGCGGGCGGTTGCTGCTATTATCCCAGTGTCTGCGAGCTCGGCGGTGATGAGGAGATCTGCACCCTGCTCCAAACGTGTTTGAAGCGGCTGCGCTGTGCTGTGCTGCCGGGCCCCGAGGAGGCCTGCCGTGAGAACCCGTTATCTGCGGTGCTACTTGGGAAGGTTGCATCTCATTTCCGTTGGGCGCACCTTCTCGGCTCCTGCCTTTCTGGAGGGGCATTCGGCTCGCCGGCGGGCGGCTCCTGATGCTGGCAACGTGACCGAGGAGGCTCTGGACAGGTGACCGCTTATCCTGGGGTTCTGTGGGTGGGAATCAGTGGCACTCCTCCAGCAGTCTCCGCCTTCGGTATGAACAAACGAGAGCCCCATCCGATCTGGGGCACTTTACCACTAAGTGCATGGAGATGTCATAGGAGATGCTAATATTAGACAGTACTAAAAAGATTAAGATGCATTACAGCTGAGAGGATTTTCTGTTCTTTTTCTGGGACTTTAACTTTGGATCATGGGAGAACAATATGTTCCCAATTCTCCAGTTCTGATGAAAGGTCTCGGCCCGAAACGTCGAAGTTTGCTCTTGCCTGACCTGCTGAGTTCCTCCAGCATTTCGCGTGTTGCTTTGGAGAGAGAAGCACTGTCGACGTTTCAGGCCGAGACCCTTCGTCAGGACAGAGTCCACCAGCACTTTGTGTTGTCTGAAACTTACATTCTCTGTTTATGACCCTGTATTAATACCAGATTCTAGCCCCCTGTCCACTGGTCTCACTTTGAGTGAACTGGTTTCAGTATCTCAGGCCTGGTGTGACTACGGTGAATTGAGTTTGTTGGCTTGTAGTGTTTCGGCTCTTAAGATAGGTAGGTACTTTATTGATCCCCTAGGAAATTAGTGTCACAGTATCAGTACAAGTGCACAGATATACAAGTATTAGAAGAGAAGAAAGAAAGAAAAAATAAGTTATCTCAAACAATCTACGGGGTGGGGGGGTTGGTGTGGGGGTGTAGAATCACTTTCCCAGCTATAAGTTGACTGATTATAAAGCCTCATGGCTGAGGGTAAGAATGACCTCATACAGCGCTCCTTGGAACAGGCTTAGTCTATTACTGAAAGTGCTCCTCTGTTCAGCCAAGGTGACATGCAGAGGGTGAGAAACATTGTCTAGAATTGCCAGGGTTTTGCGGAGGGTCCTTTGTTCTACCACAGCCTCTAGTGGGTCCAGTTTGATTCCTATAACAGAGCCAGCCTTTCTAATCAGTTTATTGAGCCTGTTGGCATTACCCATGTTAATGCCATTGCCCCAGCACACCACCACATAGAAGATTGTACTGGCGACAACAGGCTGGTAGAACATGTGAAGGAGAGACCTGCATACTCCGAAGGACCTCAGTCTCCTCAAGAAGTAGAGGTGACTTTGGCCCTTCTTGTACACAGCCTCTGTGTTGCTGCTCCACTCAAGTCTGTCATCCAGTAGCACCCCCAGGTACTTGTAGATCCTCACCACACCCATGACTCACCATCAATAGTCAGCATCTAAGGAGTTTTGTAACCATGCTCACCTGGTGCTGGGATGATGTCAGGTAGCAAACTTCTCTTGTCCTTTGAATGCACGAGGGGTACCAGGTGACTTGGATTCATATTGCGGGGGTTAAAGAACTGTCAATGGTGGGGAGGAAAGCTGTTAAAGAAAAAACCTGGGGTGAAGTGACTTTGGGGGAAAATGTGAATTTACCAAAACCACTAGAGTTTAACAAGGTTGACGAGCGGCAGTGTGCTGTAGGGATAAGTTTTATCCCCTGTTGCTTGTTTGTAGAAACAGGTGTTTCTACATGTGGAAGTAGATGCCAGTAAGTTTGCAGCAGGGGCAGGACTGGCAGCTTAGTATTCTGGGTTTCTGTTGTTTTTGACGTGATGTGGGGGGTGGGGGAGTGGTGTTACTAGTCAGGGAAAATGACATGGCAGTGCTCAGTCAGGACTCGTCTAGTGAAGTTTTATGGGTGGAACTGAGTAAAGGAAAGGTATGATGATGTTAATTGGGCTATATTGTAGACCACCCAACAGTCCACCAGACTTAGAGGAACACATGTATAGAGATCACAGACTATTGTAAGAAACATGAGGTTCTTAAAGTAGGTGATTTTAATTTGCCTCATTGACTGGGAATACCATTCTGTAGAAGGACTAGATGGGATAGAGTTTGTCAAATGTGTTCAGAAAGTTTCCTTGGTCAGTATGTATAAGTCCCAACAAGAGAGAGTGCACGATACTTGATCTGCTGTTAGGGCGGTTGACAGAAGTTTCTGTTGGGGAGCAGTTTGCACCTTCTGATCATAATGCCATTTGTTTCAAAATAAATATGTTAAAAAAAGATGGGTCTGGACTGTTGGTTGAGATTCTAAATTGGAGAAAAGCCAATTTTGATGGTATCGGAAAGGACCTGGCTAATGTGGATCGGGACAGGCTGTTTTCTGGCTAAGGTGTACATAGTAAGTGGCAGGTCTTCAAGAGTGAAATGTTGAGAGTACAAAGCTTGTACGCGCCTGTCGGAATAAAAGAGAAGGATAGCAGTTTTAGGGAACCTTGGTGTTCAAGAGTTATTGAGGCCCAGGTTAAGAAAAATATGGAAGTTCATAGCAGGTATAAGCAGATAGGAACAAATGAGATACTTGAGTATAAGAAGTGCAAGAGAACATGAGGAGTGAAATCAGGAGGGTTTAAGAGGAGATATGAGGTTATTCTAGCAGACAAGATAAAGGCTTTTACAGATATGTTAAGAGCAAAAGGATTGCTAGGGACAAAATTAGTCCTCTGGAAGATCAGAATAGTAATCTATGTGTGAACCCAGAAGAGATGGGAGAGATCTTAAATGAATTTTTTACATCTGTATTTACTCAGATGGACACAGTCAATAGACATGAGTCAAAGGAGCAGTGAGGTTGTGGACCCTATACAGGTTACAGAGGATGAGGTTGTTGCTGTCTTGAGGCAAATCAGTGTGGACAAATCCCCAGGGCCTGACGAGGTGTTCCCTCGGATCCTGTGGGAGGCAGGTGCAGAAACTGCTGGGGCCCTACCAGAGATGGGTAGTGACAGGTGAGGTACTACAGGATTGGGGGATAGCTAATGGTGTTCCATTGTTTAAGAAAGGTTCTAAGAATAAACCATAAAATGATAGGCCAGTGAGCCTGACATCAGTAGTGGGTAAGTTATTGAAAGGTATTCTGAGAGACTGGATATATGAATATTTGGATAGACAGTGAATAATTAGGGATCATCCATGTGGCTTTCTATGTGGTAGACCATGTCTAACCAATCTTGCAGTCTTTCAAGGAAGTTACCTGGAAAGTAAGCAAAGGCAAGGAAGTGGATGCTGCCTGTGTGGACTTAAGCAAAACTTTTGATTAGGTCTCGCATCGGAGGTTGGTCAAGAAGGTACAGTCGCTTGGCATTCAAGATGAAGTAGTAAAATGGATTATACATTGGCTTTGCGGGAGAAGCCGGAGAGTGGTAGTAGATGATTGTTGCCTCTCTGACTGGAGGTCTGTGACTAGTGGAATGCTGCAGGGATCGGTGGCTGGTCTATGTCAGCGATCTGGATGATGATATGGTTAACTGGATCAGCAAATTTGTGGATGTCCCCAAGATTGAATGTGTAGCAGACAGCAAGGAAGACTATCAAAGCTTGAAGCGGGATCTGGACAGGTGAAAAATGGCAGATGGAATTTTAATCCAGCCAAGTGTGAGGTGTTGCACTTTGGGAGACCAGCCAGAGTAGGTCGTACACAGTGAGTGGAAGGGCACTGAGGAGTGGGATAAAACAAAGGGTTGCAGGTCTATAATTCATTGAACGTGGCTTCACAGGTAGATAGGGTTGTAAAGAAAGCTTTTGGCACATTGGCACATAGGTCAAAATATTGAGTACTTTGGGATGTTGTATGGAAGGTTGTATAAGATGTTGGTGAAATCTAATTTGGAGTATTGTGTGCAGTTTTGCTCACCTACGAACAGGAAAGATGTAAATAAGGTTGAAAGAATGCAGAGAAAATTTACATGGTGTTGCTGGGAATAGAGGACCTGAATTATAAGGAAAGATTGAATTGGTTAGAACTTTATTCCTCACAATGTAGAAGATTGAGGGTAGATTTGATAGAGGTACACATAATTCTGACAGGTATAGATAGGGTAAATACAAGCAAGCTTTTTCCAGTGAGTATGGGTGAGACTGCAACTCAAAGTAATGGGTTAAGGGTGAAAGGTGTAATGTTTTAGGGGAACATGAGGGGAAACTTCTTCACTCAGAGGGTGGTGAGAGTGTGGAACAAGCTGGCAGTGCAAGTGGTTGATGCGATTTTGATTTCAGCGCTTTTAAGAGGTTCGGACAGGAAGGGTATGAAGGACTATGGTCTGAGAGAGGGTCGATGGGACTTGGGTGTTTAAATTGTTCTGCATGGACTGGATGGGCCAAACGGCCTGTTTGTGCTGTAGTTTTCCGTGACTCTTAAGCATATGGATGACACCAAAATTGGTTGTAGTGTGGTGGAGAGTAAAGAAAGTTGTCTAAGATTACAACAGGAATCAGATCAACTGGGAAAGTGGGTGGAGTTTAACATACAGTGTGAAGTGATGTACTTTGAGAAGTTAAACCAGGGCTCGGGAATATTGTAAATAGAGAGACCCGGGGTACAAATACATAGTTTCTTTACAGTGGCAACACAAGTAGAAAGAGTGGAGAAGGCATGTTTCCCTTTATTGCTCAGGAGTTGAGGCATCATGCCTCAGCTGTACAAGACTTTGAGGAGACCAAACTTTCCAAGGTTTCAAAGGTACATTTAATGTCAGAGAAATGTATACAAATGCCTTTTCTTCGCAACCATCCACGAAAACAGGAGTGCCCCCAAAGAAAAAATGACAGTTAAATGTTAGAACCCCAAAGTCCCACCCAACTCCTCTCCCTCATGCGCATAAGCAGCATCAAGCAGCGATCCCCCCTCCCCCCACCGGCAAAAGAAACATCGGCACCCACCACCTAGCACTCAAGCGTGAGTGCAGCAACATCAAAGACACAGACTTGCCGTACTCCAAAGACTACTTGTTCATCTGGTATTCGACATACCACAGGGAGAATAAGGGAGAAAGAGGTGTGTCAGTTTCACAGCGAGAGAGGACACATAACAAACAACTCGCTGGTTTACAAAGTTAGAAGTTAGAAGTCCGTTGTGTTGCTTTTTCCGAGCTCTGTGCCCAAAGATCTCAGATCTCCGGACACACAGCTGTAGATCTTCTGACTTCCCCCCGACACATCAATCTCCTGCAGTGACACTGACCCATCTCCAGAGCCATGAGATCTCTGCCCTAAGAAGGTGGGCTGTGCTCTTAGGCCATGTCCTTGGCATGCCGAATAACAGCCGGTCGTGGAACCCTGAGAGTGGGTCCCATTCCCACAAAGAACAATTGTCAGCATGTAAGTCCAGGTCAGGGTCTTCAAAAGAACCCTAAAAGGGTAAAATAGGGATGTTAAAGATGGAAATAGAGCTGTTTCTGAAGATGAAAGCAAAGGAGTCGCAGTTAGGTGCCATTAATCCTCCTAAGCTCCTCCTCCTCCTGAGTATTTTTCACAGAGTGGCGATTATATGGAACAAGCTGCCAGAGGAAGTGGTTGAAGTGGGGACAGCTGCAATGTTTAAGAGACAATGGACAGGTTCATAGATTGTAAAGCTTTAGAAGGATGAGTGCCAACATAGGCAAATGCGACTAGCTAAGTAGGCAACTTGGTGAATGTGAAAGTGTTGGGGGAAGGGGTTTATTTCCATGCTGTTTAAATCTATGACAGAGTACAGTCTTTCAAGGAGAGCAGATTCATGTAATACAAATACTTTATTGTCACCAAACAATTGATACTAGAGCGTACAATCATCACAGTGATATTTGTTTCTGCGCTTCGCGCTCCCTGAAGTACAAATCAAAGTAAATATAATAAAAATTTAAATTATAAATCATAATTAGAAAACAGAAAAAAGGAAGTACGGTAGTGCAAGTCAGGTCCGGATATTTGGAAGGTACAGCTCAGATCTGGGTCAGGATCTGTTCAGCAGTCTTATCACAGTTGGAAAGAAGCTGTTCCCAAATCTGGCCTTACGTATGTTCAAGCTCCTGAACCTTCTCCTGGAGGGAAGTGGGACAAAAAGTGTGTTGGCTGGGTGGGTCATGTCCTTGATTATCCTGGCAGCACTGCACTGACAGCGTGCGGTGTAAAGTGAGTCCAAGGATGGAAGATTGGTTTGTGTGATGTGCTGGGCTATGTTCACGATCTTCTGCAACTTCTTCCGGTCTTGGACAGGACAACTTCCATACCAGGTTGTGTTGCACCCTAGAAGAATGCTTTCTACAGTGCACCTATAAAAATTAGTGAGGGTTTTAGGGGACAGGGCAAATTTCTTCAGCTTTCTCGGGAAGCAAAGGCGCTGGTGGGCCTTCTTGGCAGTGGACTCTGCTTGGTTAGACCAAGTCAGGTCATTTGTGATATTAACCCCGAGGAACTTAAAGCTTTTGACCTTTTCCACCTGCGCACCATCGATGTAGATGGGGTCGTGTGGTCCGCTACTCTTTCTGAAGTCAACAACCAATTCCTTCATCTTGCTGACGTTGAGGGATATTGTCTTCGCACCATGCCACCAGGTTCTTAATTTCCTCTCTGTGCTCAGACTCATCATTACCCAAGATGCGGCCTACAATTGTGGTGTCATCAGCAAACTTATATATTGAGTTTGATGGAAACTTGGCTGCACAATCATGGGTACAGCAGGGGGCTGAGTACACAGCCTTGTGGGGCACCAGTGCTCAGAGTGATTGTAGAGGAGAGCTTAACCCCTATCTTTACAGCCTGGGTCCTGACTGTGAGGAAGTTGAAGATCCACCTGCAGGTCTGAGTGCTAAGACCCAGGTCTGGAGATTCGGAATCAGTTTAATTGGAATAATGCTATTAAAGGCAGAGCTGTAGTCGATGAAAAGGAGCCTTACATATGCGTCTTTATTCTCCAGGTGTTCTAAGGAGGAATGTAGTGCCAGAGAGATGGCATCTGCCATTGATCTGTTGCTCCAGTAGGCGAATTGCAAAGCATCGAGTTGATCGGTAGGTTATGGTTGATGTGTGCCATAACCAATCGCTCGAAGCACTTCATAGCAATTGATGTTAGAGCCACAGGTCAATAGTTATTCAGGCATGCCACCTTGCTTTTCTTTGGCACTGGGATTATCGTTGCCTTCTTAAAACATGAGGGGATCTTAGACTGAAACAGGGAGCAGTTGAAGATGTCAGCAAACTCCAGCTAGCTCGCTTGCACAGGCCTGGAGAACCTGTCCCGGGATGCCATCTGGGCCCATTGCCTTCCTTGGATTTATCATCAGGAAGGCTCTTCTAACGTCTTCCTTGGTGATGATGAATCTCGATGCCACCAGGCCCAGTTTATCCGGAGGGGGCGGGACACTCCCCTTCTGTTCGAATCTTGCGTAGAATACGTTAAGTTCATCAGGAAGAGAAGCACTACAGTTATTGATATTCCCAGCCTTTTCTTTGTGCCCAGTGATCTCATTTAGACCCTGCCATAGTCTACTGGCATCCCTCTGGTTAGCCTGGGCTTCCAACCTGGCTCGATATTGCCTCTTGGCGTCCTTAATGGCTTTCCGGAGTTCACACCTGGATTCCGTGTAGCGACTGGTATCGCCGGACCTAAAAGCTGCAGCTCTAGCCTTCAAAAGGGACTGGACCTCATAATTCATCCAAGGCTTCCAGTTAGGGAATACTTGGATCATCTTGCGAGACACACAGTCCTCTGTACATTTCCAGATAAAGTCCATAACAGCTGAGGTATACTCATTGAGGTTAGCTGCTGAGTCCTTGAATACTAACCTGTCCACCGATTCAAAGCAGACACGGAGGACCTCATCCGTTTCCTCTGTCCAACGCGACACCACTTTTGACACCGTGACCTCCCGCTTCAGTTTCTGTTTGTAAGCCAGGAGGAGGAGTACGGCCTGATGGTCCGATTTTCTGAAGTGAGGTCATTGGACAGAACGGTAGGCATCATTGACTACTGTGTAGCAGTGGTCAAGTATATTCAGGCTTCTAGTGGAGCAGGAGACATGTTGGTATAACTTTGGCAGCGCTTTTCTGAGGTTGGCCTGGTTAAAGTCCCCGGCTGTAATGAGCAAAGCCTCCGGATACCTGGTCTCAAGTTCACTGATGTTGGCATACAGTGTATTCACAGCACACTCCACGTCCGCCTGGGGGGAATGTAGACTGCTGTCAGTATTACCAGGGTGAATTCCCGTGGCAGATATTAAGGACGACACTTCACCGAGAGATGTTCCAGGTCCGGACTGCAGGAGCTTGTCAGTGCCACTGTGTCCGAGCACCACTCAGTGTTGATCAGTAGGCAGACTCCACCTACCTTTGTCTTGCCTGAAGATGCCATATGGTCCATCCGATGGACTGAAAATCCCTTTGGTCGGATGGCACAGTTGGGCGTGGCAGGGTCTCTGTGAAACAGAATACACAGCAGTTCTGCATCTCCCTGCAGTAGGTGAGTCTCCCTTTAAGATCATCTGCCTTGTTCTCTATGGCTTGCACATTAGCTAGTAGGATGGTGGGCAGAGGGATCCTAAAGCCCCTCCGCTTCAATCTGACCAGCAGCCCAGCTCTTTTCTCACGCTTCCTCGGTAATTTGTGCATCTTTCCAGGTTTCCATTGATGAAGTGTGTTGCTGGCAGCTCTTTGAGGTTGGTGGACGCGTCCCGCGGGGATCGATCAGCGGGTCATGTCATCGGGCGCTCCAGGTCGGGCTGAGTGACGGGGGAGGCTCCGCTGCCACTTCCAACTGTCGGGGGCCCGGGCTGTCGATCAGGTCGGGCCCCAAAGCCGACACTTAATCCCGGAGGTCAGGGCTGCCGGTTGAAACAAGCCCGTGAGCTGTGTCACGGTTGCGGAGGCCTCCGCTCTAGCCGAGCCCCGGGCTCGATTTCCGAGGTCGGTGGCAGAGGCCTCACTTCCGGCAGCTGTGGATAGCCACCAACGAGACTCTACGGTGGTCGCTCCAGGGAAATGTCTGGGGTATCTTGAGGTCTCCGACATCACTTCTGTGTGCTCGTTTGCTTCGGAGAGGTGCTGGTCGGAATGGGCCATGTCTCTAGGCACTCCAACACGGCAGCAGGCCGCGGATCTCTGGGAACGTGGTGGACCTCGGACCAGGCCTCGACGATCGGGTCTAGGTACGGTCTGGAGTTGAACCAATTCTGGCGCGTCAGTGATCTCCAGCTGGGTCAGTAACTTCGCCAGGGTGTTGTTCATCTTGCTAGATGTAGCAAATTGGAGGTTTAGAAGGGTTTCTCAGGTATAGGATAGTGTAGAGGGCAGTTTGCTCGGCAGAGCACGCACAGAGTCGCCAATTAAAATTTAAATTTAAATTTAGGATTATATTTAAATATATGAACAGCTGGTTAGACCTACACCATAGTTAGCTAATTCTTGATGTTAAGAGTGTAGGAGCATTGACAATAAGTCATAGGAGGTGGATTGGGCCATTTGGCACATTGAAAGGCGAAGCAGATTCAATCATGGCTGATTTATTAATCCCTCTCAACCCCATTCTTCTGCCTTCTCCCTGTAGCCTTTGCCATTACTAATCAGCCTCAGTTTTAAAAAAGCCCATGACTTGGCATCTACAGCTGCCTGTGGCAAAGAATTCCACAGATTCTGGCTAAAAAATTGCTGTCCATCTCTGTTTTAAAGGGATAATTCTGTATTCTGAGGCTTTGCCCCTTGGTCCTAGACTACCCAACTAACATTCTCTTCCACGTCCACCCTATCCAGGCCTTTCAGTATTCAATAAGTTTCAATGAATCCCAGCGAGTCAAGGCCAAGAGCTATCAAATGCTTCTTGTATGTCAAACCCATCATTCTTGTGAACCTCCTCAGGACCTTTTCCAATGAGCATGCCTTTCCCAGATAAGGGGGTGCAATTCTCCAAGGGCAGTCTGACCATTGCCTTATGAAGCCTCAGCGTTGCATCCTTGATTTCTGTATTCTAGTCCTCTGAAACACATCCTGTCTTGAACAAGCCTTTCTAGTGCCTGCACCAAGGTTGTTTTTTATATGCAGCACAAGGAACTGGAGTTGAGCTGATTTCTGCTGTCACTGTGCAATTGTGATGTCAGCTGTGGGTCCCAATTTGCATTTCCATTGTTACCTCAGGTAAATTAGTCAGACTATGGGTGGAACTAGATGTGATAGAAGAAACTGTGCCGATTACCCAACACATGCTACCGAAGACCAGAGGAAATCCTGTCTCTCAGTAATCTTAATTTTTTACTGATTCAGTACTTAGGATCTCTGACTGAGTTTGCCATAATTTGACCAATTACATTAAGGGAAGGAGGGGAAGAATTGCTGAAATGTGCACACAAGATTGATTGTGGTTCTTCCAGGCTGAAGGAATTGCTGGAATCTTGAGAATGTAGTGGTTTAAGTGGAGAATGTGTAATGAGAGAGCATCTTGAAAATAACTATTGTATTCAAAGGTTTTGTTAAGTACAGAAACATTGTTCAGTGATCTGTATGAAAGTGTGTGTCAGCAATTGCACCTGAAAATAGGATTTTGCCTTTCTTTAGTGTGATAACGCACTATGTATCACCAGGGAGGGGGCGGGAGGGAGAGGGTGGGATAGAGAGAGACAGACAGACAGAGGGAGAAGATGGAATGAAAGCGATGGAGAGAAAAAGGGAAGGGGAGAGAAGTGGAGAGGGAGGGAGAGGATGAAAAGAAAGAGGTGCAGTGGGAGGGGGAAGAGAAAGAGGGAGTGAGAAAGGGGAGAATAGAAACAGAACATAACAGAGTTAGGCTTGATAATAAAGGAGAGTATGAGGGTATAAACACTCAGATGAGGTTAGAAGGAAAATATATAGACGATAGGAGGTTGAATTTCAGAATGCTGTGGACCTTTAAAGGAAAATTGACAGTACAAGGGATGTCAATGGTGCAGCCAGTTGGGTGCCAGAAACTGAGATCTGTACTTGATGTGGTGACAAGGCAGATATTGTCCTGCCTGGATGGGTGGACAACCGTTGATAGCAATAAGAGTGGAAATTACCCACATTTTCCAGGCTTCTTTTGGATACAAGGATGGTGCCAGGGACCCAGAGAGTTTGCATTTATTAGCACCTCATTCAAGAAAAGAGAGAGGCCACGGTATTCGTTTATGATCTTGGGGAAAACTTTTGGAAACTATATGGAAGTAAATTAACATCATCTTGGATGTGCAATGAGTAATAAAAGAGACACGAACACTAGCACAAGAAGCGATTCTACATGTGCTGGAGATCTTCAGCAGCACACACAAAATGCTGGAGGGTCCCAGCAGATCAGATCACATCCATGGAGGGGAATAGACAGTCGGCGATTTAGGCCAAAACCTTTGAGCAGGACTGGAAAGTTAGGGGGCAGAAGTCAGGAAAAGCTTAGGGGAGGGAAAGGGAGTACAAGCTGGCAGGTGGTAGGTGAGATGTCCTATTTGGACATGTTGTTATATTGCCTTTTCTGTTGCCAGGATACCTTGTTGCCATGACGAGGCCAAACTTGATTTCGAAGAGCAACACCTCATATTCCAAATTGGTAGCCTCCAACCTGGTGGCGTGAACATCAATATCTCTAACTATTCGCCATTCCCCTTCTCTCATTTTCCATTCTAGCTACCCTCCATCACCCCTTCTGTTCACCTGCCCATCACCTCCCTCTGGAAACTCCCCCCCCCCCCCCCCCGTTTCCTTTAATGTCCTTGGTCCACTGTCCTCCCCTATTAGATTCCTCCTTCTTCTATCCTTCACCTCTTCCACCTATCACCTCCCAGTTTTTTACTTCAGATTTGCTTTTTTTCTTCCAAAATAACTAAAAGGTTTGCAAGATGTTTGAAATGTCTTTAGTTCTTTTCAGTAATATGGAAGCCCAAGTGACAAGAGGAACAACTGATAGAGCCGCAGTGTCCACAGCGCCAGTGGCCTGAGTTCCATCCTGCCCTCCGGGGCAGTCAATGTGGAGTTTGTACGTTCTCTCTGTGACCCATGTGTAAATTGCACCCCTACTGTGAGTGGTAGAACCTGGGGGAAGTTGATGAAAATGTGGCTGTCAACACAGTCACACGCAGGCACCAGATCACAAAGGTGGTTAGACTGTTGAGGAAGTGTTTTCTCTTTTTTAAAAAAAAAAGAAATGCGTATCAGATCAGAAGCAAGTGGGTTGTAAAATTCCTGCTGGGACCATCTGTGGTGTTGTGTCAGGACACCTTGTCGTCAGGAGGTCAGTGATGAGAGCAGAGATGAAATGGAGTTGAAGGGATTTGGGACTGAGTGAACCTGAACACTTGTGGAGCAGGCCAGGGGCAGGCTTGTGTAAAAATTGTGAAGGGTTTGCATAAAGTACAGGAAGAGAAACTGGTGGCAGAAGGACCAGTACCTTTTGGGCACAAGGTTATTAATGTGATTGGAAACGCCCACATTTTTCCTTATTTTCGGTAAGATTTTCTCTCCAGTGGATCTGGGAGCAGATCCAGCCAACCTTGTAAACAAACTAGAGAAATACAGGAAGTGCAATGTATTGCCAGCCAGTCGGTGGGGGTGGGGGTGGTTGTTTAGTGAACTGGGTTGCCCTTTCCAGAAGCAGGCAGTCAGTGGCTGTGATGCTGGGCATTGCTAACTAACTTTTCACCTACCAGACACAGTATCTGAAGGTCTTGTATCTGTGGGTGCACTCCCATCCCAGCTGAAAGTGCCTGTTTTTTGATAATGGGCCCCATATAGAATACTCAGACTTGTCATCCAGATAAAGAAAGCAAGAGGTGGAGAATGGTTTTCTGAAAAGAAGTTCTGCAGTGTAAATGCCTGTGAACAGTAGTTTTGTGGGTAGCTTTGTTGTCACGCAATCTGTGGCTGGTGTTTCAGATTTTATCTACTACTTGTTGAATAAGCTGGTGCTTTGAGTGGAAGCAGTGTTCTTGTTGGGGCTGGCGGCCTCTGGTTGAAAAGCTAAAAACATGTTGATGTTGGGAGTCTGACCTGAAAAAAGGAGGTTGTGAATACTGGGCAGGTCGGAGGAGAGCATTGAGAGTAGAGGTGTGGAAAACGGTTGAGAAGTGGTCAAGCTGAGTCAGCTGTGGAGGAGAGGAGGCCAAAGTTTAGGAAAAAGTAGACATCTTGGGGAACTGTAGAATCTGCCATCAGAGCAGATATGACAGCTAGTGGAAGTGCAGGTTAGGATGGAGACCGTGCAGGAAGCAGAGTGGAAGTGCAGGTTAGGATGGAGACCGTGCAGGAAGCAGAGTGGAAGTGCAGGTTAGGATGGAGACCGTGCAGGAAGCAGAGTGGAAGTGAAATTGAGGTATTTGTGAAAGATCATGGGTTTGTGATGGATATTGATCACTGACTGAGCTGAGCTGTTCATGATGAACACAATGCCAGTGGTTGCTGCTGGGCTAAGGCATGGGGGAAGTACTCCCAGCACGGACAGACCCGAACCCCGTTTCCTCTTTGTGCAGTTGAAGCTGCTGCATTGGAATATGGGAGTGAGATGGTGAGGATTGAACCTACGATGCCCAGGAGTGTGGCAATGCACGGAGGTACATGATTAATGCTGGGAGCTCATGTGGGACAACACCATGGCCCCCACCACACACACCCAGCAGCATATGGAGCTGTCCTTCATAGGGCCCCACACTGTTGTCTCAGGTCACAGGTTCCCGTCCATAACCCCACCCCCCCAATCCTAGTAGGAATGTGAGTGACTCCCACATGCTTCCCAGATCTCTTCTGAGACCCCTCCTCTGTGAGACTTTATAAATGACCCGGATGAGGAGGTAGAAGGGTAGGTTAGTAAATTTGCTGATAACACAGAAGTTGGGGGTGTTGTGGATAGTATGGAGGGTTGTCAGAGGTTACAGCAGGACATCAATAGGACGCGCAACTGGGCTGAGAAGTGGCACTTGGAGCTCAACATTAAATTTGAAG
Source organism: Hypanus sabinus (assembly GCF_030144855.1). Lineage (NCBI taxonomy): Eukaryota > Metazoa > Chordata > Chondrichthyes > Myliobatiformes > Dasyatidae > Hypanus > Hypanus sabinus. The sequence goes on from NC_082734.1 coordinate 18,509,660, forward strand.
ACAATATAATGTTAATGGTAAGAATCTTGGCAGTGTGGATGATCAGTGAGATCTTGGGGTCCATGTCCATAGGACATTCAAAGTGGCTGCGCAGGTTGACAGTGTTGTTAAGAAGGTGATGGCCTTCATCAACTGTAGGATTGATTTCAAGAGCTGTGAAGTAATGTTAGATCTATATAAGAACTTAGTTAGACCACACTTGGAGTACTATGCTCAGATCTGGCCACCTCACTACAGGAAGGACGTGGATACTATAGAGAGAGTGCAGAGGAGATTTAAAAGGATATTGCCTGGATTGGGGAGCACGCCTTATGAGAATAGGTTGAGTGAACTTGGCTTTTTCTCCTTGGAGCAACAGAGGATGAGAGGTGACCTGACAGAGGTGTATTGATTGTGTGGATACCTAGAGGCTTTTTTTTTTGGGGCTGAAATGACTAACTAAAGGGGGAATAGTTTTAAAGTGCTTGTAAGTAGGTATAGGAGGGATGTCAGAGTAAGTTTTTCTACGTAGAGTGGAGGGTGCACTGCCAGTGACAGTAGTAGAGGCAGACACAATAGGGTCTTTTAGGAGACTTCTAGATAGGTATATGGAGCTTAGAAAAATAGAGGGCTATGCAGTAGGGAAATTCTAGGCAGTTTCCAGTAAGTTACATAGTCGGCACAACATTGTGGGCTGAAAGGGCCTGTATTGTACTGTAGATTTCTATGTTCCTCTGTATGAGAAGCTACCCCCAGCCCAGCTAACGAATATGGTGACAGGACTGTCCCATGTTTCAGTTCTTCTCCTGCTGGATAATCACACTGTCTCTTTTTACTTTCAGTTGGTGTCAGCGACTCGCACTGCTAGGATTGGAATCCGGGTCGCGCTCCGGCGAGGATGTCTCGTCGCAGCATACGCCTTGCCACAAGTGGTTATTACCAGGATGATGACGATGCTTCGAGCAGCAGCGGGGGCTCTGTCACCGTTGGTGCACCGTCCTACAGGGAGAGCCCTGTCAGGTGAGTCCCTGTCTCTTTCTCCAAGCCACAGTCCCTGCTATTAGTACAGGTGGAACCTCTGCACCTTGGTCAGGCTAGGCACACATCAAACCGTGCATCATCAACCTCACTCTTCCCCACCCCACTGCCACATCCCCTTCCTCCAGTTTATGGATAGAAACCCAAAAGCAAGTCCCAACAGCTCTTGCTTCCAGGGTGGGAACTCGAATCAACGATTGACAGGATATAGGCTACATCTTTGACAGAGTGGAGCTAGGATCACCATGAGAATACAGTGTTGCTGAAGTTAGTAAGTTCATGAGAGCGATAGATGAGAACATGACAAAGAAACGTCAAAGCTATGAGATAGGTAAGGGAGAGAGGGTGGAGGAAGAGATGATAGATCAGTTGGTCGGGCTACATGGAATCAATGTTACAGGTGATACTTGTAATAGAGAAGTAATCAGTTCATAACATAATTTTATATATTTTCGTACAGATGATGCAGTTCAAGTTGCTGTACAATGGTACAAAAATAGAAATATGAAAAAAAATTAAAAATAAACATGAAAATAAAAGGCAAAGACATTGTTTGAAAGCAAATTTAAATAGGTTTTGAGCTGGCGTGTGAAAGTGTCAACTGGGTCTGTACCCTGTACAGTTTTAGCTATTGAATCCCAGAGTTTAGGTGCGTAGTTCAAAAACCTGACTTGCCAATTAGCTTTTGAGGGAAATTGTTTAAATTTAAGAGACTGGTGGAAGAAGACCTGAAAGCTCAAGTAGGATTATAAGACAAAGATGATTCTGTGTTGTACTCTGGTCCTAGGCCATTAAGAGCTTTAAAAACAAGTAAGAGAACTTTTAAAATCAATTCTAAAAGATGCAGAGTGGCTCGTATAGGAGTGGTATGTTCCCCCATTCTGGTTTCAATTAAAAGTCAACAGTAGCATTCTGAAAGACTGCTTTGGAAGACCAGTACAAAATGCACTTCAGTAATCTAATCTATTTGATATAAAGACATAAATTAGCTCTCAGTATCTTTACGTGACAGAAACGGACTTCCTCGTGTGGAAATGCTGCTCTGGTCACTTTCTTTATGTTGGATTTAAAATTCAAATCTGAGTAAAGGATAAAGCACAGGCTTGTAACTTCTGATTTTTACAAGGAGAGCCAAGTTCTCAGATATATCACTTTCGGCTTTGGAACCAATCTAAAGTATTTCAGTTTAATCTTTATTGAGTTCTATGAAGTTATTGGAGCCATACCAGAAGTCAGATAAGAAAAGGTGTTATCATCATCAGGTTTAATAGAGCTATGCAATTGTGTCATCTGGATGACTGTAAATCAAGTTTATGCTCTCAAATGATGTCTCCTAAGGGGAGTATGTATAAGGAGAAGAGACAGCTTCCCTGAGCAACACCAGAAGGTACATCGTCTCACTTAGAAGATTATTCTCCAAGTGGACAAAAGGATTCTCTCCTAGGTATATGAATGAAACCAATTAAGGGCACTACCAGAGAGGTCAATCCAGTTCTCAAGACAAACTAGGAAAGTGTTGTGGTCAGTTGTGTTAAAGGCAGCATTTAGATCTAGAAGAATTAGAACTGGGACTCTGGCAGCAGTGCTGGGCCTAAGGTCACTGCCAGTTTTGGTGAGGGCCATCTCCATACTGTGGATTGCTCTAAAACCTGACTGGACACTTTTCTAGAGTATTGTTCCCATTCAGAAAGTTTTTGAGTTGGTTGAAAATGAATTTCTCAAGGATCTTCCCCCAGAAAGGGAAGATTTGATATAGGCCAAAGCAATGCACATGCACACACAGACACCCTGGAGGAACTTAGCAAGCCAGTAGGCATCTATAGAAAAGAGTAAATAATCGACATTTTGGGCTGAGACCTTTCATCGGAACCGGAAAGGAAGTGGGGGGGGGGGGGGGAAGAAATGCAAGGTGGCAAGTGATAGGTGAAACCAGGAGAGGGGGAAGCGATGAAGTGAAGAGCTGGGAAGTAGATTGGTGAAAGAGCTAAAGGGATGGAATCTGATGGGAGAGGACAGAAGACCTTGGAAGAAAGGGGAAGGGGGAGGAGCATCAGAGAAAGGTGATGGGTAGGTAAGAAGGGAAAGAGAGAGAGGGAAACGAATAGGAAATGGTGAAGGAGAGGATGGGAGGCAATTACCAGAAGTTCGAAAAATCGATGTTCATGTCAACAGGTGGAGTTACAAGATGGATTACAAGTTATTGCTCTTCCAACCTGACGTTAATTCTGTCTGCTTCCCCTTTGTCTTAAAGCAATTTGAAGTATTTTGAGCAGTTTTGGACCCCTTATGATCCTGAGAATAAAAGCGTTAATGTTTGAGGAGTGTTTGTTGGCTCTGGGCCTGTACTTGCTGGAGCTTAGAAGAATGATGAGGGATCTCATTGAAACCTATTGAATATTGAAAGGCCTGGGTAGAGCAGGTGTTGAGAGGATGTTTCTAATAGTGGGGGGAGTCTGGGACCAGAGGACACAGCCTCAGAATACAAGGATGTCCCTTTAAAACATAACAGGAAGAATTTCTTTAGCCAAAAGGTGATTAATCTGTGGAATTCATTGCCTTAGACAGCTATGGAGGTTAAGTCTGGATATATTTAAAGTGGAGGTTGATAGGTTCTTGATTAGTAAGGGTGTGAAAGTTTATGGGGAGAAGAAAGGAGAATGGGGTTGAGAGGGATAATGTCAGCAAGGTTGAATGTTAGAGCAGACTCATTGTGCTGAATTCTGCTCCTATGTCTTGTAGTCTTCCACTGCTTTAACGTTCCTTTGCTTGTGGTCTCAGCAGGATGAGCTGGAGTTTTACTGTGGTCTAAGGCTGTTAACTTGGGAGAGGCAGCTGTCACCTTGCTGAAAAGCAAGAGAGAGCCCCACTTCCTCGACTAATAGGCAGTGATGCAGCCAGTCATCCTGGTATGGGAACTGTACCTCCCTTAATCTCAGGACTCTGTAGAGAGTGGTGCGACATCTGTAGTTGTGAACGTCCCATGATTCAGGACATTTACAAGGACAGGTGTGTGAAAAGGGCCCGTAGGATCACTGGGGACCCAGGCCATCCCAACCACAATCTATTCCAGCTGCTACCATCTGGGAAACAGTACCGCAGCATAAAAGCCCGGACCAACAGGCTCCGGGACAGCTTCTTCCACCAGGCCATCAGACTGATGAACTCACGCTGACTTGAGTGTATTCTATATTACATTGACTGCTTTATTTATTATAAATTATCATAAGTAACTATTATCGCACATTTAGATGGAGATGTAACATAAAGATTTTTACTCCTTGTGTATGTGAAGGATGTAAGAAATAAAGTCAGTTCAATATGCCAAGCAGTGTAACTGGGGCCTAGTTCTAGTAAAAACATGGTTCATCCACCCCTGTAACTGTACAGTGAGTTGATGCATGGCTGCTTGTGATGGTAAAATCGCACTTCATTGAGGATAACGTATTGCTGACGCATCTAGTTGATTAGGTTCATGAGGATTTTGAAGAGGACATGAACAAAGAAACTAAAGCTCTGAGGTAGAGGAGAGAGAGGGTAGAGACAGAGGTAACAGCTCAGCTGGTCAGGCATTGATACTCGGAGCTAACATAATAGATGGACGATCTATAGCAGAGAAGTGGTCAGTTCTCTTTAGATGATGAGAAATCACAATCACCTTAATGAGCCACTGACACTAGGTTATCAATGCCGCCTTCTCCCTCTTGTAGGCTTTGATCTGAATCCCATGTATTTTCCTTCCCTTTGGGTGGGGAGAGATAAAGCCACTGATTCTGTGAGGTTGACTTGTGGTGACTGCTCAGATTACCCGTCCTCAACCGCAGTGTCTTTGTGGCTCTGATAGATTTGTTTTAAAAATAAAGCCATATTGGTCATTAAAATTGTAGCCTACTCTTAAATGGTAGGGCATTGAGGAATGCAGTAGAACAGAGAGATCTAGGAATAATGGTGCATAGTTGCCTGAAGGTGGAATCTCATGTGGATAGGGTGGTGAAGAAAACTTTTGTATGCTGGCCTTTATAAATCAGAGCATTGAGTATAGGAGTTGGGATGTAATGTTAAAATTGTACAAGGCATTGGTGAAGCCAAATTTGGAGTATTGTGTACAGTTCTGGTCACAGAATTATAGGAAAGATGTCAACAGAGAAAGGTTGAACAAGTTAGGTCTTTATTCTTTGGAGCGTAGCAGGTTGAGGGGGGACTTGATAGAGGTATTTAAAATTATAAGGGGAATAGATAGAGTTGATGTGGATAGGCTTTTTCCATTGAGAGTAGGGGAGATTTAAACAAGAGGACATGAGAGTTAAGGGGCAAAAGCTTAGGGGTAACACGAGGGGGAACTTCTTTACTGAGAGGGTGGTAGCTGTGTGGAACGAGCTTCCAGTAGAAGTGGTAAAGGCAGGTTCAATTTTGTCATTAAAAAAAAATTTGGGTAGGTATATGGACAGGGAAGGAATGGAGTGTTATGGGCTGAGTGCAGGTAGGTGGGACTAGGTGAGAGTAAGTGTTCAGCATGGACTAGAAGGGCCGAGATAGCCTGTTTCCGTGCTGTAATTGTTATATGGTTAGGTTTCACATTCCCACTTTCTCCTTTTGACTTGAGCAAATCAGCCTTTAGCTCTTAAAGCTCAGCACGCAAGTACAATTACAAGGAAAGCACAGCAGCACATCCACTTCTGTAGGAGTTTGCAGAGATTTGGCATGACGTCTAAAACTTTGACGAACTTCTATGAATGTGTAGTGGAGAGTGTATTGACTGCATCATAGCCTGATACGGAAACACCTCGACTGGAAAATCTGGCAACAAGTAGTGGATACAGCCCAGTCCATCATGGGTAAAGCCTTCCCAACCATTGAGCCCATCTACATGAAATGCTGTTGCAGGAAAGCAACATCCATCATCAGGGACCCGCACCATCACCAAGGACATGCTCTCTTCTTGTTGCTGCCCTCAGGAAGAAGGTACAAGAGCCTCAGGACTCAAATCACCAGGTTCAGGAATAGTTATTACCCCTCAGCCATCAGGGTTTCGAAGCAAAGGGGATAACCTTACTCAACTTCATTTATCCCATCATTGAAATGTTCTCACAACCAATTGGCTCACTTGCAAGGACTCTTCATCTCATGTTCTGAATATTTATTGCTTATTTATTTTTATTATTATTAATTCTTCCTTTTGTATTTGCACAGTTTGTGGTCTTTTGCACTGTGGTTGATGCCCTAGGGTGGTCTTTCATTGATTCTGTTATATTCTATAGATTTATTGAGTATGCCCACAAGAAAATGAAACTCAAGGTTCTATATGGTGACATTTTAAATTTATGTTTTAAATGGTTAAATTTTCTTTAAACTTTATGAATAGATTCATAACTGTGACTTGCATTCTATGTGGTAATCACTTACTGTGAGTTTTCAAGAGGGCAGACAGTTCCAGTGTGTTCACAAAGGGGTTACTTCTCAGGTGGGAAAATGCAGATTTCAAACGTCCACCTGTGCTGCTGTTGTACAAAGACATGAAATGCTGTGTGTAAGTAAACAAGTTCCCTCAGACACAAGGACTGTTTAGTTCCATACTTTGTTTATGTAATGAAGCGTTTTCTCTGAAGCCCTGCAACTCAATATTATCTGACAGTGGAGTCTATACTTATGATTGTGTTGTGAACATTACAGCTTTGTGGATGGTCAAAAACCACAGGGAGGTTTGAGAAGAAAACATAACCAAATTCACTTCTCTTTGTTCTGCTCTCACAATCACCTATTTGTAGACTGTTTGTTCTCTCATTGCACACTGGGGTGTTAAACTTTTTGTAAATTTTGGGACTTGTGGGTCATTGCACAGCAATCTGTGCCTGGTATTGAACTGTGCTAGTTAGTTCAGTGATCAGTTCTTTCTGCAGATGTGGTTACAATGGTAATGGTACAGTTTATTGCTCCTTGGAATGGAGTGATGTATGTCTGCCGGGGTCTGTGATAATGCTACATGGAGCCTCTAGTGGCTGTGGATTAAGGTGTGACATACAGCTCTCTTAGCAGAACGCTTGGCTTTGTTGCATAGTTCTGGGCCTTCAGTCCTTCAATTTAGTTATGGTTTCCATTGTTGTGTTTTCTTTTGTGTGGCCATGAGTTGCCTGTGGTCTGTGGAAGGTGTGTGACGTGGAATGACGTCCCTCCTGTGGTGTTGTTCCTGTCAACCTTCTTTCTGATATACTTGAGGAAGGATGTGCTGGCTTTGGAGGCGTTGCTGAGGCGTTCACCAGGTTGATTGCAGAGATGAGAGGGTTTAGACTATGAGGAGAGATTGAGTCGCTTGGGACTGTACTCGCTGGAATTCAGAAGAATGAGAGGAGATCTCATAGAAACATATAAAATTATGAAAGGGGTGGATAAGATAGAGACAGGACAGTTGTTTCCACAGGTAGGTGGGACTAGAACTAGGGGACATAGCCTCAAAATTTGGGGGAGTAGTTTTAGGATGGAGATGAACGAGGAGGAACTGCTTTTCCCAGAGGGTGATGAATCTGTGGAATTCTCTGCCCAATGAAGCAGTGGAGGCTACCTCAGTAAATAGACAAGGCTGGATAGATTTTTGCATAGTAGGGGAATTAAAGGTTATGGGGGAAAAGGCAGGTTGGTGGAGATGAGTCCATGGTCAGATCAATCATGATCTTATTGAATGGGGTGGAGCAGGCTCGATGGGCCAGACTGCCTACTCCTGCTCCTGTTTCTTATCTTCTTCATGGACACTAGTATGCCCTTCTAAGTTTTGAGATGCTTGGTTCATGGTGACCATTGTGCTAATTGTGGTCAGGTCTAAATTGGGGATGTTGTACTTCAATCCAGTGACCTATGGCATCTTCCTTGTCTTGACCGGGATCGTCTCCTTATTTTAGTTCCTGGAATGAGTTCTTCAGTTTAGAAGATCAAAGTAAATCTGGGAAATGAGGTTTGGAAGGAGGCAGGATTGTTGGGGAGTGGGGAGAGAGATGTCGACATTTTTCTATATTGAGCCTAGTTATGGAAAAGGATGAAGATAAATTGGGTGTGAATGCGAAGTACATAAATGACTGAAGGACAGGGTGAGGCCCTGATCAGGAATAATAAAGTTACAGGAGGTAATTGGTGGGATGAGAACTACCTTTGAAAGGAGAATGGATTCATTCTGCTACATTGAATGTTATAGGAGGAAGGTGCAGTGAGAGGGGCAGCTGAACAGCTGACAGGAGTACATTTGGAAAAGATGAAAGGAAAGGGATGGAGACAGAGTGCGCTTACTTGAAGTAGCCGAGTTCAATCGATGAGTAGGATATGGTTTGGTGGGGGGTGGAGGGGAGGTGTATTGGGAAATGGCCAGCACCAGAGGTTCAAAATTGAAAGTCCATGGGGCTGAAGCTAGATAGCAAAGAATTTTTTTTAAAGTGCAGCCGTGCACAGTAATTTAATATGGCTTGCAGCATTTCTAGCAAGCCTAGGTTATGTTCCTATGTCATTTGTAACACATTTGTAAACTTCACTGGGCTATTACTTGAGGCAAAGCCAACTGCATTCAACAGAAGTAATTTAGCAAAAGCAGGGTGGAAGCAGCTTCTCAAAGGTGAATCAGTCTCAGAGCAATGGGAGGCACTTTAGGAGATTCAAAGAGTTCAGGGTATACCTGTTCCCATGAAGGAAAAGGATGAATTGCTAAACTAGAGTTCTGAGGAAAAGATACATAGAGGGTAGGTTAAGGAGAGGAGGAAAGCTTCTGACAAGATTCAACAGAAAGCTCAATAAAGGAGGGAAATTAGGAAAGAAGGGAGTGTATGAAACTATTTAGCAAAGAAAATCCAAAGGTGTTTTTTGTGCAGAGGATACAAGGAAGGTCAATGAAGATTATGTGACCGGCTTCACAAGAAAGGAGGAAGATGCTGATGGTGTGAGGTGAATGAATGTAAAATCTCAAGTGTATTAAGACACTCAACAGGCCAGGTATCTCTTGGAAAAGAGTAAATAGTTGACATACACAAAATAGTTGACATTTCAGTTCAAGATCCAAGGGTCTTGACCCAAAACGTCGACTGTTTACTCCTTTCCATAGATGCTGCCTGGCCTGCAGAGTTTCTCCAGAATTTTGTGTGTGTGTGCGTGTGTTGCTTTGGATTTCCAGCATCTGCAGATATTCTCATGTTTGAAAAGTATTAAGGAGTTTTCAGCTTCAACGGTGGATGAATCATCAGGCCAAGATGAAGTAATTCAGGACGTTGAAAAAGGTGAGGGAGGAGATTGCAGAGGTTCTGAAGGGTAGGTATACAGATTCTGAGTGCAGTCTGGATCTAGCAATGATGCTAGAGGGTTTGAGGATGCTAACATTTAAAACCAGAATTTTACAAAGTTAGAAAACTATAATCTGATTATGGCCTCCTTGAGCAATGAACAATTTATTGGGATAAATTTGAAAGGCCAGTGTAAAGCCTGTTCACTTAAAAAGGAAGGGATTAATTAGAAACAGTGAGCCTGGATTTGTTGAAGAACCCAAGGGAGAAAGGCAAATTGGATTCTAAACAGGTAATTTTGGGTGTTCAGTGATGGTGAGGTTGTGTTAGTTGTGCTAGAGATTCGTTCCCTAACTGCGTGAAGTGTACTTCCATGATTCAGGCATAAATGTATGGGATGTGATGAAGTTTTCAGATGTTACACAAATTGCCCACGTAGTTGATGGTGAGGAAGAAGGCTTTAGAACTGCAGGCAGATGTAGACCCTCCGATCATTGGGGCAGGAAAGAAGCAAATGTAATTTGATCTGGCAAAGCATGAGTTAATGTACTAAGGAGGTGACGAGGTACAATAACTGGGAGGAACAGAGGGATCTCGGAGTGTCCATCTGCAGATCAGAAGCTGCACAGGATGCTTCATTAGCAGAAGTGCACAAGATTACACTGGAACTGGGTATAATACTTGCTCTATAGCTTGAATATTGCATACAATGCAACCATCACATTAAAGGAAAGGTGTGTTTGTGTTGGAGATAGTGCAGAGGAGATTTACGAGGACTTTGCTAGAACAGGAAGGTTACAGTTGTGAATGAAAGGTGGAAAATTTACTTTGAAATACAGACTGAGAGGAGACTAGATTGAGGGGTGTAAAATGATGAGGCCCTGGGGATAGAGCACATAGGAAGAACCTATTTCCTATAGCATAAGGGGGTTTAAAAAAACAAGGAACAGGGATCTAATGTATTTGGTAGTAGGATTAGAGAGGAGGTGGGGGAAACGCTTGTCCTCAGAAGGTGGTGGGATGTGACCACATCTCAAAGGGTGATGAAGGCAGAAATCCTCAGTGTGTTTTGATTATGCACTTGTAGAAGTGTGGCCTGCAGGGTGACAGACCTGTTGTTGGGATAGTGGATTTGGGCTCTGTTCCTTTCACTCAACTGGCAGGGATGGGCTGAATGGCCTCTTGTATCATAAGTCTTTTAAGAACTGGATTCTTCCAACTATGCAAACCCAAACACCTGAGCAGTGCTCAGCAGCAATCCTGATGGCCTTGATCGATTTTGGAGCCTGTGTTCTTGGCCACTCGTCCTTAGCCTGTAATCAGACTGGCTATTTGCTATCCAGCTGTCATGGGACGTGTACTTAGTGACTGCCTCATTACCCTTGTAACAACAACCGGTGTATTTCAGAATGCAGTATCCTGTTTCTCAGTACTGCTTTGCCTGCATTCTCAATTAATGTCCTTTATCGTTGCAGGTTATCCAAGAGAAAGTCAAACAGTAAGCGCTTGGGGCTTGTATCTGCACCTGGCATCAAGCGTTCAACATCCAACAGTTCAGTGAACAGTCAGAGCAGCTTTGCCAGTCATGTCAGCAATGCTTCCATACACTCTCAGCAATTTGCCAGCATTTCCAGCTGGCAGGAGCCTGACCCAGTCGGTATGTGTCCCTGAGAGATAGTGATATGAGTAGCTGGGCACTCTTGCACCGTGGAAATCTTTACAGCTACTGAACAGGTTTTGTTCTGAAACTAAATAGTGGGTGGGGGGGGGGCAGCAGAGGAGAGCTAGAGAGTCTGGCTGCTGCTAGTGCTTGTGTGGAGTTAGCATATTGCCCCTGACCTGTTTCCCCTGGATATTCTGGGATTTCCACTCCCATCACAGAGGCCTGTGGGTTGATGGGTGAATTGATTGCTGTAAATTGTTCCTAGAATGGAGGTGAGTGGTAGAATCTATGTGGGGGGGGGGGAAGAGTTAATTGCAATGTGGGGTTAGTGTACAAATGGTGGTCAGTACAGATTCAGTGAGCTGAAGCTACAACATCACTGACAATTGATTCTCAAAGTACAGTCCAACAAAAATAGCAGGCATTTGGCCCAGCCCACTTTGAAAGAGCTGTCTGACTACAGCCCTTCCCGTTTCCTCTCAGTCCTTGGAAGGAGGATCAGTGTCCTAGGCAGTATCTCCCACACCTGCCTGTGGCCTGCACAGTTCTCCTCGTGTAACTTCAGCATCCAACTCTGCTCATCAGAAATTTTGGCCCTTGATCGTCCAACCCTCTCTCACTGGAAACGGTTCCAAAACCTGGCATAGGTTTGAAGTCCAAGAGCCTTTCCTCAGCCACCTCTTCTGAGAAACTCTTTATAGACTTTGCTGCAGGTTAAAGTTCTGAATGCCCTTCTATTTTCACTTGTGCATATCAAAAATCATAGCTTCTATCCCCTGGTCTTCTAGCCCATCACACATTTTCACACTGCTCCCTATGGTCTTGCGGTTCCATCCATCTGTTCACTCACCAGCTCATATCCCTTACCTCAGTCTGGTTGTGTTCATCAGCCATTCACCTTTCTCCTAACGGTTCCCATCATCACCTTCCTTACTTATCAGACTCCAGCCTTTGTGCTTCTGCTTATTGCTGCCTAGCTTGCTCCAACTTGCTCCCCTCTCCCTGGTTCCATCTGCCCATTATCCATTACCTATCCTCAGTCCTTCAGTTGCTGCGGGTCCCTGTCTCACCACTATCCCCTCTTTATACCGGTAATCTTCCCTCTCCACGCTTAGTACTGATGCAGGGATTTGATCTGAAATGTCAACAGTTCTTCCCCACCCACAGTTGCTGCACAACGTACTGAGCTGTACCAGCATACTGCCTTGCCTTATAACAGCTGCTGAGCGATTATTGCATGACACTGTGAGGAAGACTGGCAGCAGAATTGTCTGCAATAGTAAATAGTCCAAAACTGGGTACAATATGTAGACTGTGAAAGTAATACACACAAAATGCTGGAGGAACTCAGGCCAGGCAACATCTGTGGAAAAGAGTGAACAGTCAGTATGTTGGGTTGTGACACTTCATCAGACCTGGGCGGGGGAAGAAATGAGGTCAGTGTAAGAAGCTGGGAGGAAGGAAGGAAGAAGTAAAAGGTAGGAGTTGGTAGTGAAACCGGGAGAGGGGGAGAGGTGAAGTAAAGAACTGGGAAGTTGATTGGTGAAAGAGGTAAAGGGTTGGAGAAGGGGGGAATCTGATAGGAGAGGACAGAAGGCCATGGAAGAAAGGGAAGGGGGAGGAGCACCTGAGTGAGGTGATGGGCAGGTAAGCAGATGTGAGAGATGGGCATGGTGAGTGTGGGACAATTACTGGAAGTTCGAGAAATCCATGTTCATGTCATCAGGTTGGAGGCTTCCTATAAACTGTTCCTCCTCTAACCTGTGCGGCCTCATCGTGGCAGTAGAAGAGGCCTTAGACTAACGGGTTCTGGTAGCTTGTGATTGCAAGAGATTACTGACCTTGGGCTGTAGTGACTGGGAGGTGAGTGATTTCCTGAAATGATTTCGTTTGGTAACCTGTGTGATGTTTCTAACAGTTGAAGGTGTGCCTACCTTTGAGGACAATTACGAAGGGCTATCTGGGACGGTAAAGAGAGCAAATGGCTTTAGGACTGCGATTCTGCCAAAATCTCAAGCTCCTTCGGATATCTACACATCTTCAACATCTGGTTACTCCTCAGAGGATGAGCAGCTGGGTAAATAGAACAATCTGTATCTCTCTGTCCTCTATCCTGCGCCCCACCCCTCCACATCCCTATCTGAAAGTACATTAGATGCTACATTTTCAGAGGGGGGGACACTATGGAATGGATGCAAAGGAGGTTTGGCCATTTGTGATTGAACTGCGATTGTTTTTAACTTGAGTGGGGGGTGGGCAGCCTGTTGCTGAGGTGGGGTGGGGCTGAGTGTGGGTGGACTCGAACAGCCATTCCTTTTTCGATCATCCATTGGGAGTAACTTGTTGTTTCGAGCAGTCAATCAGCAGGCGGCAGGGGTAGTGCACTGGTGGACAATCTTTCCATTCAGCTCCTGATGGGGAAATGTTTAAACAGGGCAGTCCTGATCTTCCCATGTTGGTGGACCTTTTCACAGAGGCACCCAATTTTGTTATTTGTAGACTTTAAGACTGTGTTTGGCCACGTTGATGCAGGTCACTGTGATCTACTGCACATTGTGGTGTTGGTTAGTTCACTGCTTGGTGTGGTCACTATCTGAACTACTGATCCTAAGAGCCATGTACTAACTGTCTTGGTAAATGCAGAAAAATGTTTGAGTCTCCCATCTGGGAAGTGAATACTGATCTTGGCTTTGGTCTGGCTTTGTTAATAAAGAGACACAAAGTGATAACAAACATCTCTCCTTGGTGCCAAAGCTGAGCGAGATTCTTCAGTACAGACCTGAACCACAAAGCCAAGTGTGTGGGTAAACACCCTGCCTTTCAAGTACCAGTCCTGCCACAACGCTCTCAAAGGGTCAGCAGTGAACAGGCATGCCCCTCTCAAGCTTGAGCCCTTCAAGCTTGCTTCCACTTTTCATTAAACACCATCACTTTTGAGAGATGCCTTCCATAGACTTCACCCACTGCACATGAACGTTTGTCTCCCCACTCTCCCACTTTGATTATTGCTCGTTCACAGAGTTTTGGCGGGTTGCTGCCATTTGATAACAAATCCTAGAACCCATTAACTGGGGAGAGGAAAGCCATCCCCACTCTGCTAGGGAGCAGTTAGTTCAGAGGTCTCCAGTTTTTGTCCAAGTAAAATTATTAACAGTATCAGCTCCTGACTCTACGGTTGCTGATCACTTTGCAATGAGACATTTTCTTTTTCATAACTTTACAATTTTGTAAACCTTTAGTAGGTCACCTCATTCTGAGGAAAATATTCTTAACTTTTCCAAAGTTCTCCTTCCTGTTATTCCGGTTATCTGAGTCTTTTCCTAGGCTTGAAATCCTTCCATGTGTGGAGCACCATGCGGCTCCTACTTGGCCTAGCCACTAGTCTACACAGCTCTCATTTTTAAAAAAATTAAACAAACAACCTTTCTTTGTTTTTATGCCTTGATCTGTAAATCCTGGTGTGAAACACATCATACTTTCAATAATCTTACCTATTTGTGCATCCAGCTACATGGTGAAATGCAGAGGGAGATGGCAGTGATGGTATTAATGATGACCAGTAATCCAAAAAACAATGCATGCATGTGTCTTTTTTTTTTGCTTTCGACAGCTGTGATCACTATGTTGGTTGGGAGCTTGTTGACAGCTCCAGCTGAGGTCTGTATACTTCAGCGATGAGCTGCTTTTAGCAGTCTTTCTCTGGTTGAAAGCTAACACAGGAAATAAGTTGAAAGTCTGCAGTTTGTTTGTTGGCGAGTGCACTGTTTGTTTCTTCGTGTATTTGATAATTGGAAGTCTGGTAATAGATGGAGGAGACGGGATGGTGTCTCATCTGCAGATAATACTCTTTTCAGTCCTTCCAGATGCTTTGGGAGCTGCTGCCGAGCGTCTTGTCTATTGCAAGTGCTCCTGTCATAATATCAGTAGCACTCCGGGGAGGAAGAGAGGGACTAAATGATGAACAAGCCAGCTGTTTTTCTCTGGACGAGGTTGAGAATTTTGACTCATCGAGAGATGACATATTGGAAAGATGTTGCAGAGTTTTACTTTACAGACCCTTTGACACACAATGTTGTGCTGAACTTTTAACCTACTCTAAGATCGATCTAACCCTTCCCTCCTACATAATTCGATAGTTTTCTATCATTCACGTGCCTATCAAGAGTCTTTTAATTGACCTTGGTGTATCGGCCTCTACCACCATCCCTGGCAGGGCTTTACACACCCATCACTCTGTGTAAAGGACTCGCCTCTGACATCTCTTCCTCCCCCACCCCCCCCCCCCCCCGTACATTCCTTCAATCATCTTAAAATTATGCCCCCTTATATTAGCCATTTCCACCCTGGGAGATTATTCCTGCCTATCCATTCTATCTACGCCTCTTATCTTGTACACCATTATCAAGTCACCTCTCATCCTCCTTTGCTCAAAAGAGAAAGGCTCTAGATTGCGCATTGTCTTCATGAGACATGCCTTCTAGTCTAGGCAGCATCCTGGTAAATTTCCTTACACCCTCACTAAAGTTTCCACATCCTTTCTATAGTGAAACATCCAGAACTGAACACAATATTCCATGTGGTCTAGCCAGAGTTTTATAAGGCTTATGTGTTGAACTCTTGAACTCAATCCCCCAACTAATGAAGGCCAACACACCATACACCACCTTAACCCAATCAACTTGCTTGGTAACTTGGTCCTCAAATGGACCCCAAGATCCCTCTATACCTCCTTACTGCCCAGTCCTGACATTATTCTTTCTGTATTCTTTCTTCAAATTCGACCTTCCAAAATGAATCACTTAAAACTTTTCCAGGTTGAATTCTATCTGCCGATCATGAGGTGGGTTCCTATGTGAAAGGCTGAACCTCTGCCCTATACTTGTATTCCCCTAAGGTCACATTGAACTTTTGGGGACTGGTGAGTCCCTGGTATTGACACTGGGGATTTGAAGCTGTGAGATTTCAATGGAGTGATTGGCAAGTCTTTTGTTTGTAGGTGACCATTACTTTCTACTGTGTGATGTAGGTCAGACTCACTACTTGCTTGCAAGCCCACCCCTGGGGATTGGCCCAGTCTAGTTGCCCTGGGTGGGGATGACATGACCTTTGCAGCCCGGAAGGCACAGGAGAGAAATAGTAGGAGTAGAAAATGGTAGGAGTTAGTCATTTAAACATCCTCCATCAATCCATGTGATCATGGATAATCAACCACATCAATCCCCTGTTCCAGCTTTCTCCCCATGTCCTTTAGTTCCTTTAGTGTTATGAACTATGCCTTTTTCTTGAAATTATTTAATGCTTTCTGTGGTAGAAGATCCCACAGCTTCTCATCTCAGTCCTCTGACTCAATTTCTCTTCAGTTTTGCTGAAACCAGAAATCAGTCAGATGTTCCTTCACTGCACGGCCCTCCTCCCCTAGCAAGAACACCCTTCCTTGCATAAGAGACCTGTCATTTGGGGGGAGAGGGGCCCATTTATTCCTGCTCACTAGCCAGTTCCCTGTTGATATCAGTACTTGTCCTCAATCCCAAGTGTTTTAATTTTGTAACAAATCTCTTGTGTGAGATCTTGTTGAAAGTCCAAATGCCCTACATCTCCTCGTCTACTCTGCAAGTTTCATGCTTAAACTTCTCCTGTAGGCTTGATAAGAATTATTTCCTTTTCATGAGTCCATGTGTCTGATCATATCGGTCTTCACCAGGCACTCTGTTATTGCTGGTGAATCCCAACGCGTACCCACCACTGTCATGCTATCCTGGTTTCTTTGTACCTCTTTAAAATAATAGCTATATTAGCTATTCTCCAATGTGCTCGAGAGTCTGAAGCTAATCCTGCTCTGTTTAGCAATGTAGTAACTAAGGGAAATTTTGACTGGAGGATGGGGTTGGGAGGATATTTGTGTAGAGTTATTAGAACAAGTGCCATCCCTTGCTTAGCGGCCACTGTGACCTCCAAGGAAGTGAGATGGTGTTGCGAGGAGTGCGCGATTTGGGAGAGGGGCTGTGGTTGTTTCAAGAGAATGGAGTCATGGAGGAGAGTGGGAGATGAACTGGGGGGTATTGGGGAGGGGGATTGGTTATTGGGTGTTCTGGGGAAGAATGAGTTGGATGATGGGAGAGAGATAGGCTGTGGGGCATTTGGGGGCAGGGGGCAGTTTGAGAGGCTAATTAGCTGCTGAGTTTCTTTATGAACAGTAGCACAAGCTCTGGGCCAAGTGGCCCCTTGAGTGTTATAAACCATTTGGGGGTAAGTTTGCTTTGGTGATGTCTTCCTGTTCTTTCCCACCCTCTAGGTTCCTCACAGCCTGCAGCGACCTCTCCTGTTTCCAGGTTCTGGGGCTGGGTCTCGGTACTGTCTCCAGGTGCAAATTTTTCTTTTCTTATCATAATCCTTTTGGGTCAAAGCTTCCAAAGTTTCCCCAAGTGAACTGATGACCTGCTGACAAATGGGTCTCCCTGTTAGTGAAGCTCTTTCCTTAAACCACTGGTATTTGCAGGTTCTATTAGAGCAGCCTGCGATCGCTGGGACAATGCGGGAAGGAACTTGAATTAGTGGGAAGCGCTCTGACCTTACTGCAGTGTGTTCCTTCTGAGTCATTCAGAAATGATTGGTTAGTTGGATTTGCAGACTGGAGGGCCAGGAGACGACAGACTGACATCTGTCAGTGCTCAGTTACTTGAACCCAAATCAAACCCTATTATAACTCCTCGGGGAGGCTTGGTTTGAGTTGCAGAATTGCTATCCATGTGCACTTGGGAGATGAAAGAACAGGACCACTTTTGGACCTACTAACTTGCGTTACAACAAAAGAAGCCCTTTAGAAATTGGGGTGCAATGTAATGGTGGATATGTTCATGGCAAGTTTTACACAGTTTGTGTTGCTATGGGATAGTATTAGATGCACTGCCATCTTTCCCACTTTATGAGGGAGCACAGCCCAGCCAAAAAGCAAGTCTCCCAGCAGGCAGGAAGAGGCATTCTCTTTCCCATTTACTTTATCATATTTACTTCGGACATAGGAGATCATTCAGCTCATTGGGTCTATGTGCCTCATTGGTGCCATTGTCCTTTTCATCTCCCTGCAACCTATCTTCTTTCACATGCTCATCAACTCCCCCAGATTCTCACAGCCACAGAAGGGGAAACAATCCTTTAGCCAGCTGCAGTTCCACAGTTTAACTGGGCTTTCGTGTCTGAAGGACTGGGCAATTACCCCATCCAGTGACCAGAAACGTCTGGGTTGAACGTTGTCTAATAATGTACCACCAAATCTTTCAGGTAAAGCTCTGTCCATGATGTACTGGTGGTTGGGCACGTCCTGGTACCGGTTAACAACAGCTGTCTCCTTGCTTGACGTCTACACGCTCTCTAGGTGCGTACTCCCTGCCTCTAACTGGTTAACAAAACCAATGTCGCTCGTCTACCTCCCCCTCACTGTATTACTGTAACTAGTACAACATCCGTGGGGCAGCCCACTCTCTCTGGTACTTATAGTTGTGTTTTGAGAATGGAGCAGGACTGAGTGGCTGGGTCTGCTGACGTGTATTTTCCCCTCCAGGTGTGTCCCCTATGTGAAGAAGTGGCTGCTGCTGGTGTTGCTGGCCTTATTATTGGGTAAGGACCTGCTCCAGATAAACTCTTAGCACTCACTCCATTCATCACCTGTCTGCAGGACAACATGAAGAGAATTTGCTCATTGAGGTGGGAGTAGTTGAGGCAAACCATAAAGCTGGACGTGAGTGGTGACCTGGTTGAATGGAGGGCGGATGAAGGATTGAAAATAGAGCTGGGGCCCATGGGTTAGGGTGACAACAAACAATACTGAGGGTGAGGTGTCTGGGATCTAAAGTTCTGATTGGATTTTGGAGGTCAAGGTGCAAACAGCTGTTTGAATGCAGGTTGTACTGTATATTCATTTTTTTTCTGTATTTGTTAACATCATTGTCCTGATGCACACGCTTCCAGTAAGTATAAACATAGGAGGAGAGTGCAGATGATGTGTAACTGGAACGAGGGTGCAGAAGTAGGTGGGGGTTGTAGATTTTTGTTGGGATTGTGTTATGTATCCGCAGAGCAGGAAAGACAAGTCAGCTGTCAGTTCAAGATCTGCCTCTCAGCCGTGACAATCCCTGTTGACAGCCAGTAACCAGTTTTCCTTCCGCAAGATGAGTGTGTTAGTCTTTGTCTCTGGCACCAAACATTCGCAGCCTGGTGTGCAGATCATATTTTTGTTTTGTGTCCTCTCGCCTGCTGCATATTGGATGGCTGGTTGCAGGAGATCTAATCTCTTGTCAATCAAGTCCTTCTGCCTTTGGGCCTGCTGCATATGGCACTGGATAGGCTTTGTAAAACTTGGGCTGGCAGTTATCCTTAACCTTGAACTTAGCTGCCAGACCACTGTGTACTAGAGTGTCAGCATGGAAAACCTACTGCCACCTGTGCAATAGAATTCAATACAGGGTTTGCCCCAATTGATGCAGGACAGCACCGATAGCATCTTTTTAATCCAATTTCTGCCCGGCAAGTTAGGTTGTTGGCTTCCCCTGACTACAGGCACAGGTAAGTGAAAGAAATCCCCCAGTAAGTCATTTCCACTAAGTACACCATACATGTCAGTACTCTCTCCAGTGTAGCTGCAGAAATTGAGTTTGACAATAAGTTTGGAATCTGGTGCAAGGATAATTCGTTTACAGACAGCTGACCCAGTATCCAGCTTAAATTTCATGGGCTGGTTGTCCACATTGAGTGCAACCAAGTAAGGAGGCTGGTTTCGGTGGCTCACGTCGTGGGTTTGGAAAATACTGCCCACTTCACTCTGGCTGTCTCCTTGCATGGAGTTAATGGTTGAATTTTGCTATTTTCTCATGGCGCATTGCTTTCTCGAGGTACCTTACTTACTAGTAGAACCAGCAGACTGTTTTTTGATGTTTGCAGTTAGACCATTGGGCATGACTTCCACCACAGCGACGGCTGCCTTGCAGAATCTTATGTGATCTCGGTGGAGACTGTAGCCTATGGGCCAGTATCGGCTGGCAAACATTGACATTTCTGAGAGGGGTCTGAAGCTGAAGAGTCTTGACTGCCTCCCATATTTACAATGATGGACAATACTTTCTCTGAAACTACACACAAACTTCACACCTCCCGATTTGCACCCACACCACAGACATCAAATGAATTTTAATCAGCATTGTCTGGTCTGGGATTCACGGCTTTTAGGGGCCTATTGTTCAGAGCAGCACTCCAGATTAAATCCACAATACACGTTCAGATGTGAAGTCTGGGTAGCCAAAGTAATTTCCTATAGGTAAATGTGCTCAACCCAAAAATTGCTTTAATGGACCATTCTTGTTTTGATCCTTCTTACCAAAATGTTACGTATCTGTGGGGCAAGAATGACAATGCAGAAGTACAGTTAAACATTATTTACCTGAATCATGTTAGCAATGTTACAAGATGGACAATTTACAGTGTGAGAGCTATGAACCGAACTCACCAAGACAAAGAGATGTGCACCTGAAAGCCCACACCAAACAGTGTGCCTCCCACACGTAGGAGGGCCAATGATTCACTGCACGATTGATTGATTGTCCGCATGTGCACTTGTCACATTCTTGCAATTGATCTTGGAAACATAGAAAACCTGCAAGACAATACAGGCCTTCAGCCCACAAAGCTGTGCTGAACATGTCCTTACCTTAGAAATCACCTAGGGTTACTCATAGCCCTCTGTTTTTCTGAGCTCCATGTACCTATCCAGGAGTCTCTTAAAAGATCCTATTGTATTCTATTGTATCCGCTTCCACCACCGGCGCCGGCAGCCTGTTCCATGCACTCACTACTCTCTGCATTTTTTTAAAAAAACAACTTACCCCTGACATCTCCTCTGTACCTACTTCCAAGCACCTTAAAACTGTGCCCTCTTGTGGCAGCCATTTCAGCCCTGGGGAAAAAGCCTCTGACTATCCACACGGCCAATGCCTCTCATCATCTTATACACCTTTATCAGGTCACCCCTCGTTCTTAGTCGCTCCAAGGAGAAAAGACCAAGTTCACTCAACCTGTTCTCATAAGGCATCCTCCTCAATCCAGGCAACATCCTCGTAAATCTCCTCTGCACCCTTCCTGTGGTTTTAACATCCTTCCTGTAGTGAGGTGACCAGAACTGAGCACAGTACTCCAAGTGGGGTCTGATCAGGGTCCTATATAGCTGCAACATTACTTCTCTGCTCCGAAATTCAATCCCACGATTGATGAAGGCGGATGCACTGTATACCTTTTTAACCACTGAGTCGACCTGCGCAGCAGCTTTGAGTGTCTTATGGATTCGCATCCCAAGATCCCTCTGATCCTCCACACTGCTGAGAGTCTTACCGTTAATGCTATATTCTGCCATCATATTTGACCTACCAAAATGAACCACTTCACACTTATCTGGGTTGAACTCCATTTGCCACTTCTCAGCCCAGTTTTACCATCCTATCAATGTCCTGCTGTAACCTCTGACAGCCCTCCACGCTATCCACAACACCCCCAACCTTTGTGTCATCAGCAAATTTACTAACCCATCCCTCCACTTCCTCATCCAGGTCATTTATAAAAATCACGAAGAGTAAGGGTCCCAGAACAGATCCTGAGGCACACCACTGGTCACTGACCTGCATGCAGAATATGACTCATCTATAGCCACTCTTTTTTGCCAGTTTGGCAGGCCAGTTCTGGATCCACAAAGCAATGTCCCCTTGGATCCCATGCCTCCTTACCTTCTCAATAAGCCTTGCTGAAATCCATATACACTACATCTACTGCTCTACCTTTATCAATGTGTTTAGTCACATCCTCAAGAAATTCGATCATGCTTGTAAGGCATGACCTGCCTTTGACAAAGCCATGCTGACTATTCTTAATTGTATTATCCCTCTTCAAATGTTCCTATCTCCCTCGATCTGAAACACTCCTTCTCACTTATTTATAGGCCGGTCAGCTGAGCAGAGGGGTGGCAAACTGAATTTGATCCAGAGAAGTGTAAAGTACAATATTTGCGGCAGGAGTTGTAACAAGGCAACAATAGAACAATATTGTAGTGTGTTGCAACGGAAGGACTTTGGAGTATATATCCACAGATCCTCGGGGACAGGAGAATAGTCATAGAACACTACAGCACAGAAACGGGCCATTCAGTTCAACTAGTCTGTCCCACACCATTAACCTGCCTAGTTCCATTGACCTGTACCCAAACCATAGCATACCATACCCCTCCCATCCATCTATCTATCCAAATTTCTCTTAAATGTTGACATCAGACCTGCATCCACCACTTGCACCGGCAGCTCATTCCACGCTCTCACCACCCTGTGAATAAAGACGTTTCCCTTCATGTTCCCCTTAAACATTTCACTGTTCACCCTTAACCCACATCTTCTAGTTCTAGTCTCACTCGACCTCAGTGGAAAGAGCCTGCTCTTTCATAATTTTCTTCCTCATCCCTCATAATTTTGTCTACCACTATCAAACCTTCTCAATCTTCTACGTTCTAAGGAGTAAAGTCCTAACCTATTCAATCTTTCTCCATAATTCAGGTCCTTGGGTCCCAAGAGCATCCTTGCAAATTTTCTCTGCACTCTTTCAATCTTATTTCCTGTAGGTAGGTGGCCAAAACTTCACACAATACTCCAGCTTAGGCCTCACCAATATGTACTACAATTTCAAAATAACATCCCAACTTCTGTACTCAATACTTGGACTTATGATGGCCAATGTGCCAAAAGCTTTCTTTAGGACCCTACTTAACTGTGATGTAACTTTCGTAGAATTATGGACATGTATTCCCAGATCCCCATGTTCTATGCACTCACTCTTCATTGCCCTAGTGCTTACTGTATAAGACTTACCCTGGCTGGTCCAACCAACGTGCAAGACCTTGCACTTGACTGCATTAAATTCCATCTGCTATTTTCCAGCTGATGCAGATCCTGCTTCAAGCCATGGTAGTCTTCCTCACTGTCAAATACATCCCCAATCTTGATGTCATCCACAAATTTGCTGATCCAGTTTACTGCATTATCCAGATCATTGATATAGATGACAAACAACAAAGGACCCAGCACCGATCCTTGTGGCGCACCACTAGTCAAAGACCTCCAATCAGAGAGGCAGCCATCTACTAACACTCTCTGGCTTCTGCGAAGCCAATGCCTAATCCAATTTACTACCTCATCTTCAATGCCAAACCACTGATCCTTCTTGACCAAGCTCCCATGAGCTACCTTTTCAAAGGTCCAGTTAAAGTCCATGTAGACAACATTCACTGCCTTGCCTTCAACTTTCCTGGTAACTTCCTCAAAAAAATAATGAGATTAGTTAGACACGTCCTACAACACACAAATCCATCTTGACCATCTCTAATCAGTCCCTGTCTATCCAAATACTTTATTCAGTCCCTTCAAATACTTTGTAATAATTTTCTCACTACTGATATCAGGCTCACTGGCTAATTCTTAGAGCCTTGCTTAAAAAGTGAAACAAGATTAGTTATCCTCCAATCCTCTGGCACCTCACCAGTGCCTAAGGATGTTTAAAATATCTCTGCTAAGGCCTCTAATTTCAGCACTAGCCTCCCACGGGGATCAAGTGAACACCTTGTTACGCCCTGCGGATTTATCCACCCTAATTTGCCTCGACAACAAACAACTCCTCCTCTGTAATCTGTATAGGGTCCATGACCTCACTACTGTTTTGCCTCAGTTCTATAAACTCTGTCCATCTCTTGAGTAAATTCAGCAGCAAAAAATCAATTTCAGATTTCCCCCATTTCTTTCGGCTCCACACAGATTTTCTTATTGATCTTCCAGAGCACCAAATTTTGTCCCTTGTCAGTTTTATCCTTTTGCTCTTAATATATCTATGGATGTCATTGGGAATATCCTTCATCTTGTCTGCTTGAGCAACCTTGTGCCTTCTTTTGGCCTTCCTGATTTTCTCCTTGGTGTTCTCTTATATTTCTTATACACCCTAACTGCCTTATTTGTTTCTACTTGCCTATACCTGTTAATGCAGCTAAATCATTTTCTGAACCAGGACTTCAATATCTTTTGAAAGCCAAGATGTCCAAAATCAGTTATCCTTGCCTTTTATTCTGACAGGGACATGCAGTACAAATTCTGTACTCTCAAAATTACACTTCTGAAGGTCTCCCCCTTACCAAGTACACCTTTGTCTGAAACAACCTGCCCCAATCTACACTTGCCAGATGCCATCAATATTGGCTTTACTCCGGTTTAGAATCTCAACCCACAGACCAGACCAATCCTTTTCCATAATTAGCTTGAAACTAATGGTATTATGATCACTAGATGCAAAGTGTTCCCCTACGCAAACTTCTGTCACCTGTCCTGTCTCATTCCCTAATAGAAGATCTAGTATTGCTCTCTCTAGTTGGGACTTTTGTTTACTGATTAAGGAAACTTATCTGAACATATTTGATAAACTTTCCCTTCTAATCCTTTTACAGTATGGGAGTCCCAGTCAATATGTGGAAAGTTAAAATCACCCACTATCACAGTGTTTTGTTTCTTTCAACAGTCTGCGATGTTTTTTCAAGTTTGCTCTTGTAAATCCTGTAGATAGTTGGGTGGTTTATAATGTAATTCCATTAATGTGGTCAGGCCTTTCTTGTTCTTCAGTTCTATCCATAAAGCCTCAAGAGATGAGTTCTCCAGTCTGTCCTGACAGAGCACTGCCATGACATTTTCCCAGACTAGCAATGCCACCTTCCCCCTTTAATCCCTCCTGCTTTACCACGTCTAAAACAATGGAACCCCGGAACAATGAGCTGCCAGTCCTGCCCTTCCTGCAACCAAGTCTCAGCAATGGCAGTCAATAGCTACAGTATCATAACTCCACATGCTGATCATGCCCTAAGCTCATCCGCCTTTCCTACAATACTGCTTGTGTTGAACTGTACGCAGCTCAGAACATTAGTCCCATCATGGTCAACCTTCTGATTCCTGACGTATGTATGCATAACAATGGCTTTCCCACAACCACTCCACTCTTTTCTGGCATGCTCGTTCTCAACCCCCTGTGTCTCTAGTTTATTCCCCCCTTCCCACCCACCCGCACTTCCTGCTAGGATATTAGCTGCTCCTCGAATTGAGATGCAAACCATTCTTTCTGTACAGTCCCACCTTCCCTGGTAGAGAGCCCAATTTTCTAAAAACCTGAAGCCTTGCCTCCTGCACCATCTCCTTAGCCACATGTTAAACTGTATAATCTTCCTATTTCTGACCTTACTAGCATCTGGCACAGGCAGCAGTCCTGAGATCACAACCCTGGAGGTTCTATCCTTTAATTTTGCACCTAATTCACTGAACTCACTTTGTAGTACCCTGTCACCCCTCCTACATATATCATTGGTATTGAGATTAACAACCTCTGGCTGCGCCCCCTCCTGAGGACTGGATTTGAAATATCCCTGACCCTGGCACCCAGGAGGCAACATACCACCCAGGAATCTTGTTCTTGTTCACAAAATCTCCTTTCTATACCCCTAACCAACAAATCCCCTATCACTACAGCTCGCCTCTTCTCCAATGGAGTGGATAGAGAGTACAAAATGCTAATGAACCAATGCAGAAAATACTCAAGTTGAATAGCATCTATGTAGAGAGGCACATTCAAGAATGATTAATCTTTTTGCCAGGGTGCAAGAGTCTGAAACTAGAGGGAATTGATTTAAGGCAAGAGGGAAAAATCTATAGGGCAGCTTTTCACACAAACTGTGCTGGGCATATGGAATGAGCTGTCATAAGAAATGATAGAGCAAGGTACAATGACAACATATAAAAGACATTTAGACAGGTATACGAATAGGAAAGGAATATGGTCCACATGTCAGCAAATGAGACTTGTTCAGGTAGGCAAATTAGTCAGCTTGGACAAGTAGGGCCAAGTCGTCTGTTTCCATGTTGTATGATTCTACGTTTTTAAGATACTTTTTGTTAAAAATCGATCAAGGTATAGAATATAAGAGCAAGGAGGTTATGCCAGAAGGCTTTCTGTGCAGTTTTTGTCACAACATGACATGAAAGATCTGTTTACACTGAAGAGGGTGTAAAAGAAATTTATAAGGATGTTGCCGGGACTGGAATTTCAGCCATGACAAAAAGTTGAATGGGTTGGAACTGTTTTAAGAGGAGTTTGAGGGGACATTTAATTAAGGTGCATAAGTGGGAACCTGGATAGAATTTATAGAAAGGACCTGTTCTTTGGCTGATGGGTCAAGAACCAAGAGGCATAGATTTAAAGTAGTGGTAGAAGGATAAAATGAGGGTTGATGAGAAAGCTTCTCCCTGGATGCTGGGGAGTGGAGAGGCAGAAACCCTCACAACATTGAAGCTCGGTGTGTTCTTGAAGAGCCAAGGCCCGCAGGGCTGCAGATGTAGTGCAGAGGTGGGTTAGGGTGGGAAACTGGCACCAACACTATGAGCCAAATTGCCTTCTGTATCTTAAATGTATGCTTTCTTTTTGTTCTGCCTCTGCAGGTGTTTGCCTCTTACTATCAGCCAGAAGTATCTGGTCTCGTGCTGAGAAGCCAGTGGAAGGAGCAGGAACTGAGAAGAGGGTAGTTGGGCCTCAGGAGCCGGCAGCCCCTGTGCTGGACCTCACTCTACAGGTGAGCTCCTATGCATTAAGTCGGTAGCTTTTG
The DNA here is from genome assembly GCF_030144855.1 of Hypanus sabinus. NCBI lineage: Eukaryota > Metazoa > Chordata > Chondrichthyes > Myliobatiformes > Dasyatidae > Hypanus > Hypanus sabinus. The sequence continues at coordinate 18,536,292 of NC_082734.1, forward strand.
GTTCACTCTGGTGGCAAATCTCACTGTAGCTCCTGGAGTCGCATCTCCAGCCTGGCTCACAGATTTGCTGGAGTTACTATGGCTGCAGGTTCCCACAAAGTCTACTCTCCGCCCCCCCCCCCCCCCACACCCCAAATGGTACAGCCATCAGTGGCTTTAGCAACTTGCACATCCATAGGTTGTTATCAGTGTACTTGTCCCCATATCCGAGACTCGAGGATGGTTCCAGAATCCAGTGAATACCCAGTGCATCCCTACACTCACTGGAGTTCTTCCAAAATAACACAATCTGAGAAACTTAACTGGCCCTTTAAAGCCAGCCTCAGTCATGTAGGTGCCAAAATAAATGCCCTATTGCCTTCCTTGGTGCCTCCTCTGCTGACACCTCCCATCACCTGCAGACCAACAGTCTAAAGGCTGTTACCCCAGTTACATTTGCAGAGCCTAGTTTCCTCACAATGTGCCTGTTCAGTATGATGCAGGAGAATGGACCAATGCCCTTGAATGTGGAGATTTTTTTAAAAATGCGTGACAGATATTCTCACCCTTTCCCAGACAATTTGATGCTTTCAGTTGTGTTGCGTCCACTGGATCACCAAAACTCTAGTATCTATATTAAGAAGAAAACCATTCAGCCCATCAGAGTTTTACACAGATAATTTATTGCAGCAGTTAACCTACCTTTGGGTCTTTGTGATGAGAGATTTTGATTTTGCAGTTCTTCAGTTTCAAACCAATCCATGATTGTGTTCTTCCCCCTCTGTTATCTTGACCAACTTTCAATCACCCTGGAGGTCCGACTCAATAGACAGTAGGTGCAGGAGTAGGCCATTCGGCCCTTCTAGCCAGCACTGCCATTCACTGTGATCATGGCTGATCATACACAATCAGTACCCTGTTCCTGCCCTCTCCCCATAAACCTTGACCCCGCTATCTATAAGAGCTCTATCTAACTCTCTCTTGAATGCATCCAGAGACTTGTCCTCTGCTGCCTTCTGGGGCAGAGCATTCCACATATCCACCACTCTCTGGGTGAAAAAGTTTCTCCGCATCTTTGTTCTAAATGGCCTACCCCTTATTCTTAAACTGTGGCCTCTAGTTCAGGACTCACCCATCAGCGGGAACATGCTTCCCGCCTCCAGCGTGTCCAATCCCTTAATAATCTTATGTGTTTCACTCAGATCCCGTCTCATCCTTCTAAGTTCCAGTGTATACAAGCCCAGTCGCTCCAATCTTTCAACATATGACAGTCCTGCCATTCCGGGAATTAACCTTGTGAACCTACGCTGCACTCCCTCAATAGCAAAAATGTCCTTCCTCAAATTTGGAGACCAAAACTGCACACAATACTCCAGGTGTGGTCTCACCAGGGCCCTGTACAGCTGCAGAAGGACCTCTTTACTCCTATACTCAATTCCTCTTGCTTTCATTGACTGATGTACAAGAACACCTAGATCTCGTTGTACTTCCCCTTTTCCTAACTTGACTCCATTTAGATAGTAATCTGCCTTCCTGTTCTTGCCACCAAAGTAGATAACTTCACATTTATCCACATTAAACTGCATCTGCCATACATTTGCCCATTCACCCAACCTGTCCAAGTCACCCTGCATTCTCATAGCATCTTCCTGACATTTCACACTGCCACCCAGCTTTGTGTCATCAGCAAATTTGCTAATGTTACTTTTAATCCCTTCATCTAACTCATTAATGTATATTGTAAACAGCTGCGGTCCCAGCACCGAACCTTGCGGTACCCCACTGGTCACAGTCTGCCATAAGGGACCCGTTAATCCCTACTCTTTGCTTTCTGTCAGCCAGCCAATATTCAATCCATGTCAGTACTCTGCCCACAATACCATGTGCCCTAATTTTGCCCACTAATCTATGTGGGTCTTTATCAAAAGCTTTCTGGAAATCCAGGTACACTACATCCACTGGCTGTCCCTTGTCCATTTTCATAGTTGCATCCTCAAAAAAACTCCAGAAGATTAGTCGAGTATGATTTTTCCTTCATAAATCCATGCGGACTCGGACTCATCTTGTCCGGGACACTGAAATGCCATTATTTGCTGCCTTCGCTGTGCCTTCAGAGATCAAAGTTTCAAATTTGAAATTCCCTTCCTATAACAGTTTGGCACTCAGTCTAGGCTGGAGGACAAGCAGCAGGTGCTAGGCTTGAACAGTGGACTGAACTGTTCATCAACTGCTTTTGTCTTGTAGTTGGAGGAAATTTCTTTGCACATGATACTGATGTCAGGCAAGTTGTGTGCTCACAGGGGACTGCAGGGAAATGGCTGTATAGATATACTCCCTCCTGTGGGCAGATGAGCTGACAGGGTGTTGGAGCTGGAGAGGCTACAGCACACCAATGCTGTTCCAGTTGTGTATATAAACCCTTGCCTCTTACAGTTCCTTAAGCTAGTGCTATGTGGCTGGTCTTTGGTCCGCAAATTGCAGTTCTCCAAATGGGAAAAATTCTCCCTTCAGCTCATTCAAGAAGCAGCTTCAAACAGAGAGAGGTGATCAAATCAGAGGGCTGTATTACAAAATTATCATGGAGAACTCCATGAGTTAGAACTCTCTACATGGGGAGTGAGGGAAGGAGTGATGCCATTCACCTCCAACATTGAGACAATGCACACTAAAAAAAATCCTTGTGTAGGGCAAGTCTGACCCAATCAGCCATTCTTCTCTCCCTGTCATTCACCTAGTTGCCCATCCTCCCTGCCAATCACAACACAGAAGATTTGGTTATCCCCCTCCTTCCTGTCAATCAAACATCCATCTCTCCAGCTTCCGAAGGTGCTTCTGTCTGGTCTCCCATTCACTTGCCTGTCATTCCAGTGCAGCTGACATCTGTAGATGGGACCCACATCTGAATCGACTGCACAGTAATGCAGCCATTGACCTTTAAAGATCTTTAAAGATCCTGTGGGGAAGGGCTGGGGTGGGAAGAGTGCTTCAGCATTTCTTTTGCCTTGACGGGCAGTTCATCGCCATGAATTAATTTCTTGATCCTCAAGAAAACCTGGCCTAGCAGGTTTCTGAATGAAGGCTGTCGTTTCCTCTGACACACCTGGTCTGAGTCCTGACCTTCCAGTTCAGCATTAAGAACCTATTTTGCAGTCATTCAGTCACTCTCAGGCAACTGACCAGTCACTCACAGGCTGATAGAATTGTGGCTGGTTTCTAAGAATTTCACAACACATGGCCTTTGGTTATTTTATGCAGCACTGCCCTCCCTGCACCCATGTGTGTGCAGTTTGCACAGTCCTTGTCATCTGCCTGTATCTGTGTGGTTAGCACCCATTCCTCCTCCAATGGCAACAAGTCAGGAAGAGTCCAAAGAACTAACTTGGGTGAATAATTTTGGTCATTACAGTGCAGGAGGCTTCTGAGGCCATAGTGTGCATGTCAGCTCCAGTAAGTAAATGTGGAATCAAACTGCATACAGTCTCCTCACAGAAAGAGAAGTGAGACTCTTGTTGGTTTGTGTCTGTGGTTATGAGGTGTTGGTAAGAGCCTGCCACCACCCAGGCACAATGCAACATCTAATTTAACATCGTGAAGACGTGATACCCGAGGTGGGAGTTGCTCTTTCTTCAGTCTGTGAGTGTTTTGTTTTAGTAAGGGCTTAAAATCAAACACTGGAGAAATGTTGATCAGTGGAGTTGGTGAGAAGGGAACGGGAGAGCTAGAAAAGTAGGGGGAGGTGGTGACAAAGAGGGAAACAGCAACAGGAGGAGGAATGGCTGAAGGGAGGGACAGGGATTAGTAGAGAGAGGAGGGAGTTAATAATGAGGTAGGCAAATTGGTTGGCTGGGGGGGGCAAATTGATTGGGATTAGAAGTTGGGGAGGGCTGCCAGTGTCAGCTGCGAAGGCAGTGTTTTAGATTTCTGGGATGCCCCACAGAAGAGTCGAGCCTTGGCTGTGGCAATACATCTGGTTGACAGGTGGTGGCGGGTAATGTTCTGGACTGGGCTGATGTCTAGCATCATTTCTAGTCTGAATTGCAGGCACGAGTGCAGAGAATGGAGCTGCAGCTCGAACAGCTGACCACTGACTTCCGGGCTTGGCTGGACCAAAGCAATGGGCAGGGTCAGCCCACGGAGGCACAGCCCGATCATGTCACACCCCCACTGACACAGGCCCACATCACCAAGCTGCTTGGCGAGATGACCAACCAGAAACTGGAGGAGCTTCGGGACAGCCTGCCCTTTGACTCGCTGAGAAAGGTTCAGGTGAGTGTCAAATTCCGTCTCCGCTCCTGGTAGCACGGCTAGGGACCCTCCCACCACTGCGAGTCAGGACATCAGTGAAATGTGAAGCCAGTTCATTGGGGAGTGCGGTAGGGGGTTATCAGACAGTGATTTGGGTGAGGTGTGGGCAGATAGTCTGAGCACAGGAGATCTGGCTCTGGCTGTCAGCAGCCTGGTAATCTCTCTGTGGAAAGGTGGGGGATGGAGATGCTCAGGGTAAGGATGTGTATTCTTGGTGAGGCTCAGGACCTTGGGGAGAGAGGAGATGTAACTGGGGAAATTTGGTGACACTTGGTCTGTTCACTTCCAGGCTGACATAGCTGCCATCCAGCAGAAGCAAGAGGGCCAGATGGAGCCTGAGCTACGGACAGTTAGAAGTCAAAACCAGGTGGGTACAAGAGAGGTAAGGGGGCTGATGATTCTAGTGTGGCAGTCTCTCTTGGCCTGCTTGTGATTAGGGGAGCAGATTCTTGTCGACTTGGTCTCCCATCCTGTGCCTGCCCCTTGACTACACTGTCTATCAATCAGGTGTGAGTTCATAACTTTTCATCTAAGTGAGACCTGGCACCAATATCAGGAGGGCCTTCTCTCCTTCGCCCCATACCTCAGAGCTGCATTATATGCTAACCGTTTATCCTCATGTTCCATATATTAAAGTCGGTCACCTCAGCCTAGAATATATTTGGGGATTAAGTCTCCCCAGCCTCTTTAGCAGAGAATCCCACTCCATCTTGTGGGTATTAAGTTGCTACAGTTAAATTAAGTTGTGACAGGTAGTGGAGTCTTGGTCCAGCCCTGTGATCATTCTGAGCCAGCCAGCAAATCCAGCATTGATGGATATGGGGCACAGACTATTAGAAAATTCAATAATTGCAAGCACATAACAGAAAAAGGAGAAAAATGACCACTGGGCATTTTGAAATCTGAGACGGAGGGAAATGGAAAGCATCTGGATCAAACCTGGGCAGGCATGCCTGCCCTCTCGGTGGTCTTGTGTGTGAAACATAGAGCCTTTTATTGAGTCTACCAGGTAGGACACAGTGTAAGTAGGGCAATAATCCAGTCAGGTAAAAGTCTCTGTGTACTTCAACATCACTGTCTCCTACTTGGATCCACACATCCAGAGACTGATCAGTGTGAACTGGTTTCATCATCTCCTTAAGGGAGTCTGCACGGCCATTGTATGTATGAGGTATAGGATATTCAAGATCAAAGTCCAGTGTCCCTTCCCTCTTGTACCTGGGCTCTCTACAGCAGACATCTTAAAATGCTGCAGAGATATTGGGGTGGCACAGTAACGTAATGCCATTACAGCACCAGCAACCCTGGTTCAATTCTGCTGCTCTCTGTATGGAGTTTGTACATTCTTCCCGTGACCACGTGGAGTTCCTCTGGGTTCTTTGGTTTCTCCCAACATTCCAAAGGCATACTGGTTAATTGAATATTCGGGTGTTAACTGGGTGGCTTGGGCTCGTTGCACTGGAAGGGCCTGTTACCATGCTGGATCTCTTATAAAATATATCCAGTGCTGCTTTCACAATCTTCCATATTCACTGGAGATATAAGCACACTAATGTCAGTGTTGTCTCTCAGACAATATCCAGTCAGTCACATAAGGTCAGGCACAGATGCACTATTCCAAGTTGTAGTGAGAAGAAATACACTGATGAGCGTAGAACACTAAAGCACAGTATAGTCCCTATGGCTCAGGTAGATAGATCTGGAAAAATATATTATGTGTACCTACTATATGCTGGGAATTCCTGGCTTGCGACTGCTGAAAGTGAACCTCGAGTCAATGCATCAGGAGCAAACAGACTCCCTATGTGAGCAGTGTAAGATGCATACCACATCCCAGGTTGCCCACCTAGCAGCTGCCTCCTGCCCCATCTATGGGAAAAGTCTGCAGTTCCCACCTTGGAATCCACAAAGTCAGACGGGAAACAAGACATTATTGATATTTCAGTAGAAAGGCAGCACAGTGTCTCAGCTGGAAGACCCACTTTCTCACTGTGCCAATGAACCAAGTTTGATCATGACCTTGGGGACTATCTGTGTGCAGATGGAACAAGTGTTTAAATCAAATAGCTCTAGAATAAATTTTAGACTGTGACTATGTAGATTTTATAGAGATGCTCTGGTTTCCTCCCGCATCCCAAAGACATGCCAGTTGTAAATTGACCCTGGTGTGCAAGTGAGTGGTAGGATTTGGAAAGTATTTGGAAATGCAGAGAACTGGTTACAGGGGAAATTAGGAGGAATGAAATTCTATCTGAGTAGGCATAGTTCAAAGTAAATTTATAATCAAAGTACATACATGTCACCATATAAACCCTGTGATTCATTTTATTATGGGCATACCCAATAAATCCATGCTAGAATAACCATAACAGAACCAAAGAGAGAGTGCAACAACTTGGGCATTCAACCAGTATGCAAAAGACACCATCGTCGTGGTTTCCATGCCATTGATCTTGGTGTGCAACATCAAGTACACATTAAACAAATACACACACAGGTGTCTTTGCTTTGTGGAAATGAAGCAAAGACCATCATCCTTGACCTTGAGGAATGGCCACGACAACAAAAAGACACCAAACTGCAAATGTACAAAGAAAGAAATAATAATAAACAAATAAGCAAGAAATTTAAAAAAAAACATGAAATGAAGATTCCTTGAAAGTGAGTTCATAGGTTTGGGAACATTCCAGTGGCCAAGTGGCCCTTTGGTTCACGAGCCTGATGGCTGAGGGGTAGTAACTATTCTTGAACCTGGTGGTGAGAGTCCTGAGGCTCCTGTACCACCTTCCTGATGGCAGCAGCGAGATGAGAGCATGGCCTGGGTGATGAGGGTCGCTGATGATGGATTCTGTTTTTCTGTGACAGCATGAAACTCAATGAGCTGAAATTGCCTTCTATGTCATAAGGAAATATCATAAGTGCAAAGATAAAGACACTATGTATTTGGTGTGTGTGCATATACATGTTGTTGTGGGGTAAGTGTAGATATGAATAGAATTAAAATATGCAATTTAAGAAGAAATGAATTTTGTTGATTTCCTTCCTTAGGAGATGTTACAGAAGGTGAAGGGAGTGGAATCTGCTGTTGAAAGGTACAGGGGTGGGTTGTGGTCACATTTCCTGACACTGTAAAACTGCTCACAGTGGTAGACACAGCTGCAAAGTTAACTGTTACCAAATTAGCAGCTGGATGTTGACATGCTGTCCGCATTGTCTGCAGCTATATCAGAAGCCTGTCGTAGGTTGCACAGCAGTAAGTCTGCTTCTGGCTGAGCTGGAAGCAGTATAACACTGGTCCTATGTTTCCAGTCAGGAGATGAACAACAGCACAGCCTTTCCCCTCGAAGGGGAGCTTCTCTGGCTGCTGTATGAAAGTTTAACACCCTTTACTGGACAACTCTGCTCTTGCCTTCTTGCAGAATTAATGTGTGTGTCTCCACGTTTCCTGCCTTGCTACCATTTCAAAAGTGCTGAACCTTGTCTAGTTGTTGATCCAAAGATTTAGGCCCCAAAAATCACTGAGAAACATGGTTAACTTTTCTGTTTCTTAACTCTGGCTCACTGAGGTTGACATCTCCCATCCCTATCGTTGCCCCAGGTGACTGGAGAGACTGGGAATCGCCTGGTTCTGGATACTGTGAGAGGCGCTAGTCAGCTGCAGTAAACAGAGTGGAGCAGGATTCCTTTGGATGTGCTGATGTGTTTTCAGAATTTGCTAAAAATTATTTTTCAATTGTTACGTACCCCGTAACTGGGTCACTTACCAGCAAAGATAGAGAAGTCCGTTGAAGTCTGATGGTACTATTTTTAACAATATTTATTGATAAAAATACACAAAATAATATCAATGCAAACATACAGATAATATACGTCATCAATACTAAATCTAAACGTGCAGGTATAATGATAATCAATAAGAAATAAGCTGTATCGTTGTCTAGGGGATAATGGATTGTCCGATGGAAATATGAAAGTCACTTTAGGTTCGTTCAAGCTGCAGCGTTTTGGTTTGAGAGAAAGACAGGTTAAAACTTGCCCAGTCCTTTTATGATGTCAATCCTTCGAGAGTCGTTGGAAGTTGCTCCCCGTTGTTAGCTAAAAGCCGTTCTTTTGTGGTAAAGGACACCGGTTCCGGGGCAAATGGAACCAAACGCACGTGGCCTCCCCCACTGGCTTCCGCTATTACGGGATCGCTAGCGTTTCTTCTGGTGCGTCTGGGATGATGCAATCTCTCCACCAACCTCCCGCTCTGTTCATTGCCTGGGGCTTCGATGCATCATACAGGATGCAATACACAAGTCCGTCTCCAAGAGACGATAGCCGTTATCAATGGGTCCACCTTCTCAGAGGCCAGGTCACATTCCAATCTTTGTGAATTCTGCATGTCTTTCTCTCATTTCCTGGGTCTCCTGAACGGACTCAATAGTGATCTTGCGATTCTCACAAAGGAGGGGGCTAGCCCGCAACCCTTCGGCCCCTCAGAGCTGTGGTACATTCATAACACAATCTACTCTGGGATTTTGCAGTAACTAAATTTTAACTAAGTTGTTGTCAGCCTGCTCTTTCTGTTTGTCTTGTTCGATGCAGCATGACTGATGAACAGAAGAAGTTACTGTATGCAGTTGGCCAGTTGGAGGACCAACTGAGCCAGACCCAGCTGGAGCTGCAGGCTGCACACACGGCCCAGAAAGATGTGGTTTCCAATATGCAAGCACTTGGCAACAGGGTTGAAAGTATGACGGGTGATGTAGGTGTTACAAATTGTTTTTATTAAGCAGTAAAAAGATCAAAACTCTTGTTAGTGCCTCTGTCACCCAGGAGAAAGCAATCTTGTTAAGGAACTTAAAATGAAAAGGAATGTTTTGTCTGGAGCTAGATGGACAGAATTTGATTCTCAGCACTGTCTGTATTGCTAAAAAGGTCATGAAAAGGTTAACATTTAACAAGATGGGAAATGTTGGTTCGGATTAGGATTTCAAAGGTACGATTTAATGTTAAGAGAATTGTATACAATACACATCCTGAAATGCTTTTTCTTTGCAATCATCCATGAAAACAGAGGAGTGCCCCAAAGAATGAACTATAGTCAAATGTTAGAACCTCAAAGGTATCTCTCTCTCCCCACCCCCAAAGATTTGTAATAATCTGTAGTTCTATCTTCACTACTGTGGCCCTTGTTCCCTGCATGACGGCTGGGTAGTTCCATACCTCACTCCAGGCAGTTTGAGTTGGGCTTATTTTCCAACCATATTCCTTTTCCTGTCCTCTCTTAATGATTTGTGAGTGCCTATCCAAGAACTTGCTACACTGGAACCAATGTAGCCCATTGAGTCCCAAGTCAATAGATTTCTCATAATCTCAGAATTACTCCCATTTTCCTGCTGTAGATCCTGGAGATGCTCCCCTCATAACCATCATTGTCCATTCCTGGCAACATCCTTGTAAATCTTTCTTGCACCTCTCCGGTACCCGTCCAGTAGTGAGACGACCAGAATCTAATGTTTTCCATAGTTCCAAGATTACCTAATTGATGTACACAATATGCTGGAGGCCAAAACGTCAACTGTTTGCTCTTTTCCATAGATGCTACCTGGCCTGCAGCATTTTGGGTGTATTACTTTGATTTCCAGCATCTGCAGATTTTCCAAGATTACCTATCTCACTGTTGTCAGAGATCTGTGGATAAGCTTTTAAAGATCCCTCTATTCCTCCATTTTATTTAGTATCCTTTCAGCTATCATATTTTCCTTTGCCCTATTTCCCTCCCCAAGACATAAATTTAAGCATAAAATAAAGCACAATATATTTTTAAGGTGACAACGAGATTTGGTTATCTGCGTGTGGTGTTAACCCCTATACCAGAAGAAGCACTGACCCTTCTCCTTGTCTTCCAATGCAGGCGGCACTGGTCCCGCTGGTCCACAAGCTGCTGTTTGGTTCACCACTGGACAGCACAGAGGTACCATCAGGGCAAGCACTGACAGCACAGCTGGTGCATCGCAAGGAACTTGAAAACCTTCTTGCAGGCTTGGAGAAGAAGATTCTCACAGGTCTTTCATACAACCCTGGTGAGGCAACAGAGCAAAATTTAGCACTTGTCAGGGCAGGAATTTTTGAGGTACGTCCTAACAGACATCTCTTTTTCAGAAATGTACTTTATTCATAATATACACTTAATGGCCACTTTATTAGATATGCCTGTACATCTGTTCATTAATGCAAATATTTAAACAGCTAATCATGTGGCAGCAACTTAGTGCATAAGACCGAACTTCAGAATAGGGAAGAAATGTGATGTAAATAACTTTGACCATTGGTGCCAAACGAGTATCTCAAACTGCAGATGTCCTGAGATTTTCACACATAACAGTCTTTAGAGTTTACGGATAATGGTGCAAAGACATAAAGAAAACAGCCAGTGAGTTGCTCTATGGGTGAAAATGCCTTGTTACTGAGAGGTCAGAGGAGAATGGCCAGACTGGTTCAAGTTGTAAGGAAGGTGACAGTAACTCAAATAACCACATTTTATAACAGTGGTGTGCCGAAGAGCATCTTTGAACACCTTTGAAGATGCAGAAGAGCATCTTGAAGAATATGAGCTACAGCAGCAGAAAATCACGAACATACACTCACTGAGTATACACAGTAAATGCAATGGGCACACCTTTCTCCTCATTTCATCAATTCAATACTTTGTTTTACAAACATTTGTGTTTCCTCCTTTAAACAATTCATCTGTCAAGAGCGTGGAAACAACCCTCAACTAGTCCTTCCCTTGGAGCCTTCATGATGCATACACTGAGAGCTTCATTGTGTTCCCTGGCACGTACAGCTGCACCTCAGAATGTGTCAGTCTGACATCTTACTCTGGAAGACCAGATTTCAGACAGATCAAAATTAGTGACCAAGTTAATCATCATCTGTTTTGTACCTTCGGAAACGGTTTGTAGATCAGAGTCTTCTGTTGTGCAGCTGCACCTTTTTCCAGTCCTATTGGCAAACGTAACCCACAAGGTGGATGATTTTTCTCATCTGCTCATAATCTTAGGGGAGGGGCAGCATGTGGTGGTGAGTCTGAGTGTACAGGAAATATCTGGTAGGGGGGGCCCCTCTCTGCTAGCCAAATGAGGCCTTGGTACCTGTTGCTGAGTATAGTATTGAAGTATTCTGGCAAATGATTCAATTCTGCTTGGAGAATTATCCCACAGGATCCACTGTGATTTTTCTCCTGCTAGGGTCTGCAGTATGCTCTGAGCTGACCACTGATGGATGTGGTCAAATGTTGTTTTCTGCAGGAAGGTCAGGAAGTGCAGCTGTAACCAATGAATGTAACAGTGAGTGGCAACCAGGTGAACTAATAGAATCACACACTCTTTGCCCATCCTACACTGTTGTGGCCAGGAGCACTGTGCGAAAACATGATTGGGTAGTGATGATAAAGGTTCAACAGCTGTCACCACTGTTAACTCCTCAATACGTCATTAGGTTACAGTGCAGCTTGTGGATTTTAATAATCGATTGTTTACCTTATCATATGATCCTGCCACCTCGTGCACCCCACTGCCAACTTTTATTGGATGTGGTTAATTCCAGGTTGTGGGAATAGAGGGAATACATGGGTAGAAATGTGTGCTCTACTGACCCATCCTTTTCCCAATTTATTATTGCCTTCTCTTTTGGCACTCACAGGAAGTAAAAAACGTTGTGGAGCAGGCCCTGGAACTGTACAGTGCTGATCGGATTGGATTGGTGGATTACGCTCTGGAATCTGCTGGTAAATATCAGATGTATTCATCTCTGAAATCCAGGGCCAAGTTCAATCCTGGTTGAAACAGGTTGAAAGTGTGTTGTGAGGGCTGGCTTTCTCTCTTGCTGTGAGGATATCCAGAATGGGAAAGTACATCTGGTATCCAGTGTTGATAGTGCAGCTTTCCCCACAGTTGCTGAGGTTTATGCTATTGAATACTTTATCTCCTGGTCAGTATACGTTGCACCAGCCACAATAGATCTAAAGTTTAAGCAGCCAGTTGGTTGGTGCAGCTGTGTCCCAGGGCACTGTCTGTTAAATCCAGCCCCAACTTCATTCCTTAAGTCCCTCATTCTTGGAATCACATCAATAAATCTCTTCTGCACCTCTAACAGAGCTTTGCATCTTTCCCAGGGTGAAGGACTAGAACTGAAAACACTGCTCCAGCTGTGGCCATGGCCAAACCTCTGTTTTATATTGTAACTATATAACAATTACAGCACGAAAACAGGCCATATCGGCCCTTCTAGTCTGTGCTGAATGTTTACTCTCACCTAGTCCCACCTACCTGCACTCAGCCCATAACACTCCATTCCTTTCCTGTCCATATACCTATCCAACTTTTTTAAATGACAAAATTGAACCTGCCTCTACCACTTTTACTGGAAGCTCGTTCCACACAGCTACCACTCTCTGAGTAAAGAAGTTCCCCCTCGTGTTACCCCTAAACTTTTGCCCCTTAACTCTCAACTCATGTCCTCTTGTTTGAATCTCCCCTACTCTCAATGGAAAAAGCCTATCCCCGTCAACTCTATCTATCCCCCTCATAATTTTAAATACCTCTATCAAGTCCCCCCTCAACCTCCTACGCTCCAAAGAATAAAGACCTAACTTGTTCAACCTTTCTCTGTAACTTAGGTGCTGAAACCCAGGTAACATTCTAGTAAATCTCCTCTGTACTCTCTCTATTTTGTTGACATCTTTCCTATAATTCGGTGACCAGAACTGTACACAATACTCCAAATTTGGCCTCACCATTGCCTTGTACAATTTTAACATTACATCCCAACTCCTATACTCAATGCTTTGATTTATAAAGGCCAGCATACCAAAAGCTTTTGTCACCAACCTATCCACATGAGATTCCACCTTCAGGGAACTATGCACCATTATTCCTAAATCACTCTGTTCTACTGCATTCTTCAATGCCCTACCATTTATCATGTATGTCCTATTTGGATTATTCCTACCAAAATGTAGCACCTCACACTTATCAGCATTAAACTCCATCTGCCATCACTCAGCCCACTCTTCTAACTGGCCTAAATCTCTCTGCAAGCTTTGAAAACCTACTTCATTATCCACAACGCCTCCTATCTTAGTATCATTTGCAATGTTCCCTGTGATTTCTTCGCTCTTTTACTCCGTGCTTCTACTTATAAAGTTAATTTTTCTTTTAAACATCTTTCCTTCTTTGTGAACAATGCCCCTGGGCCATTCATTCAAGGTCTGTTTTAGCACTCCTTTTTGAATTTTCCCCTCCCAGTTTATTTTGCACCTCCTCTCATTGCTTTTTCAAAAATATAACATGTGACTCCATTAACAGTGCCACCTGTCTGCTCATCTGTATTTTCTTCCTTTATGACCCTCACAGTTCACCGTGTCCCTAAGTTTTGTGTTGTTTGTAGATTTGGAAACTCAGCATTGTGTATGATACATACGAAGCAAAGCAGAAGTCCTTGTCTGCCCTGGGGAACTTGTTTTAACCTTCCTCCAGTTGATAAGTCCATTCACAAGTCCTCTCTCCTGTTAGCCAGCTAGTTTTATTCCTTGAAGCAAGGTTTAAGTTGTAGAGAACGGGAGAACAAAAGGAAAGTTCCATGATAGACTGGTGACCAGGAGATATTTGAGTCAAGCAGTGGTGCCAGCTAGGGGAGGAGGTAACTAGCAGGACTCAAATGAAATCTGAAACACCAGTAGAAGAGCGAGAAAAGAAAACAAACTCGCGTTTAGAAAAATGGTTCTTCTAAAGCTTACACTGGGTTTCACTGGAACAGAAGAGGGCATAGTTTTAGGGTGGGAGGGGGACATTTACAGATGTGTGAGGCAGGTTTTTATTAATGCTGTGATAGCTGCCTAGAATGTGCTGCTAGGTGAGGTGGTAGAAGCAGATACAATAGCAAGGTTTAAGAACCATGAACAGAAGTGAAAGAGGAATACAGACCATGTGGTTAGTTAAATTGGCAACACGGTCAGTGCAGACCTGATGGGCCAAAGGACCTTTACTGTGCAGTATTTTGTTCTATAAGAAATCTTCCTTGCTGGTCACTGTCTGAAACAAGGTCAAATATAATGCTTTACTGTTTTCTTTAATTGGGAGGAGGATCATATATAGACATGTTAATTGTCTCAGCAACTGACCACAAACAATATTTTTTACACTCTAGTTTTGTTTAATTTTATGCTGCACAAATTTGCCCCATTGCAATTAACTCACTGTAAAAATAGCTCCATTCAGTACAGTTGCAATGGATGGAAAAATTTTGGGTTAATTAATGCTAAATTTTAAGAGGATTCTCACACCCAACCACAATTCTGTGAGATGGGCATCAGTGAAAGTTCTGTACTGACGTTACCTGTAGACTGTTGATTTATGAAACTTCTGGAGTTGGACTGAATTAATAAGTTCCTAGGTAAATTACTACATTATTTGTGTCCAGTGCACAAATGAGCACTTGCCCTGTGCTAGAATTTTGTTGTTCTTTCTAAACATTAGATATTTCTTGAAGAGTTGATTGTCTTTATCTTTTCAGTGATTTAACAATTTTTCTCGTTAGGTGCCAGTGTAATCAGCACTCGCTGTTCAGAAACCTTTGAGACCAAGACTGCTCTTCTTAGTCTGTTCGGAGTTCCACTGTGGTACTATTCCCAGTCTCCCAGAGCTGTCATTCAGGTATGTAATCCTCACATTGCTGCTCCCTTCCTTCTTGAAGATAGTGATTCCTGGAGATAGATGGGTACAAATATGCTGTACGAGCTTAAGATTTGCTGCTCAGTGCAGCAGGACTCAGGCCTGCCTCCTGCTTTGAACTTGCATTCATTTAGTTTACATGTGAAGTGACATTGGCTATGTGAAAAGTTCTCACTCAGGAGAATTATGCACTACGTGACAGGGTGTTGGTATAAATGTCAAGTAACGTCTTGCACTGGTTCATTATGCATGCTTGATCAATACCACAGCTCTCTTTCAATATTTTTATTAGTTTCTGCATAAAGGAATATAGAGTACAAGAAGATATAAGTCAAAAAAAGTACCAAGTACAGTTTATTAAAAACACCACAGCTGAGGTGCGAAACTGAAATAAAAAGTACTAACACAAACAGGCAATTAGGCCCTTTGAGCCTTTTTCCTACATTAGTATGATTATGGCTGATAATAAATTCTATCTTACTTCAGATTTTTTTTCCACATTTTTGATCCTTCAGGCCTTAAGAACTATATTTAATTCATTAGCATATTTAATAATTTGATTCCAACTACCTTGTGTCAAAATTCTTCAGGTTCATGCTCGCTGGATTTTCCCTCCCTCTTTATGTCTTCCCTTTATCTTCAGATGGTGACCCTAGTCCTTGACATTAGGTACCTAAAACTAATCTTTGCAGTCCTGTTAAGATGTTGTAGATTTCTGTGAGAGTATTCACTGGAGTTTAAAAGGACTTTCTCTTCATACATCAGTCTACTGAAACTTTGCTGCACTCCCTCCATAGCAAGAACATCCCTTTTCGTGTCTGGCAGAGTTCAAATTTTCTAAACCTATTCAGAGCTGTACAGCACAGAAAGAGGTCCTTTGGCAATCACATCCACGTAGACCAAGTACCCACCCCATGTAAAGGCATTTGGCAATTCAAGTACTTGCACAAAAACTTTTTAAATGTGGTGAGAGTATCTCCTACTACAAACTTAGGCAATATATTCAAATGGCAACCAAAAATTCCTCCTGTGATCCTCTTTATACCTTTCACCCCTTGCCTTAAACCAGTGTCTTGAGGAGAAGTTTGTGTGTGTTTTTTTAATCTATCCAATCACCAACTCATATTCTTATACCTCTACTGGGGTCTCTTCAAGGAAAACAAACCCAACCTATCCAGACATTCCATCTTTGTACCCGCTGTCTACTATCCCTCTGCTAGTATGGTAACACATACTGTGCAAATATTCCGGCAGTGGCCTAACCCATATTTTATAAAGCTGTATTGTGATCTCCTTACTCGTATAGTCAATGTCTACCTTCAGCACTCTACATATGCTACCGCCTTTGAGAACTGAGACAGATTTCCTGAGGTAACTGTGGGTAGACAGTGTGGCGACCCTTTTCCTGGCACATCCGAACCGACTCACAATTAGATAGCCTACGGGGGTTTGCGAGCACAGAGCTTTGGAGCCTCTGCGCCATGGGGGGCAGGTTGAGGGAGGCTTAAAAGTGAGGCTGAAGATTTCGAATAAAGTTTTTTCCTTCGACTGCAGTTACCGACTCCGTGTCGTAATTTTAGCGCTGCGTGTAGCACAACGCTACAACAGTTTCATAATTTGTTTTTCTTGTTCTCTCTTGCAGCCTGATGTTCACCCTGGGAATTGTTGGGCATTCAAAGGCTCACAAGGCTTTGTTGTCATTCAGCTTGCTGCTCGAATCAGGCCCACGGCCTTTACCCTAGAGCACATTCCAAGGTCAATTGCTCTCCTTGGCTCAACCAGCAGTGCCCCTCGCGACTTCTCAGTTTTTGTAAGTGAAACGTGTCGAATATGAGTAAACCCTTCAGCATGCTGCTGAACAAAGCAAGGTATTTGTGGACACTGGGTTCAATGTTCAATGTCACACAACGGAATCATTGGCATGGGTTCTGGTAAACATTAACAAGCTCCAGGATAAATAATATTGTACAGTCTAGGATATGAATTCTGGAAGGGTCACAAGCACAACTTTTCAAATAGCGGAGTGGTCCAGAGGCAAAATGCTGGCAATCTAAATACGGTGTTCCAGTATAGAGCAACGTTGCTGGTAACACCATTGAATTTCATCAGCCTCATTTGGGATTACATATTTGATTGTGATGCCACCTTATTCTCTAATGTACACACAGATCTTAGTGCGTGTTTGATATACACTACAGCCCTCTAATGTTAAACCCTGTTATAAAAGTATCCTTTTCTATTCCCATCATTCCCAACTCCATGCACTCTTGTATCCTATGGACAATAATGAACAGTAGATGAGCAGATGAGATGGTATTGTATTGATGCCATGTATTTTCCTGAATGATGGTGAACTAGAAATGAGAATTACTTGTTTCCATTCTGGTTCTGTGGGTCTAAAGTGGCTAATGAGACCTATGTGAGATGTGCTGACTGTACCACAGATAAGGAAGAAAATGTGCGATGAGGCAACAGGTAGGGGAAAGTGGTATATGTGTTCCTTCCACCATTCACAAAATATTTCTTTGTGTTCTAGCAACATGAACTTGAGGTTCTTACAACTATCCTGAATGCTCCCTGAGTGTTTGTGGGCCAGAGATCCCCAGTAGTTGCACTTTCCTAAGCTGGCTTTGAGAAATACTTGAACATTTTCCGTGCATCTGCTGATCTCTTGCTGACATAATTGAATACAAGAGTTGAGATGCCATATTACAGTCATACAAAACATGGGCTAGGTTGCTCTTGGAGTACTGTGTTATTCAGGTCACTAAGCAGTAGGAAGGACGTATTTACCATTGGAAAAAGTGTAGAAAAGATTCACAAGGATGTTGACTCAGGACAAAGCACTATCCTGAACATTCACACCCTCCACCACTGGTAATAGTAGCCACTGTATGTGCCATATATAAAATGTGCTGGTTATATGCACAGGTTACTCTGGAGCACCTTCCAAAGTATGAGCTCAATTACCAGGCAGCACAAGAGCAGCAAGCTCATGAAAAACCATGACGTGGGTTCCCGTCAAGTTGAATAACATCACGACTTAGAAATGTATTGCTGCTCCTCTACCACCAGGTCTAACTCTTGGAACGCCCTCCAACTTCAAGGGAAGGACTGCAACAGCTGTAGATGAAAGCTCAGCAACATCCTGGGGGCAATTTTGCT